>NC_135445.1:6945182-7545182 GCF_051991255.1 Vanacampus margaritifer
CCTGATTAAATGAAGCTTCTTCCCTCACTTCAACATACTTCGTCGGCACAAAGATTGCGTCAAAATCATACATTTAGTCAGGGGCTTTAGCCTGAGCACAAAACATTTACTGAGTAGGATACGTTTACCGACACACCCAAAAAATAAATCAAAATCCTTGAATAGGTGAAGAAAAAAAAAATTGATTTTGTTACATTATGGAGTGCCACAATATGAGATTTTTTTCTTGTTGTACATTAATGTTTTTTTCATTATTCCTTCAGACCACATTCATATATTTTTTTAATTAAGTTTTAGCTATATATAGTGATGGGAAAATGAAGCCTCATGAAGCTTCATGAAACACTTTTACTATTTTTTTTACTCCTCTAGATGGTGCTCTTGGTTCAAATATAAAGGCTAGTGCAATGAAAATGTATTACATTTCCACTGCCTTTTTAAACCAATAGTGCCATCTAGAGGAGTCAAAAAATATCACAAGTGCTTCATGAAGCTTCATTTGTCCATCACTAGCTATATATAAGTGGCAATGTTAATAAAAAAATATTTATTTTCCACCCTGGTGGACATCCGTGCGCTAAATTCTAGTTTTTATGTTTTTTTTTTTGTATCTAAAAGAAAAAAAGTCCGGAAATTTGGAGAAACATTCTTTTCAGTGGCCAGTGACAATGTAATGACACTAATGTGCTCCAGAGCTTCCCATTCACACCTGAATAAAATATTTCTGTAGATCAACTCTTCGAGTTCTTGATCCTTCTTATGCATTCCCAGTGTATGTCAAAATGCACCCGCATGCTAGCACGGTGGCCCGATGCGGGTTCGTGCCATGTTTATATGAGGTTCATGTGGTGTGATAAAGAAGCCGTCTGATGTGTGCATGTGGCAAACAAGGCAGCTGCTCGGCTGCTGCCAGCTCGTCCAACCTGCGGGAAACAAACAAGCCATCTTTACATGGGCAGGAAATGAATGTTAATTGGTTTGTTATATCAACAGGAAAAGAAAGGCAATTTTTAGTTGGCACTTTGATTTATGTTTGGCTTTTTTTTTTTTTTTTGCTGGGGTACGACCCGCATTTTTTATTTTTGAGATTTATTAGCGGTATAGAAAGCGGTAGTGAATCGCAACCTAAAAATGTGTTCCATTTTGGAAAACGTGTATGTAGAGCATAAAGGGCATTGACAATGAACACACTAAAAGCATGAATCGTTTGTGTGTGACTTCAGACTATGCTTTTACTCCGTGTAATACAACACTCTGGATCAACATACCTTGTGTGTCACTCTGGCGAGAATCAACAAACAAAAATGCTGTTCATGGGTCTAATTGCCTCCTGTCGCCTTCATTTGCTGACAGACGCGGTAAGAACATTTACTATCAAGTTCATAAATGGTCCAAAAGTGCTATACTAAAAGCCACAACACTAGTTTCTGCTTTTTGTCACAATTTTCTCGGAAACACAAATGAAACTTACTGTATGTAAAAAAAATTGTAAACTACTTTTGTAACTATAACTCTCGAGGCAGATTTTTTCAAAATCAAAATATGTATGTAGTAAACATTATTTTAACTATTATTTATATATTTATATATATATATATATATATATATATATATATATATATATATATATATATATATATTAGAGCTGTCAAATGATTATTTTTTTTATCAACTTAATCCCATCTTAAAATTTTGATTAATCACGATTAATCGCTTAATTAAAAAGGCTTTTTTTAATCAACATGTTTTGCCCGCCTAATTTGAGGAGCAACTTTTATGTGTTAATTCTTTCTACGTTTAATATTATGAGGACGTCTTCAACATGTTTTGATCCACTGCACACGTCATATTAATCATTTCATTACTTGCATGATTTAAAATGGAAAATAAATGACCCCAATATTTTGACATGAGCAAATATTCTGAATGTCACACGAAAACATTTATTAAATGCTTTACTTTAATACATGAAGTTATTTTTATTGCTCAAACATAACCTGTGCTACCTTTAGCATACCCATTAGCTGTCAAGCTAAAGGATCATCTGAGGTCAAAATTAATAGTGTGATTAACCTGCATTAATACATGATTAATGCTGTATTTTTTTTGTGATTAATCAATGAAATAATGCTTTAAACTTTGACAGCCCTAAATTATATATATTTAATATTTGTTCAAATTTTCATACACAAGAACAACAATCAACACTTTAAGATCCGCTACTATTTTGCTCCCTTTCAATCCTCACATGATTAAAAAAAAAAAAAAAAAAAGCCCTTTTCATTCTAAACCAAAACCTAACAAGAATGAGGTGTTAAAAAGTCGGCACGCCGCAGACGAAGGGACGGCGGGAAACCTGGAAAAGCTACGAATTGAAAGCAGATGTCCGCGCAGACGTCTGTTTCCTACCAGGTGAGTTGAAGCAAGACACAACATCCAATATGACAGATTCAAATAGTTAATTTTCAGTGGAATCGTAATGACTGTGGCTTGCGTTTCCAAAAATATTGCTTTGCGTTGTGGCGCTTGTTAAAGAGGAATGAATAGCTTCATTTATAGGATGATGGACTTGGAAATACATCGGCTGTTCCTGGGTTTCACAACTTTGATGACTTCCTGTTATTAATCCAATCCTCACTTGGATGGATTTAGTTTTTTCCCAATTATGACTAATCTACTTAAACATATGATTTTGCCCAGTGCTATAAAGACTCAGTGCCTCCGTTCAGAAGGTCAAGCAAGCACCCTGTTGAAACAACTCGGGTTTATTTTCCAAGCGGAGCTCTGGTCAGTGTGTGTCTAAGCGTGGCTATTATCGGTACATCAGTCACTGAAGCATGTGAGCTGAGACCCGTGTAATAAGTGCTCTGCTGACTGAGTCCCTGGTATATTTACATAGGAAATCTCCTTCGGTTTATTTCCAGCTTCAACCAGTGGGAACTGTTGATTTGTCTTTGAGCGCTTTGTTCTCAGACTTTCTTGTTGATGCAAACGAGAGGCAAAGGTAAAAAGAATTCAACCATATATATATATATATATATATATATATATATATATATATATATAATTTCTCAGAAAATATGTATTTTGGACATCAAGATGCTTAGTGAATGCCTCAAGCAACACAAGCCCAGTAGGGAGAAGGAGCCAGATGGACTGTCATGGAAAGACAAGCCCGACCACCACAGACAAAGTTAAGAAGTGGCTTGACATCAAGAAAACATATCATCCATCCATCCATCCAACATGGCCGCACAAGAAACAGGCCCTAAACACACGGTCAACAGAGGCTGGGGTCTATCACATCAGGCGCATGTAGTGCAAGGAAGCCCCAAGAAATGGTACAGCATATCACAGCAACACGTAAAATGCTGGCAGGTAAGCATACATGAAGCGGCGTAACAGAAATAGAGCACCGGATCTGCACTACATATGGAGTAGAGGTCCCAGAATCAACTAGGCCAAGTTCCTGTGGTTCTTCCAGAACTAGATTGATGTATTTGTATAATTACTATGTTATCATATATGAATTACAAATGCATCTTTGTTCATCTATCAATGCTAGTTATGTATCATGTCATTTGATAGTTAACTATTAACCTCATGATAATGAGACCGCTGTGCAGGCGGTAAATTAAGTGTGCAATGCTGCTCCCTGCTTGTCGTCTGAGGTACTGCTTCAGTTGACAGAAACCTTTCATCAAGTAACACGTCACGTGTCTATTATTAGGTGTAGTTTTTTTATTCTTAATTGGGTACCTGGAGAGCTGTCTTACGGAATGGTTTAATACATATTAAGTGTGTAACTGTTGAAATGTGCAATGTACTGTATTTATTAAAGGTGATTTTTTTTTATACATGCATTGCCATCTGCCCTCTTACTTCAGAGGCCACTAAAACCAGACATATGCTTGGCAGATTCCTCACACTATCTGTCCTCGACAGGACTTGCGGGTTTAAGTGGGATTTGGCAGGATATGCCGTGACGGTCAAGCGTGAAATAAATGACTCACCTCAAAATAACTTTCAAGTGGATTTGTACTTGACTTGTTGTAATTTGATGTGGATTTCATCTTAAATCCTCATTTTAATAGCAGATGAAGACTCACCGTGCAATCATAGTTTCATTTCAGATAGTTGCATGCAAGGTTATTTTAGTTAATGAAAACTAACGAAACTACAGTACTCAAACATTTTTTTTTAAAATAAAAATTGTTATTAAATAGAATAAAAATGCTTTAAAAAAAAACGAAACCTAATTGAAGCTAATTAATTAATGGTATTTAATTTAATACATGAGACTTTGGGTTTGATTTTAAATGTGACTTTAAGCATATTTATTTCACTATTAAACGGAGTAAGGATGTTTGAAAGTGTGTCGCAGAAAAGAAAAAGTGTGTCGCAAAGAAGTGACGTCATCTAGCAGCAGCCAATAGAAACGCACCTTCAGATGACGTCACTTCTAGACGAAAAGTTTGCGTCTTTGACTGTAATAAACTAAGAAATTCGCTACTCTTTTCCTTTTACCATATTTAATTTTGCCACAAGTAATATGCAACATTTGAAAAACAAAACAAACGAAAACTAATAGTAAAAATAACTAAAACTAAACTAAAAACAAGCATTTGTGAAACAACGATAATTAATTAAAAAAAACTAACAGATAAATTATGTGAAAATGACAGATTATTAATTGTAGTGTGAATGATAAATAAAAAGAAAAATGTACATGTATTTCACTTAGCATAACGGCCGTGGATATATTTGCAATGCACAGTCGGAGGTGGAATTTGAACCCACGAACTCCTGGTTACTGGACAGCAGACTTTCAGTCTGTCCCATCGAAAATGAATGGGGAAAAGTTGATATTTAACATTAACCTGTGCGAAAATTGTAAGAAATGTGGAAGCAGACGATATATTCTCAGGAAGGCGTGAATTTTTAAAGCAACTTGAAATGTGAACGGTGTAAATCGGAAGTATTATGTGGGAGTTATTGCACGGGGGGAAAATAATAATAATAATAATAATAAAGGTTAGAAACAACATGGACCAATAAATAACTCAAAACGAAATTCCAAACCTATGATAATCCTGGTTGTATTTGAGGTTATAAGGAAATTTAAAAATCAAGAACAAAAGGATTCAGTACGTGATAAATGAACTGTAAACAAATATCATACCAATCAATCATTCTGATCCTCCTGACCAGATCACAAGCACCCACGCCAAGACAAAACGACCCTTTTTTGACTTTTTGCCAATTCATAACCACATCATTTCCTCGCAGAGCTGCTGGTGCGGTGATTTTAAAATAGAACCAATTAAAATGTGCTTTAATGGGCCGTTTATGGGAAAGCTCATTAAACCGGTGTTTATTTACGGCCTGGCAATGTCGTGGCACAAGCTTTGCTCATCAATACTGCGTCTCCACAGATAACACTCCCCACTGTAACGACCCATTTAATTAGATCCCAGCATCCAATATTAATCAATTCAATCAATCAGAGGTCTGCTGAGACCTCTCATTCCTTCCCAATCACTTTATATTGTCAACAATTTTTCATTTCCGGTGTAACGGCCAGTTCTAAATATCTTCATCGACGTGAACTCAGCTTGTCACAACTCACAAGAAGTGCAATGGAGTTTGTGGCCAGCAGGAGGCAGTAGTGCACTTTGTTAGGTCTTATCTGATAAAAGGGGGGGAAATGCCAGGAAAAAAAATGCTCTATTATTTTTGCCTGGTAATACATCTCAATAGCGTGATAAGGTCGAAAGCATAATGTGAAAATATTGAAATGTTGAGGAAGAGGATACCATTTGAGTAATTGCTGCTTTGGTTTAAGCATTCAGCGAGGCACAGATCTAGAAGCCAATTTCCATACAAGTAAATCAAATGCCTCCCAAAAAATCCAGATGAAAATATTTGAAATCTCTTGAGGTAAACATTTCACTGAGTGGTGCTCCAGAGCACTTTTCCTAGTCAAATGTGGGAAACGTTTCATCCCACTTATTATCATTAGCTGGCAACTTCCTGGTATAAAAGGTGCGTTAGCAAGCCTTAAGTGATTGTGTCACAAAATATATATTTCAAATCCAATCTACAAAAGTTTTCCCCTTGAGTGTTGGCCAGAGCATCAAGAATCACATCACAAAGAGATCCTGCAGCCGTGGCTCTGTTCGGTGAAAGTTGAGGCTGGGTTCATGATTGCTCATGAGCATCTGACAGTTCCTAGCCAAGAAAAATAACCTCCATACTCGCCCAACCTGGCTTTGTGTGAGATTTAACTCTTTCCCGAGGTCAAGACGATAAGTTTTGACGACGTGACAACAGAGCAGCGGATCCCAGAAGATTCTTCAAGGAGTGCATGAAAACCTGTAAGTCTCAGTTTGGGTTTGCGATTAACTCATTCATTGCCATTGACGGCTATAGACGTAAAAAATTCATTTAAACTATTTCTATCAGTTTTTTTTTCCACTTTTGTTAACAAGAGTATGAAAACCGAGGAAAATAAACTTGTGATTAATCGTAAGTTAACTATTGAAGTCATGCGATTAATTACAATTAAAAAAATTAATTGTCTGACACCCCTAATTATTATTATTATTATTATTTTTAATTAGGGGCATCAGGCGATTAAAATTTTTAATTGTAATTAATCCCATGACTTTGCTGGTTAATCAAAAAATGTATGTCTGTTCTAAATGTACAATACAATTTTTTTCTAGGTTTTCATACTCTTGTTAACAAAAGTGGGAAAAAAGGTGAAACTAATAGAAATAGTTCAAATGAATTTTTGACGTCTATAGTCGTCAATGGCAGTGAAACCCAGGATGTAGATAGAAAAGTTTGACCGTGCTATTGTTGCTATCACCAAATCTCATAATGAAATAAAGATGAACTACAGTTAATCCAAACCCAAAAATGGACCAGCAATGTGTTGTGTCGTCCTGGCATTTGACGCAAACCTCTCATTCAAACTCATCCCTCCTCCAGTGGAACGCAAGGATTATAAATGAGGGTTTCTTATTAAAGGATTATTTTCCTTCCCATCTCTCATCTCATCCACTTTGCTGTCAAGCATGCTCTTGTTGATCCATTGGCAATAATTAATGGGGAAAAATCCTCCCTAAGAGAAGCAACGGAGCTGAACAATTACATGACACGAGGGGGTAAAATAATGCTTCAAAAATCTTCTGGTGGTATTTTAGATCAAGCTACAGTGTTGGATATTTAATCAAACAGAAATGGTGATTTTTAATAAGTGTGCCTATTGAACTCAAATTATGCTGGAATACGCTTCTCTGCTGGCCAAACGGGATCAGTGTTAATTTTGCTAACGAAAACTCAACTAAAAATATTTTCATCAATTCACGATCTTCACTGGATTAAAACTAGACTAGACTAGACTAAAACCCTCATTAATAAACAATAACTGGGACTAAATCAGTAAGCGAGACGAAGATTATATTTTGTAAAATCCCGTTTCTGCTTAACTGTGACACTGTGACACTGTGACACTGTGACACAGTCAGTGTGACAGTCAGTGACACAGTTTAGTGTAGTAAAAAAAAGTAAAAAAAAGTAAAAAAAAAAATTATAGTTATAACGTAATATATGTAAACTATTACATGATACTTAACAGCTATACCGTTCCAACAATAATGTTAATCCAACCGCTAACTAATGCTGGCTAACTTACTAGCTCGTAGCATGGAGCCATACAGTAGTAGCCTAATTGTGTGTTAAGTATTTTTTTTCATCAAAAAGATGGGAGAAAATTTTATCTGAAATATTTTTAGATCCGAAATGTTCAAAATTATCTTCTGACAAAAAAAAATAAATAAATAGTGAAATGATTGACTAAAACCTTGACAGTTTTTGTTGATTAAAACTAGAAAAATAAAATGTTTTTTTCTTGGAATAAAATAAAGACAAAAATGCTAGATTTATATAGTCGACTAAAAGTTGACTAAATAACAACAGGACGAGGTTGACTAACTATGATAAAAAACTAACAAGTGTGATTGAAACTGGACTAAAATTCGAAAACGCCAAACCGCATCACTTGTTAAAAAGTGGTTTGTACTGCCACAAAATTTCAAGTTATTTTCTTCCACTTGTCTGACATTGTTGTAAAGTCCTTCCGAGCCCGTCTTCCTCACCTTGGGGTTCTGTCGGACCACTTGGTGATAACACGTTTGAGAAAAACAGCACCTGGGCCTCGGCCCCTTTTGCCGGTCAAATCAATTTCAGAGCAGAAATTGAGGTGGAAATAGCAGAAAAATCCTGAAATGAAACTTTGGAATAGCTGCCCTCTCGTTCCATTCATTCCTACAATAGGACCTTGTGAAAATGGTGACCGTGAAGAAACCGTGCTGATTTTTTAAAAAGGTTGTAGCTCTGCAGAATTATGACTTTAACGCACACTGCGTATTTAAATAAAAAATACATGAACGCTAGATGGCACTTTGACACAAAAACAGTGTTTGCGGTCACAGTAACTGCTCTTGTCCGGTGACAACAAGACCAGTCTTCCTTTTTCACCCTTTTGTTATAAAAGTAGAAAATGTGATAATTCGCGATTAATTGCGATTAATCAAATTTTTCTATTAATTATGGGAAACTTTGCAATTATCTCATTCACTGCCATTGACGGCTATAGACGTCAAAAATTCATTTAAACTATTTCTATTAGTTTCAACAAAAATGTTATTGTACATTTAGAACAGATATAACATTTGTGATTAATCGTGAGTTAACTATTGAAGTCATGCGATTAATTACAATTAAAAAAAAATATTATCTGAAACCCGCAATTTTCTTTTTTTTTTAAATTAGGGGCATCAGGCGATTACATTTTTTAATTGTAATTAATCACATGACTTTACTAGTTAATCTAAAATGTTATATCTTATAAAAAAAAATCTAGGTTTTCATACTCTTGTTAACAAAAGTGGAAAAAATGTGAAACTAATAGAAATAGTTTAAATGAATTTTTGACGTCTATAGTCGTCAATGGCAGTGAATGAGTTAATTACTTGAAAAATGTGATAATTTCCAATTACATCTTTAAACCAACAACACCATCTAGATAAGTAAAAAAAAAAAAAAAGTGCTTCATGAAGCTTAATTTCCCCATCACTGCATTTCAGAGCCTGTACTTTTTTACTTTTACTTAAGTATTTGAGTGAGTACTTTTACTTTTACCAAAGTTGTTTTTTTTTACCAAGTAATTCTCCTTTTACTCAAGTAGAGAATGACATTTCCCATCTCTCCACACAATGTCAACAAACCTCACATCACAAAAGGTAAGAATGCAGTGAGCTGCAATTGGCAAATTAAAAACACAATGAAGGCAGCGCAACTTTTAATATAAACTCGTTGTAAAGAAGCTTAATAATAATGGGAACGTGTAATAGCATTTGAGGGTGGAAACCCTTAAGGGATGGCGAGGCCAGAAAAACATAATTGATTTGCCATTTCTATCGCCATTCATGAGGATATGTTTCATTAGGAGGGAAATTGCTTACAATTCTCAACTCGCATGCAGGCAACAACTCCCGATATGAGCTTTTTTTTTTTGTTTGTTTTTTGTCTTTTCTATTTCCCGCATCAGCACGGCAACAGAATGCCAAATTAAAATGTGTGTGTAATGCAAAGTTACTCACCACACGGATACTTCACAGCAGGCATAGCAAACAAGATAATGCGTTCCCGCAGCGTCATCCACGCCCACTGATTAGATTTAGTTTGTTCTCTGTAGTGCTTCAGCATCATAGAAGGCTTGAGAAAGATCATTTACATTCACAACAACATTGCAATCAATTCACACACACTCACAGGGCAGATCTGTGGATTAGCGGTTAGCATTCACAGTCGATACGGAGAGCTTCGGTGAATACTAAAAAATGCCTTAAGGTGTGAATTGAGTTGTTCTTATATATTTTATATTCCCGGACAGCTGCTACAACAATCAGTTCGTTAATCAGAGTTAACGAGAACTAACGAAATAAGTCAAATAAAAATTGAAAAAAATCAATGAAGTTAAATAACAATGAAAATGCTTTTAAAAATACAAAATATAACTGGAACTTTATTTTAAGTAAAAAAAAAAAAGCTAAAACTATAATTATAGCAAAAGTGAGTACTTAAAAAAATAAAATAAAATACTGTATTTTGGTTCTGCTGTAAATTCATAGCGTTTTGTGACTTTAAAAAAAATTGTCTTAAAAAAACATTCCATATAATTAAAAAACTAAATATAATACTAAAACTAATGAAAAAATAAATAAATAAAATGTAGCATTTATGAAAAAATAGAAAAATAATAAAAAGAACAAATGTGCTACTAAATTAAAAATAATAATAAAATAATTAAGAACCTTATAGGGGGCAGTGAAGAGTGTCAATAGCACATAAACAACACAACAGAAATTTTAATTAAATAAAATGTATTGACAACAGTCTACATGCATTTAACAAAGTAAATGAAAAAGAATCAGGAAATGTTGCTTCGAAATGCTTTTGTTGTCCGCCATGATTTTTCCGTATGCGACCATCTGCAGGACCTTTCAACTAAAGTTTTTAATGTAAAAAAAAAAACCTAACACTTTACTTTGCATTTTTGCTATCTCATGAAAAATTTGCTCAATTGTCTTAAAACTGTTTTCCCTTTTGGTCATTTCCTGTCAGCAAAATGATTCAAAAGATGAAATAATATCACTTTGACCATCCGCACCCTCAACACCTTTTAAATATGCTTTAGAATCTATCATTCTTATTTTCGGAGTCACAGAGTGCAGGCTGATACGATTGTACAGTACAAAGACTAGCCCAATAATCGCCAAGCCAATTAACTAAATGCTTTGATTAGAGTGCACTAATGAACCGAAGTTCAGAATGATGTTGTCAAGCCGTCTGCGGCCGAGCTGTTTGTATTATCTTTAATGAGCAATGAGGAGTCACTGTATGCGCTCTTGTGTTTGTTGCAAGGGAAGGCTCTTCTCTCCAACAGCGCGGCGGTGTGAGCTGCATTTATTATTAAAACCGTCTGCAGAGGATTGTCTGGCGGAGCCAACCGCTGAAAGAACTCTCCACACCCTGCTGCTTAAACATACGCGCACACACGCATAATTTTAAAAGTGACGATAAAGCAGCTGGGTAAATGTTAATAATTTAAGTCGTGCATGAGACATGATTTTCACACGTACTGCATTATTATTATTATTATTATTAGGGATGTTTGATACCACTTTTTTTTTGAGACGAACACTGATACTCAAATCTTTAGTACTCACTGATACCGATACCAAGTGCCGATACCATTAGTGCCTATTATACATACAATTTCCAAAGATATAATGACAAATAATAATAACAAAAAAAGACATATATATCCCAACTATAGAACATTAAATTAAAATTGAATGAAATGAATGGCAATTATATTTTTAATTATTCATTAATTGAATAACTTGCTCATAAAAGTCATTTTGCATGGAGCACACAATAAAATGAATTTGATAATTAATCATTTAATAATTCCATGAATAAAATGAAACAAATAATCCACTGGCCAGAAAAAAAAAATCCCAATCAAAATATGTAGTTGTACAACTTTCTTTTAAGTACTCGCCCATCCCTAATTATCATTATTATTATGATGATGATGATTATTATAATAATTATAATTATTATAATTATAATTTTTATTATTATTATTATTATTACTTATAAATTTTATTTATTTATCTTTATTTTTTATTACAGTCAATGTAGTCAATGTGTTCTTGTGTGTGGGTCTCAGTTTACTCACAGCCGGTTCTGAAACAGCCAGTTCCACAAAAACAAAAACATTTGCATAAACGGACCACAAGTTCAGCCAACCAATGCTAACAATTAGTGAGAAGTTCTGCCTTGAAAACCGACGAGTCAGTTTAGGATTTGTTAATCCTCAATCTTCGGAGGGAAAGCTGGTAGCTGTTGAGTATGGCGTGTTTGGGACAAGCTTCCGAGCGTTCTCCCCTCAAACTCATCTGTAGGCATATTCTCATGTGTAGAAATGCATCAAGATTCCCCTACAATCACACATTTGGACTCACGGGCAGAGGTAGACAAGTGGATAAAATTGGGGTTGCTGCATGAATCAAAGTCATGAAGGTGACAGGAGGCCAAAAACAGAAACAGTTCCTGCATAGCAATGGGATCTTTCAAGCAGCAAATATACCGTAAAATAGAACGGATAGCGGAGGACGGTCTGAGGACAACTACTAAAAGTTTGGGCTATGTCAGTTTGAACTGATTTTGACAAGGCTTGCTCTTTAAACCAAGAGCACCATCTAGAGGATTGAATAAACATTGCAAGTGTTTTATGAAGCTTCATTTTTCATTTTTCAAAGTATGTATGCTGAGTTTGTCAGCTAAAGATGAAAATATCAAGGCTTGACATAATAAAAAAAAAACACACACTCACACAGAAAGTCTGAGCGGATTTTGTGACTCCCCAAATTATATTATTATAAACAAGTGTTAATAGTTAAATATGTCAGCTAAAAAAAAGACTTATTTTTTTACATTTTAATCTAAAAAGTATGTATTTATTTTATATGTAGAAAAAAACTGTGTGAAACCCAGAATACTTTTTTTTATTTTTTATTTTATTTTTATTTTTTATTTTTTTCTCCTGGCGGCCCCACGACTCTGGCTGGATTTTGAAGTGTTCGGTTTAGGTGAACGGTATGGGAATTCTTATTTTTTTTCTACTCGCACGCACGCACGCACGCACGCATGCACGCACACACGCACGCACGCACAAACACACATACAAAAAAAAAAAAAAGAGAACAATGAGGATGACTTGTCAAATGATCAATACTGAGCTCTCCCAAAAAAAAAAAGAAAAAAAAGAATACTTTTATTTAAATAAATAATGAAATAAATAAAAAACAATTATGCTGAGTAAAAAAAAAAATCTAATCTACTGATTACTTGATTTTTAAAAGTAACTCAGTTAAAGTAATGAATGCCATAGCGGGGAAAAATTTGGATTTTCACGGCAAGGGAAACGCCATGGATGGGCTAACGCATCATATTGGTATTAATTTTTTGCAACTTATTTTCTTTCAATATATGGCGTCTAAAATATATTTAATTTTGTTTACATAACTTCTCAAAACCAACTTATTGGGTAACATTACTTTTCCTTCTATAATGTACTCATGCAAAAAATCGTGGTTGTCTTTTATTTAAACAATTGTCGTGATCATTTTTCCGCCATTCTTTCATACCCAACGAGTGTTTTGAGTTGATAAAGTGAAACGGTTGCGGAGAAGGTTCTCACAAAATTTGCAACGGAGTCAAAACAGGAAATCCCTCACAGTCCTCTAACCTAATTGGAACAAAAAGCAATCTTGACCGTGGCTATCGAAATAATTCCGACAGCGTCGTACTTCATATAAAACATTTTAAACGGGTAGCCGCACTCTAATAATGACCCATGATGAATTCATCCAATAAATTGAGGGCAACAGGCGTAAGACTTATTCCAAAGGCGATATTGACTCTCTGATGCTGCGTAACAGCCTATGCAAATTCCCAATTACACTTGTGACAAGCAAGGTGGTGTCAAGTTCATTTACATACACCGGCACACTGAGAGCAAACGAAAGCGTTTGCCGTCCCTTGATATTTTTCCGACAAGCTCGCTGTTTGGCGCTGACGCTCAAGCGGGCTACCGGCAACGACAACAGCGATCTAATCGGCATTGCTGACACGATGACAGTGTGAAATGAGAGTTATTATCTTATAGTATCTGACTCTCAGTTTTTTTTTTTTTTCTTGCCAGAATGTTGACTTGTCTCTTTTCTCTCCATCAGTGCTGTATTAAGCGGGAGGCCAACAAATTTGAAGTGACAATACTTCTCAAGGCTGCCAAGTGGTTTGCACAAAGTCCAGAAGGAAGTGGACCGTGACAGTTTTTATGATTTTTGTTATTGTTTATCATACCATCTACAGTCTGTTTTTTTATGAAACAAAATACACACATATATGGAGAACCTTGCTCACACACACTTAAGCGCAATCAAATAAAAAGCAACATTTTGTTGAGCTTAATGCCATTTTGCCATTGCGTGATTACAAGTGAGTACCGGTGAGTGGTATATATATATATATATTTTTTTTACAATGACACAAAAATCTGGGCCACACAGAAAGACCAAAAACAAATATATAAGTGTTTTATTTTGAAAACCAGGTGTGTTTGCTTCTGTCAAACTGCTTTGTAATATTCAGGAAAAAGCTCAAGTATTTGGAGAGCTTCTTCAAAAAAGGGGTCAGGCCAAACGTTTAAAAAAAAAAAAAAAAACATTTACGAGACAGTATCAGCAGTTTTATTTTCGGTACGTAATGTTCACGCTGAAACCTGCTTTGCCTAATTAATATGTGGTAGTGATGGCAAAATGAAGCCTCATGAAGCTTCATGAAGCACTTTTACTATTTTTTTTACTCCTCTAGATGGTGCTCTTGGTTCAAATATAAAGGCTAGTGCAATGAAAATGTATTACATTTCCACTGCCTTTTTAAACCAATAGTGCCATCTAGAGGAGTCAAAAAATATCACAAGTGCTTCATGAAGCTTCAACAAACCATTAACTCATTTGCTCAAATACTTTATATCCTAAATATTACCAGTGTCCCAAAGACATACTTATACGTTTTATGTTTTTTTTTATGTTAGAGCATACAGAAGGCATTAATGCAGCCTCCGAACTGAAGAGAACGGTTGAAGCAATGGTAGTTATTACAAAAATGGCCAGCAGGTGGCAGCAGAGTATAAGAGATCAACCAGGGCCATGTTCTCTTGCCGTGTCAAATATGTAATACGATGAGGTGATTATTAGGGTGAATGAATGAATAGTGAAAATGTGCAAATTGCGCACAGGAATGCTTGAGCTGAACTTCAAAGCGCGAATGTCAGAACTGTTAGAAAGACTTGCTGCCGTTTAAATCATTTACCTGACAAATGACCCAGATGCACATCTAAGGGAGTCCCTATTTGATTCTACATTTTTATAAACACCAAGAAACAGATCCACATAATAACATTTATATGTTTATACTCAAAATACTCCCTTTTGAATACAGCAAAGCACATATTTTTGCGGTGTAGAATAATTTCCCAAGGCCATTTCTTCCTCTGCCTACTTTAATTCTTTCAGTGTGAATGTATTGTATAAAAAAAAAGCCACATCTAATGTTATTATAATTTTTTCATTTCCAGCAGCTTGACAGGACAAGCTCGTTTCACTTCACTTCCTGCGCCATTAATATTTACGCATCCTATTTTGAGTCGGCCACGAGAAAGAAAGAAGTTGTCAGTGTGACACAAAAACACGCATATGCCTGCGAGTATTCTGACGTCGGATTTTAAGGGAGGCTTCTTGCAGCCGTGTGGTGTTGAAAGACAAGAGAACGTCAACCATGAGGAACCATGACAGGCCAAATCGCCACTGGCAAAGTAGATAGATAGATAGATAGATAGATAGATAGATAGATAGATAGATAGATAGATAGATAGATAGATAGATAGATAGATAGATAGATAGATAGATAGATAGATAGATAGATAGATAGAAGCCAGCTAGCTCTGATAAGTAGCTAGTAAGAAATAGATAGATAGATAGATAGATAGATAGATAGATAGATAGATAGATAGATAGATAGATAGATAGATAGATAGATAGATAGATAGATAGATAGATAGATAGATAGATAGATAGATAGATAGATAGATATATAGATAGATAGATAGATAGATAGATAGATAGATAGAAGCCAGCTAGCTCTGATAAGTAGCTAGTAAGAAATAGATAGATAGATAGATAGATAGATAGATAGATAGATAGATAGATAGCTCTGATAAGTAGCTAGTAAGAAATAGATAGATAGATAGATAGATAGATAGATAGATAGATAGATAGATAGATAGATAGATAGATAGATAGATAGAAGCTAGCTAGTAAGAAATAGATAGATAGATAGATAGATAGATAGATAGAAGCTACCAAGCTCTGATAAGTAGCTAGTAAGAAATAGATAGATAGATAGATAGATAGATAGATAGATAGATAGATAGATAGATAGATAGCTAGCTAGATAGATAGATGCTAGCTAGCTCTGATAAGTAGCTAGTAAGAGATAGATAGATAGATAGATAGATAGATAGAAGCCAGCTAGCTCTGATAAGTAGCTAGTAAGAAATAGATAGATAGATAGATAGATAGATAGATAGATAGATAGATAGATAGATAGCTCTGATAAGTAGCTAGTAAGAAATAGATAGATAGATAGATAGATAGATAGATAGATAGATAGATAGATAGATAGAAGCTAGCTAGTAAGAAATAGATAGATAGATAGATAGATAGATAGATAGATAGATAGATAGATAGAAGCTAGCAAGCTCTGATAAGTAGCTAGTAAGAAATAGATAGATAGATAGATAGATAGATAGATAGATAGATAGATAGAAGCTAGCTAGCTCTGATAAGTAGCTAGTAAGAGATAGATAGATAGATAGATAGATAGATAGATAGATAGATAGATAGATAGATAGAAGCTAGCTAGCTCTGATAAGTAGCTAGTAAGAAATAGATAGATAAATAGATAGATATGGACCAAATTATTGACACCCCTGGAAATTTTCCACAAAATACACCATTTCTCACAGAAATTGCTGCAAATTACAAATGTTTTTGGTATCAATGCGTTTATTTCCTTGATGTGCATTGGAAAAAGATTTATTTTTTTTTTAAACGGAGGAAAAAGACAAAATTGACACCATTTTACACAGAATTCAAAAACTGGGCTGGACAAAATTGTCGGCACCCTTTTAGAAAAGTGACTTCAGAAGCAAAATTGTTGAAAAATATAAACAATCTCAAGGATGCAAGACTATTTCCAGAGATCTTGAAGTTCTCTAATCAAGCAGTTCATAACCCACGGAACTGTGGCTAAGCTCCCTACAGAAAAGAAAAAATGATGAAAGGATGCAATGCAGGTTAGTTCGAATCAGTCAACTTCCACACAGTTTCGAGCTGTTTTGCAGACTCTGGGTGTAGAAATGCCAGCCCATACGCCGTCATTTGTATGAGAAGAAGCCCGATGGCAACAGATCAAGGAGAACCCCAGGGCTGACTAAGAGACACTAAAAGTCAGACTGAAGATTGCAAAAATGTACCTGAGTAAGCCTCAATCCTTCTGGGAGAACATTTCGTGGACAGACGATTTATATATACAGTATACATATATATATATGTGTGTGTGTGTGTGTGTGTCGAATAATTATCTATGTATAATAATAAATAAAATGGCCCAAATGCAAACTACCTGCAACCGATGTGTGGTTTGTGCGCCTCAGCAGAAACAGCTTCCAATGAATAATTTCAGATTAGCATATCAATTTATGCGCGTTGATATTTTCCTCAGTCCGCTTCGAATTTACAATTTCAAAACATTAAGGAAGAACAGATACTTCAAGCAGTACATATTAAATAGGGTGCAAATCTATTGAATCACATCGTTTTAGTAAAATAACATTGACACTAAAGTAATTATTTGAATGCGTTTCATTTAAATGAATGATGCTTAAATCCACACGTATTACTCACAAAAATGGCCGCTGATATTGATGAAAAGAAAAACAAGTTTTTTGTTTTGCTTTTGCAGCCTCTCTTGGTACTTCTTCCATATATTTTCTTGATATCACTCGTTATTTGTCTTTATTCCATTTACGCTTCCTGTACATAATTTTAGCTACTGTTTGGTTTTCCTCTTCGGGATGATGAGAAAGTAATTAGCTTGTTCTTCTTGTGCTTTGTACTCGAGAGTTTTACCAGACTGGTGATTAAGTTAATCATCACACCACACTCGTTACTAATAAGTGCATGTGTGTACGCAACACAAAACACACACATCAGTGCTGATGTACAGATAGCATAGAAATGCTACAGTCATTAAAAAGTTTTGCGTATTAAAAAAAAAAAAACTTTAAGCAGCTGAGAGTGGATTAGAAGAAGCTGGGTGTTGTCTTGGGATGCGTTTCGCAGGATCTTCAAGGAAAAGTGAGGCAATGTAACGACAAACATTGTGTCAGGCTGGGCGTGAGTGGTTGAGGGATGCCGGTCCCAAATGCGGGGAAGCAAGGAGACAGGAAGGAAGTGCAATATGAGGAACTTTAATGAAACAGAGAGAGAAAGGTGAGCAGACAGTTATGACTGGACCGGGACGCGAATGAACTGGTCGCCGTGACTGGATCGGGACGCGAGTAGACTTGTCGCTGTGACTGGACCGGGACGCGAGTAGACTGGTCGCCGTGACTGGAAAGGGACGTGAGTAGACTGGTCGCCGTGACTGGAACGGTACTCGAGTAGACTGGTCGCCGTGACTGGAAAAGGGACGTGAGTAGACTGGTTGCCGTGACTGGAATGAGCGTGATATGACAGGACCTGATTTGCCTTGTCTTGACTTGATGTGGAGTGACTTGACTTGGCTGGGGCTATGGCTTCTTAGCTGTGACGCGGCTGACTGGAACGGGACGCGAGTAGACTGGTCGCCGTGACTGGAAAGGGGCGTGAGTAGACTGGTCGCCGTGACTGGAACGAGCGTGATGTGACAGGACCTGATTTGCCTTGTTGTAGAGTGACTTGACTTGGCTGGGGCTATGGCTTCTTGGCTGTGATGAGGAAGAATGGTACGGGACGCGAGTAGACTGGTCGCCATGACTGGAACGAAACACGAGTAGACTGGTCGCCGTGACTGGAACGAGCGTGATGTGACATGACCTGATTTGCCTTGTTGTAGAGTGGATTGACTTGGCTGGGGCAATGGCTTCTTGGCTGTGACGTGGACGACTGGAACAGGACGCGAGTAAAATGGTCGCCGTGACTGGAACGGGACACGAGTAGACTGGTCGCCGTGACTGGAACGAGCGTGATGTGACAGGACCTGATTTGTTTTGTTGTAGAGTGGATTGACTTGGCTGGGGCTATGGCTTCTTGGCTGTGATGAGGAAGAATGGAACGGGACGCGAGTAGACTGGTCCCCGTGACTGGAACGAAACACGAGTAGACTGGTCGCCGTGACTGGAACGAGCGTGGTGTGACATGACCTGATTTGCCTTGTTGTAGAGTGGATTGACTTGGCTGGGGCTATGGCTTCTTGGCTGTGACGCGGACGACTGGAACAGGACGTGAGTAGACTGGTCGCCGTGACTGGAACGGGACATGAGTAGGCTGGTCGCCGTGACTGGAACGAGCGTGATGTGACAGGACTTGATTTGCCTTGTTGTAGAGTGACTTGACTTGGCTGGGGCTATGGCTTCTTGGCTGTGATGAGGAAGAATGGAACGGGACGCGAGTAGACTGGTCACCGTGACCGGAACAGGACATGAGTAGACTGGTTGCCGTGACTGGAATGAGCGTGGTGTGACAGGACCTGATTTGCCTTGTTGTACAGTGGATTGAGTTGGCTGGGGCTATGGCTTCTTGGCTATGACGCGGACGACTGGAATGGGACAAGAGTAGACTGGTCGCCGTGACTGGAACGAGCGTGGTGTGACAGGACCTGATTTGCCTTGTTGTACAGTGGATTGACTTGGCTGGGGCTATGGCTTCTTGGCTGTGACGCGGAAGAATGGAACGGGACGCGAATAGACTGGTCACTGTGACTGGAACAGGACATGAGTAGACTGGTCGCCGTGACTGGAACGAGCGTGATGTGACAGGACCTGATTTGCCTTGTTGTAGAGTGACTTGACTTGGCTGAGGCTATGGCTTCTTGGCTGTGACGCGGACGACTGGAACAGGACGCGAGTAGACTGGTCGCCATGACTGGAACGAAACACAAGTAGACTGGTCGCCGTGACTGGAACGACAGGACCTGATTTGCCTTGTCTTGACTTGATGTGGAGTGACTTGACTTGGCTGTGACGCGGACGACTTCGCTTCACTGCAATCCAAGTGGGCGTCATTCCCGATTTTCCACCTGTGACAAGGCGGTGACTGCTTTCATGTCTCCTATTATTGTCTCTGGTCTGCTCTTGAATTGCTTCGGATTTGTGAGAGGGAAATTCAACACTTTAAGATCCAAAAGGTTTGGGTGCTTCAAACGGTACAACTTAGTGACTCGCATCTCAAAAGGGAAAGATGAAGCACTCGAGATGAATGACGCAAACGTTAAATCCTTAAAGTGAATGCTGAGTGTGATTTATCTGTCATCAGCACACTCTGGCAGAAATGCGGATTATATCTCTCGGCTTTCTCGTTGTCATCTTTTTTGACAGAAACAATGTTATCAAAATAGAATAGCAAGTATTTAGTAAGAATTCGGCCAACTTGCACACAATGACTGTGTGGAAGAAACCTTGCATTTTTATAAATACTCCAGTGATGCCTTCAGGGTTTGAAAGTTAGACTTTACCGAGGAATAAAGCCGGAATGTGTGGCTTGTGATCAAATTCCATCTTGTGTAAAATGAAATGTCGAGTCTTCTCGCTCCACTTAATTTAAAGTGACAGCTCCTCCTTTGATCGATTTGTCACACGTGTAATCATCGACACCGTGCGCACACACCGGCATCAACACGCCCCCCCTCAACAGCCGTATCCAATTTCTTGAAATTAAAATGTCACCTTCACCTGTTATCTTTTTGTTATTGACATTTCCGTGGCACAAATACCACAGTTTGTCAACAAACGCTGAATAAACAAAGATATTTATACATTCATGTTCACCTCAGTGTGTCCTGCGCAAAAGTTTACCCAGAGTTCATAGCTGTGCTCAGCGATGGTAAACAACAAACTGCAAATAGAGACACAAAGTTTAGTGGCCTGCTCAGCTGTGAAATAGACTGCAAATTGCATGTAATTACTGTATAATGAGCTTAATGCATTATATACAGGACCCCTACCATCATCTTGTGTTAATTAACAGACCCCGACAGAGTTTGTTTGCTTTATTTTGAACAGTTCAAAACTTTATTGCAGATTGGCACTAATGAGCGGAAAAGGATTAGGGCCAGTGAAGAGAAAAAAAGGGGTTGGCAGGATTCTCACTTTATTATCAGAATTCTGACCGTAAAGTGAGAATTCTGACTTTAAAGTGAGAATTATGACTTTATTTTCAGAATTCTGACTTTAAAGTGAGAATTCTGACTTTATTTTCAGAATTCTGACTTTAAAGTGAGAATTCTGACTTTATTCACAGAACTCTGACTTTATTCTCAGAAGTCTGACTTCTAAAGTGAATTCTGACTTTATTCTCAGAAGTCTGACTCTAAAGTAAGAATTCTGACTTTATTCACAGAATTCTGACTTTAAAGTGAGAATTGTCACTTTATTCTCAGAAGTCTGAATTAAAGTGAATTCTGACTTTATTCTCAGAATTCTGACTTTAACTCTTTGACTGCCAGACGTTTTCAGAAAAGGGATGCCGTGGGTGCCAGCCGATTTTAAGCATTTTGACTGATCTTTCAAGGTCCATAGAAAATTATGTGTTTGGACTATGGAAACACACATACTACCAAATGAAAGATTGGACTCTCATCTTTCATCAGAACAAAAAGTTTGTTTCTACCTTATTCCGTTTTTCAGTAATCAACAATAGAAAATGGTTAGTTTCACCTCTGTTTTGAAAAAAACGTCTTTTAACGTCTTTGGCACTCCTCCATAGGATTTTACTAAACGTTATTTAACGTTTTTGGCAGTCAAAGAGTTAAAGTGAGAATTCTGACTTTAATCTCAAAATTTTTACTTTTAAGTGAGAATTCTGACTTTAATCTCAAAATTTTTACTTTAAAGTGAGAATTCTGACTTTAATCTCAAAATTTTTACTTTTAAGTGAGAATTCTGACTTTGTGACGTAGAGCTATGAATTGTGTGTGTGTGTGTGGGGGGGGGGGGGGGGGCAGAAAGTCATAATTCTAAGAATAAAGTGAGAATTCTCACTTTAAAGTCAGAATTCTGAGATTAAAGTCAGAATCCTCCCATTATAGTCAGAATGCTGGGAATAAAGTCAGAATCCTGCCAACCTTTTTTTTCTCTTCACTGGCCCTAATCCTCTTTCGTAGACATTCAAATTAGCAGTCAATCCAAAATTTTATTTGGTAGTACGAACGACTCGAGCACAGATGCCCTCAGCGTGTCCTCTCGAGACAACCATTTATATGCAGGCGAACTAATGGTTGCCGCAAGATGCGGCTCCAAAGGAGAAACACTACATCAACTTAATAGAGTGACAGATATGTTGCTTGTCATAGCAGTGTCTCGTCCCCGGAGTCGCTCCCAGTTGTTTATCTTGCTCAAACAATGACACACGGCCACCTGTTTTCTTTCCTGAAGAGCAACTGCTGTAGTTACCTCATTTTTTCCCCATTTGTTGTTCTCATTCTGGGTTGAGCTCTGTTGCCGTTTGGTCCCCGCTTAGTGTAATCTAAAGCAGGACCTCCGGATGTGCAGGTTGTACAATTGCAAACTATATTTCCAGTTGCCCACAGGAAAAGTGTGCCTGTCTACTTTTTTTTGCTGTAAAACTCACGCCGCTTGCAATAGAGTGCCCTTCAGTTAATGTAGCACGCTTTCAGCATGACATTTGCAAAGAAAAAACACTACTACAAATGCATAAGTAGACTGTGGCCACCACCTTTTCCATCATGCAACTGTTTTATGATATAGTACAAGGATGGGCAACTGGTGACAACACTCTGAGGCCTTTGATAAATTAAAAAAATATATAATAATAATAATTAATAAAAAAATAATAATAATAAAAATAATAATACCAAATAATAATTAATGAAAAATAATAATATGAAATAATTAATAAAAAAATAAGAATGAATACAAAATAATAGTTAATGAAAAATAATAATACAAAATAATAATTAATAAAAAATAATAATAAAAAATAATATATATATTTTTTTAAATATAAAATGTAAAAAATAAATTCCCTTTTGTTTTTAAATGATTTTTTAAATTTTTATACAAACCCCCAAATTTCAAAAAAAAAAAGAAAAAAAATGAAAATGCTGACAAACATTCACTATACATTTTCCACATCTAGAGAAGGGTTGGACAAATGGAAGCCCGCAACAACTCTGAGCAGCCCCTCGATAAAACATATTTAAATATATACAAACACATATTTTTTCTCGTGACATCATAATTACAGTAAAAATACTTATATAGCCCAACATTTGAATTTAATTGTATTTATTGTTTGTCCCCGAAGTGAAGAAGTGACTTAGCCTTGATCAATATGATTTTTACTAGCAATAATTACTTTCTGTCTGTGACAGCTTTCCTTGTCAGACCATTTTGTGTCGAATTATCGTGAATGTAGGATTGCACTGTACAAATGTATTACTTTTTCCAAATAGCTGCACCAAAGGCTTTTATTGATAGAAAGAATATTTGTTCTACTGTAATAGCAAATCTTTCTCGGGGTCAACAGTTTGTCAAGGTTGCCCAATGTGTTTTTTTCTGCTTGTTATTCTAGTTGATGTCTAATATTCTTAAAGTGATTTTGACAGTATTTGCCCTTTTCTAAATAGTGTCTGTTGGTTCTTGCCAAAATGGTGTCAGGGTGAAGGTCTTTAGTGTGCAGAGTGTCGAAAAATGATTTAACAATCATCTCCGGTCTGACGTGTTTAAGTTCAACATTCAAATCATAGCTGGGGTGAAATAAAAACTCTTTTACTGGGAAGAGTTTTATCTTGTTTCATGTTATGATTAATTAAAGCAGTGCAGTTGCTCAGTAGAAAAAAAGATTTTCATTGCATTAATGTTGTCTTTTGCTTCTAACAACCTGTTTCCAGCACTTCCGGAAAAAACTGTAAAGACGTTCGATCTACTATCCGTGGCCGCATGTCATCTTGTGGGACATAACAGCCCATTCATGACGGAACATCCAATTTCCAAGTGAGTGCAGCGATTGTAAAAACAGAATATCTCCTATTTCGGGAGTGTGTAATTGCATAGGGAGGTGTTCTATCACAGCGTGTGACACAACTTGGAAAGCAATCTTTTTGTGTGTGTGTGGGGGGGGGGGGAGATCTTAGGTGTTCACAGTTCATTTTTAGGAGGAGCATTTCTTGACACATACATATTTTGACAAGATAATTTGCACCTGCTGAAGATGGAGACGTTTGAATCAGTGAGGGAGCAAGCAGCACTGAGCGAACCCCAACAATCAATCAATCAATCAAAGATTTTTTTTTTTTAATAAAGCCCTTTTCATACAAAGAATGCAACTCAAAGTGCTTTACAGATTAAAAAAAAAAAAAAAAAGCACTGGGCTTAAAATTGAACCCTGGGGCACACCACATGTGGTTCTATGGACCCTAAAACAGCAGGTTTTCAAATTTACCATAAAAGTACTTTCTGTAAAGGTACGATGTGAACCATTTGGCTGCCAGAAACAGTTTTTTTTGTCATCTTTAATACCTTTTACTTTTCACTTTGATAGACTTTCCCTACTGGGTGTGAGGAAAATACTTTCGGGACAATTTGCAAGAATAAATATATGAGTCAAAAATCAATCAAAATTCTCCATCCCTCCATCCATCCATCTCGGGCTACTCGATTATAAAGAAAATATTAATCACGATTATATTGGTAATAATTGAAATCACGATTAGGACGATCATTAATTTTTTTGGTACAAAACAAGGTTTAAATGTAAAAAATATTAAGACAAATAAAACACTATAATTATAAAATGCAAGTTCCTTTTGGAGGAAACAAAATTAATTACATTTGTTATTTTAAAATAAAATAAAAAAGTGCAAATGTATAAATTTAAATAACTCCGCCCCAAAAAATTTTACGATTATGCAGATTTTGTGATTGTGGAGTGTAATAATTGAAATTGTAATATAATTTTGATTAATTGCACAGCCCTACATCCATCCATCATCTAATTTATAATCACATTGAAAAATCCATTTATGTCTCCCGGCTATATTATCCAGGGTATGCCCTGCAAAGTTGAGCTTCAAGGAACCCGTTTGCAGGCATTTTGAACGTGTATTTTCTCTCTGATGTATTTAAGACCTCTGCAAGACTTTTCTACAAATGGCACGTTTGCAGCAATTCAGTGCAATGTAACACCACAGCCACCTTTTGACATAAGAAGACTGGAGAAGTAGGAAAAAAAAATGGATATTAATGAGACTGCCCTGGCTTACCTCGCGCCGACTTGGCACCTGTGCTGAATGTACAAGTAATAAAAAAGAAGGGTTCGCACGGGTCACTGTACTGTAGAGACAGGAGCACAATATAACGCCTGCAAAGGCGTGCAGAGGTAATGTGGACGTTCGGCTCGAACCCAATGGAAGAAGCAAAAGAACATTTAGCAGTTGTATTGATGGCATCAAGAGTTTACTCCCCATGCGCTACGAATCAAGTGACTACAAAGTGCATTTTAATGAATCGACTCAGCACTGCACAGACACTTGCTCCAATAATTAACATGCATTACTAGTGCTGAGGACAGACCACTGACGCGAATACACAAAATCCACAAGTAATTGACACACCTCCAAAAAAGTTTTGTAATTGATTGAAGTCATCAAACGCCATTCAGACTAAAATAGAGCGGCACCTCCTGGCAGGTTATATTAGAAGTAAGGATTAATTTCATTTGAGGATAAAGGTTAGTTCAAGAGATCGTAGTTTTGGTATGCTTAACTGTTAAGAATTTTTATTCACGAAGCATTTGACTATTTTAGTGTAATTTTGTACGGTTGTTACCGTATCTAGAAACTTTGGACTGTTTTTAAACTATTTCCTCAGAGTTGTCAGATTTATATATATATTTATATATATATGTATATATATTTAAAAAAAAAAAGAAAAAAAATTTTTTTTTTCTTTAAATTTATTTTTTTTTTTTAAAAAGGAGAGCAATGATGATGTCAAATCGAATGAACAATACTGAGCTCTGAAAGAAAAAAAAAAAAAGAGTTGTCTGATTTTGCGATTGAATGACATCAACCTCTTTGAATTATTTTTTGGGGGATTTAACCAAAACAAACTGACTCGTTCCATTTTTCAATGGACCGACCTTGAATTGTATCGCACCCGATGCATCAAGACACGTATCGAATCGTATTTTATGAGAGATGTACACCAGGTATACATCGGTTTAATATTTCTGATAAAAAAAATATATATTTGAATTTAAATAACTTGAATATATATATATATATATATATATATATATATATATATATATATGATTGCTATACGCTATATGCTAGTAGTGGTGTTGCTGTTTGTGTTTTTGCTGAGGTAATCGATACCTCTTTCCTCTCCAACACGACGACAATGTTTTTGTGCAGACGGCTCATTGCAGCATGCTGTCTGTGTCTTCTGGAAATTTTGGACAAAGGCACTTAAATGGGAATAAAAGGATGAGTTGTCTCTTGTGCAATTGATTTTCACTTTCAATTATAGTAAACGGGTTGGCCAATTATAGGGATGTTTTTCAGTATGAAATGAGAGTGACTAGCAATACTCAGCAAGTAATTCAAAGGTTGTAGAAAACAAATCTTTTTTTTAATGATTATTTTGTCACAATGTTTTTTTGTAATAATAATAATAAATATAATGTTGTTATTATTATTATTATTAGTTTTAAGCGTGTATACAGTGATCCAATTCACCTTGTACAATAAGAAACATTTCTGTAGAGTTATAGTTAACTCATTCACTGCCATTGACGGCTATAGACGTCAAAATTTCATTTGATTTCTATTAGTTTCGCATTTTTTCCCACTTTTGTTAACAAGAGTATGAAAACCTAGAAAACATTTATTGTACATTTAGAACAGATATAAAATTTGTGATTAATCTTGAGTTAACTAGTGAAGTCATGTGATTAATTACAATAAAAATAAAAAATAAAAAAGAAGATATTATGACAAATTAGGGACATCCGACAATTATTTTTTTTAATTGTCATTAATCGCATGACTTCAATAGTTAACTCACAATTAATCACAAATGTTATATCTGTTCTAAATGTACAATAAAAAATTCTAGGTTTCCATACTCTTGTTAATGAAAGTGGAAAAAATAATAGAAATAGTTCAAATAAATTTTTGACGTCTATAGCCGTCAATGGCAGTGAATGAGTTAATATAGATTAGATTTAATAATGGTGAAAGCTTGAGCCTGTAATTCTCTATATTGTTTCCCACAGGATGATGTGTCCTGAAATAAGAGCTCCTTGGAACTAAACTACTGTCACGGAACAACTGTGGAGTATTTCTTCCGTTATGCAGTTTTACAGCAATATGCAAATGCAAATGCAAATTCACAAGCGAAACTTTGGACTAAGAGCCAATGCTGCTGCCTTTGTCACAATCTCGACCTTCACAGTAAATGACCTGAACACTTATGTTTGTCAATGAAGAGTAATGCTCTGCTGTATAGTTTTTTTTTTTTTTAAAGGACACTCAGTTTTCATATATCTTCATTTTCATGATATGTTGGCTTTTCTCAATGCATTTGTAACCTCTGAACAGTCATGAGTCATCGTGAAGTCAGCTGGACAAAATAAATCTAAATTTCCCAGCATTTGTAATACTTCCTCGCTCGACCTTTCCAAGTTCTCTCCCTCTCTCTCTTGCATTAGGTAGTCTAGCCACTGCCACATACAAAGTCACCATCCCAGCCGCGACACACACAGGAAGTAATGTCATATTAATTAAAGCCGCTCTTATCACAAATATTAATTTTTCAGTGCTAGTAGACAAGCTCATGTTTTTTTTATGTAGCCTGACTCAGGCACTGCACGATTTTAATTCTCTCTGGCAAGCTGAATGGGAGCCGCTAAGGATTTTTTATTTTTTTTTTTCACACCTGCTTATCACGTACGCACAGGTCAAATTTAATCACACTTTTCACTTCTAACTGAAATCAGGTCCACAATTCAATTTCTTTCACTCAATTGTTGGGACGTTGAGCGCACCAGTGCATTGAGGCAAAAACGCGCCACCAGGCTTTACATTATTATGCAATTTTCTGATTGCTGACTTTGTTTGTTTCTATCCAACCAGTTATAGATGATATAGATACAATAAGCGTTCTACAAAATGTTTTCTCTTTTCTTTATTAGCTATTATGCATCTTAATAATAAAAAAATATATTTAAAAAAAAATAAAATAATGCAGCATTATTAGTGCGGTTTAATTTTAATTAGGCATGATTTGGCCACCCGTTTAAGACCCACACTAATCATCAGATGAAGGGGAACGTAACACGTTTGAGTTCCTCCACAGATTGACAGGGATACTAACAGCCTCCACACTGTGATATTGCAGCACAATACCGAGCAGCCACGGGGACAGGCAAACAGACAACAGGAAGTGCCTTGGCAGAACTTATAGTTGGGGCAAAAAAAATAAATTGTTGTAATAATTTGCACCTGTAAACATGTTGTTTTTTTTACAGGAAAAAATCCCGACATTTCCAGATACAAATTATTATTTTTTTTATACAGGTACATTTTTCTTTTTGTACTAAATAGTTGTAGCCCCCAAAAATTGTATCTGTTGAAAAAATTATAATAATAATTTGTATCTGGAAAAGTAATAATTTGTACCTATAAAAAAAAAAAAAAAGAGTACTCGTTGATTTTTTTTTGATTTTTTACAATTTTTGTATATATATATATTTTTACAGGTACAAATCACAACTTTTACAGATACAAATTTTGATGTTTTTTTTAATACAGGTATAATTTATTTCTCTCCTTTTTTTTTGCAGGTACAATTTTTTTAAAGGTAGAGATGACTATTTTTACAGATACAATTTTTAAAAATATTTTTTTTATACAAGTACAAATTATTCCGTCTACAGATACAATTTTATATATTTTTATACAGTTACAATTTGTTTTGTTTTGGCTACAACGATTTTTTAATTTTTTTTTTTTTACAGGTACAAGTTAAGTTAAATTACAAGTTAGTTTTTCACCATATTTACCTCCATACAAGACAGACTGGAGCAGTAGACATATTCGTACTGAATGCATCCACCTTAAAATCGAGGAGCCCTTGGGTCGCAGTGGTTACTGATGTGTCGGGCTAAGTGGATCTTGGTGCTCTCCACATCCCGCTGCCAAGTGAGGACAATGAAGCCACCTGTAACACCACAAAGGCGCCGTTCGAGTATGCCCAAAGGAACCACCAGAATAAAGCCGGTAGTATTGTTCGACCTTGTTCCGAGGTCTGCCCTCTACTGATTGCTATTGTATTCTGGTCGCAGGTGTTGCTTCATGCTGTCATATTGGATAAAGCATAAAGCCTCCACATATCCCATGGGCTCTTCCAAGTGTATCTGTGCTAACCTGCTAAAAAAAAAAAAACAAGTGCCCCTCACACTGAATTATTCACAGAGATTATCGATTCACAGTTGGCTCGCGCTTCTTGTAATTGTTTCCAATGACGGAAGGGGCCAGGCAAAGTGTAGCGCCGAGCTCCTCGGCCACTTAAATTCTGGCGAACAGTCTGGCCACCTCCTTTTCACTCCGCCACCTCAATGCACCCTGAATAACTTAGGATTGATGTGCAGAATTCAGCCCTAAAAAGGCTTTTGCTTTACTTTTTGAACCCAAAATACGCACTCCCAAATGCACAACGAAAAGACGGCGTTGCAATAAAAGTGAACCAGCATGAACCCGAATCTCATTTTAATTTAATGTCCCCGGTTTGTCTCCCTTCAAAAACATAACTTGTATCTGTCCCACTGCGCCGTTTGCCGATCGTTAGGAAGACAATATTGCTGTGTATTGGCCAGTAAATAAACCCAAAAGAAGCGGGTCGGACGGCGAGGGAAGGGACCAGACGAGGGAAAAGTTCAGCGGTGAGACAGCGGAGTCAGCCAGAGAGAATAGGAGACGGCGCAGGGAGGCAAATACCCACAGCTGGTAGCAGGATGTGGGAGGATGAACAACAAAGAGAATAATTCCCTGGTAGCTGCGGGAGAGAGCAGAAGATGAAAAAAAGAAAAGAAAGAAATGCAGAGGAGAGGAGCCTGCTGGGTGTTTCGGTAAGGAAGAAGGGAAAGGAAGTAGAAAAATAATAAATAGACTATTGTCTGCACAATTTGGTCTTGCTGTCATGTGACTGGAAGCAATGGAGGCTTTGGAGGATAGTTGCTGAGTGGTCACTTATCAGCAGTTCACCATCGATATTTACATACGAAACAGCTTGACAAAATCATAAACAAAATACTCAACGGAGAAACTGATTGAATGTATTAATGTGTTCAGATGCTAGTCAAAGTTGTCTGACCAATCAGAGGACAAACAAATAAATGCTGATGTCATCAAGGGCTCTGATTGGTTGAAGAAACAGACCCAATGCTAACGGTTTAAGTTAGATCAATCAGCACGACTGATGCTGAACAATGACATAGATGCTAAAATCTGATTGCCATGTTCAACCAAAAGAAACGCTACGAAATATGAAGAATAGACAGTTTTGAATGAATTAGTAAATATTTGCATGAAAAACACTTCTTGGCCAAAAATATAAAACAAACGAAAAATTGTAAGTTGAGTACCGAGCGTGTCGACATATTCTTACACCACTACGCAAACTAGTGGCAAGGAGTATAAAAACATTTTTTCAAATCTTCCTTGAGTTGCTTTAAGGAAAATCAAGATCAAATTTATAATTAATTCTCACCAGGAACTATTAACTCATTCACTGCCATTGACGGCTATAGACGTCAAAAATTATTTTGAACTATTTCTATTAGTTTCTCATTTTTTCCCACTTTTGTTAACAAGAGTATGAAAACCTAAAAAAAAAATGTATTGTACATTTAGAACATATAAAAATTTGTGGTTATTCTTGAGTTAACTAAAGAGGTCATGTGATTAATTACAATAAAAAAAAAATTTAATTAGGGGTGTCAGACGATTAAATGTTTTAATTGTAATTAATCGCATGACTTCAATAGTTAACTCACGATTAATTACAAATTGTATATCTGTTCTAAATGTACAATAAAAAATTGTTTAAGGTTTTCATACTTTTGCTAACAAAAGTGGAAACAAATGTGAAACTAATAGAAATAGCTCAAATGAATTTTTGATGTCTATAGCCGTCAATGGCAGTGAATGAGTTAATCGCTAGTCAATCCGGTGACCACTGGTTATGTCTTTTCTTTAACTAATGCTAAATACTAGTGATGGCAAAATGAAGCTTCATGAAGCACTTGTGATTTTTTTTAAGTCCCCTAGATGGTGCTCTTGGTTTAAATATAAAGCCTAGTGAAATGGAAATGTATTAAATTTCCACTGCATCTTCCAACCAAGAGCACCATCTAGGGGACTTAAAAAAAAATCACAAGTGCTTCATGAAGCTTCATTTTGCCATCACTACTAAATACTATCTTAGTTGGCAGTTTAACAGCACTAAACTACTACGCACTAAGCTAGCCGTGTTGCTAACTCTGTTAGCCGGTCCCAAATTGTAACGACGAACATATGTTGCCCGAAATTACAATTCCCATAATTCTTAGACACACAAACAGGAAGTAGTTCTAATTTCGGCGTGACGAAAACATACTTGAGATGCGAATGAGAACGCAAATGTGAACGTGAAAGTAAATAGGAACAAATTTGACAGTTAAATTCATTTTTAATTGCTTTATCGTTTTTAATAAAAGGGACGCGGAGACAGCACCGCCGTAAAAGTGTCAAAAATAATGGGGTTGGTAAAATCCATTGGAAAGCGGGACACAAGGCTCAATCGGGACTGTCCCGTTTAAACGTGGACATCTGGTCACCCTACGCTGAAGTCCAAAAAATGGTGCACTTGGGAACCCAAAGTGGAAAAGCAGCCGTTGTTACTGTGGCCATCATAAACGCAGTCATTAACACTTATTAGCCCTGTTCGCCTTTGCACAACCCACCTCATTATTGTGGGACAACTCCTTAATTGAGTTGTTGGGGATCAATTGGCAAACATCAACATTGGTTTGGAGCAAAATTAACTTTGAGCGGCCTGTGTTTATATACACAGTTCATCATAATTATAGGGCGCATGATGTGCAAAGTGGCCACAGTGCATTAATACTTTATTAGTGGACATTTAGACTTTTGGAGTTCTACACATGCTGAAAGATTGGACTGTCGTGTGAGCTTTCGCGTTACTTGAGCATTTTTGTTTAGTGGTGGACAGTGAGATTTTTCTAATGTAAAATTGGTGCCATTGTTGTCATTGTCGGTGCTCCAACAATCACGTTCATATCAAAACTCCACATTCACGCCTGACTGTAAATTTGATGTGAATATGCAACATGCAGAAGTAAAAAAAGAAAAAGAAAAAAAGAACACTTACGAATAGTAAGCAAAGCACTCATCATTGCGAGGGGAACTGTAATCGCTTCACACTCGAAATGCTGAGCTACAAATCCACAATGCAATGTGTCATTTTTAGACACGTCAACACCCTCCCTAGTCCCCTGTTTGTCTTTGAGAAATAATGAGCTGTGTCTATTTGTCAACAGTCTATTCTACTGCCTGGGGTTGATCTAATCTGCTTGCAGGTGTGTTCCCTCTTCGGCGGCGATACGGAATGTTGAATAGGGTTTCGGACTTACTTGCCAAAAAAAAAACATCTTGAATCTGAGATGATTGCAAAAAATCAATCTCACTAAGACCAAGAGGGTTTTTACAAAAACAAAGTGACTGAAGGCGTCCCCTCACTGGCACAGGACATATTGTCCTCTGAAGAGAGAGAGAGAGAGGGGGGGGGGGGGTTGCAGTCACGGGAGAAACACTTTTTTTTTTTTTGCGTCTGTTATAGGAATTATTTAAATAGAGAGAAGACTGTGTCGGTAGCTATCAGCCAGAAAAGCCGCATACTCTGACTGATGACATCTCCGCCAATCCGAATGTGTCAGCTCAAGATTAAAGATCAACAATTGACTAAGTGCCTTCTTCGGGGAGAAAACACAGAAATCACCTGCGTCGTATTCATATCAACTGGGGACAAGTGTAATAAATCAGGGCAATCAACCCGTGAAGGCAATCTGAGAGATGGCGCAGGTCACAAACAAGTCGCATAAATCAAGAGTTTAACCAATCCACACTAAATAAAGAGAACAAAGAAAATACATTGAAATGGAAAACCATCTGAGAGTATAAGTTGAATGGCAGGACAACTTGTTCTCCTGTTTTAACTCATTCACTGCCATTAATTCATTAAAAAAAAAAGATTATTAAAAATTAGGGGCGACAGGCGATTACATTTTTTAATTGTAACTAATCGCATGACTTCACTAGTTCACTCACAATTAATCACAAATTGTATATCTGTTCTAAATGTACAGTAAAAAAATTCTAGGTTTTCATACTCTTGTCAACAAAAGTGGAAAAAAAATGTTAAACTAATAGAAATAGTTTAAATGAATTTTTGATGTTTATAGCCGTCAATGGCAATGAGTGAACAAAAAAAAAAGAAGAAAACATTATTGCAAATTTGGGGCGTCAGGCAATGAAAATTTGTAATCATAATCAATCGCATGACTTCATTAGTTGACTCACAATTAATCACACATTTTATATCTGCTCTAAATGTACAATAAAAAAAAAAATGGTTTTCATACTCATACTAATTTTTAAATGGTGAATTTTGTCATCAAAATTGCCAAAAATAAAGTCTTGAAATATTTCATCATGTAGTTTTTTACTTTTGAAATACGTCGTTTTTAATCATGTTCTAATTTATTGAGATGTAAGCGGAAATACATTTAAAGGGGAAGTCAACCCTTAACATTTTTTGACAATAATATTTTCTACGCAGCGAGTCTAAATATGGTATTGCTGTGCCGTGATTGGTTGTTACCTGAGACCCGAGCAACATTGATGTCATCTTCAGTCGACAGCAAGTGGCAAAATGGCCGTCCCCTGAGATGGATACAAATGTCTGGATTTTGCTTCTTAACTCATATTACAAAAATGTAATATTAATCACAGTGAGGTCACATATAACATATTATTTTCAAATGTTTAAGGTTGACTTCCATTTTAAAGAAGACTTTAAATTTGACATTTTGAAGTTGGTAACTTACTATGAACGACATTGCATGTAAAGTAAATAAATCTTTTACAGTGGTCAGTTTTCTATTTCGATTATTTTCTTTTCGGGGTATCAGGAGATATTGAATTTGACTGTCAAAGAAATGTTCAAAGGGTTGGAGCAGAGGCAGGACGACCAAAACACTGAATCAATCCCAGAAGGCAGACAGAAAACTGAAGCACTCCGATTTATTGATAACAACCTTAACAATGACAGAGAGCTCTTTGGACATTAATAGAAAAACAACCGCACAAAAACTTGCCGGGAAGAGAGAAGAGAAAGAGAAAGGAGCTGAAGTGAATGAGACAACTGACACAAAAACACAAATGGCTCATTTAAAAGTAATTTTGCAAATAACCTAGCGATTCCAACAATAAACAGGTTCCTCTTTCCCAAGCGAGGATGCCGAATCACTGTTAACTACCACAAAATAGGAAAACTAGAAAAACAGCCCAGAGACGTCCAAGGACATGAGATTAAAGAAAAGCCATTCTTAAATTAAATTGAGTGAATGTGGCAGGTTGAGAATTCATTAATCAGTACCCAAGTACCGCTCAGTTTTAAAACGGTTGTAGTTTCTGCTCTAAAATGTGAACGGTTGTTTTCGACAGTCTGTATGAAAGTTAGCCTTCCGGACGAAATATATTGATTTAAAAACATTTTAAAACGTAATCAATACTAGGATATAACACACTGATATCGCGCGTGACAAATTTTTTAAGGATATATGCAATATATATCAAATCTTCCAAGCGAGCTTAGCTTAGCTTGCTAGCCGCTAACATAGCGATGCGTTTATGATCAACAAAGAGTTAAGCAGAGATCACGTGTGAGTGTGAAGTGTTATGATTAAGGTGTGAAAATATGTCAAGTGGAAATGCTGACAGCTTTCCTGAATGGGTGAATAAGTGCCGCCGTCGAATAAATGTGAAATGGCAGCTTTTGAGAAAAAAAAATGATAGCAGAGTACAAGGAGGAACCTTGTTAGAAGAAAGAGACAATTTCAAGTAGTGGATGCTTGTTTTTCAATCCTGATGTGTGTTTGCTCACTTGTTTAGTAGCTCACTATCTATTATTAACACTTTCTAAAGGCTTTTCCTTGTGGAACCCGCATGGTGCTTCGTTTATAGCAATTAGTATTTGAACGTTTCTAACAGAGATTTTCACACCGCAGGATATTTGCGTCAGGCGATAAACATTTTAAATTTTTCATTATAATGCTGCTCCATTGTACTTTAGTATCTTTTAAAAATGGCCAACATAAGCATGGACAAGAGCATGATTGTACTAAATACAAGACATTTTGAGCGCTCTATTTCATGAGTATATTTTTCTCCCCCCATTAAAACCCTGACGTATATGATTTGACACATGCATTGCACGGATAATCCATTAGAGGGCAGTATCACCCAGCTGGTGGCTTTTCCAGCGACCTTGCAAGAATTGAGAAAGGAGAGACACATATACTTAATAATAGTGGGAAAATCTTCTTTCGGATTTTTGGAAAGAGTAATATGTTAGATATATCTGTTAATTATTATAATTATATATATATTGTGACCAGATGTAAAGTGCTTCTGATGACCCAAAAATATATGTTTTCAAGATTAAACATAACCAACATGAATTTGTGAGTCAGAGCAGAGAATATTAATTTTGAAATCGTATTCATCATATAAATGCACTCTTTAAAATGGCCTTAATGTGTTTGTGTAAGTAGTAGCCGATGGAAAATAAAGATTGGGGTTGGGATTTGTTTTTTAAATTAACATATAGATAACATAAACGACCCCTATAAAGAGAAAAATTTTTTGGACATTGTTTTACCTCACCCTTACTTATGACATGACCGTCAATGACAATGAGCAGCACAATATAATAGAAATTTAACAAGATGTAACCATAGAAGACATTAACTCATTCACTGCCATTGGCGGCTATAGACGTCAAAAATTCATTTGAACTATTTCTATTAGTTTAACTTTTTTTTCCCACTTTTGTTAACAAGAGTATGAAAACCTAGATTTTTTTTTTTTGAAATACAGATATAAAATGTGTGTCAACTACTGAAGTTATGCGATTAATTAAATTAAAAATTTTAATCGCCTCACGCGACTTAAAGATTATTAAAAAAATCGGGGCGTCAGGCGATTACAATTTTTAAGCGTAATTAATCGCATGACTTCACTAGTTAACTCACAATTAATCACACATTTTATATCTGTTCTAAATGTACAATAAAAAATATAGGTTTTCATACTCTTGTTAACAAAAGTAGAAAAAAAATGTTAAACTAATAGAAATAGTTCAAATGAATTTTGGACGTCTATAGTCGTCAATGGCAGTGAATGAGTTAAGAAATAACATCCAAACCACACAACGAACATCACTACAGAAACGTGTCGAAAGCCAAACGCAGCTTGTTAGTCACAAATAAGACTGCTGAAAAATTCAATCAACACCCGGGTGCTCCATCTGGATTAAGACAATTCCCAAATGTTTGCACTAATTTAAAAAATTCTCCTTACATCTGCAGGGTTTTTCTCTACAGGCAAGCAATAGAGATTGTATTGTATTCATTGTAGTCAAATGCACAATGAGACCCAAAAGAATGAGCAGTCAAGGCATGATTATATTTTGAGGACGCATGGAACATCATGAGTGCACATCTGCAACTGTAAAAAAGAAGACCTCATCTGCGTGAAGTGATTAATATGCAATGCCTTCTGATATCTTCATCACTCCGGCTTTGAGCACAGTTCATTTTTGGGAGACAGCAGACAGCCAATTATCTGTCTGAGTGGTACAAGACAATGCATTGGACTTCATCCAAAGGAATGGTTAGAAAGAAACTCAGATTTTTGGCTTGCATTTTTGTAATCATATTTTGTGTTTATTAATCACGGTAGACGGCGAGTCTAGCTAACGATAAAAATGAACTTTCAACCAACCATTTTTTTATAGCGCTTGACCTCATTCAGGTCACAGGTAGAGTTGGACTAATATTACTGCAGTTGAGTCAGTTACAGTAGTTGTAAAACTCTTCTTTGTTGTGGCTGCATGCCTGCCTTACATTGCCCCCTTGTGGCCAAGGTGCACATGTATGTACAGTGTTTCTAAAGAATGAAAGTCTGCTTTTTTCCCAAAATAAAAAACAAATGACAACAAATTTGGGTTTATTATTGGGAGGCTGAAAGAAACTTATGGCATTTCTATTTTAAATTGCATTTCAATGAGGAAAGGTGATTATGGATGAGTGTTTTTAGTTACAAGCGTGGATGCGGAACGAATTAAACTCAATTCTCAAGGCACCACTGTATTTTTATTGCACACTCCATTTACTATAATGCAAGGTTATGATGTAAAAAAAATAAAATAAAAAATTTGCACCTAAAGAAAAAGATGCACATAAAGCCTCCCCAAAAACTTGAATAAATGATATATCGCATAACAAAACTAGCATGACTACACAGTAAATTTGGGACCAAATAGAGTAGGCTCAGATTTACACTAGGAAGAGAGTAAAATAAAGATTTGGCAATAAATAAAAGTCACTCAAGGGTCGAGGAACAAACTCACAACATTCAGCTTGGGAGACTGCCACACTACCACCTGAGCTATGCCCCTCCTACTGTTTGCTTACCTCCAAGAGACCAAAGACATTGTTTTTTGGTCTCTTGGAATGAAGAAGATTTCAGCTGACATGGCTCAGGAAGTAGCTCGGTAGTAGTCTCCCAAGCTGAAGGTTTTGAGTTTGTTCCTTCACTCTTGAGTGACTTTTATTTATTTAGTTCCCAATTCATTATTTTACTCTCTTCCAAGTGTAAATATTACTCTAAAACTGAGTCTATTTGGTCCCACTCTAAATCAAGTTTACTCTACAAAATTTACTATATTAGTTTATATGTTGTAAGACTTTAGCTCAATAAGTATGTAACAGATTAAGTCAAAAATGACTGGTGGCATCAATGTTCCCTACACCCATTGCATGTAAATCAGTGACATGTCCCGTACAGTAGTATACAAACTTCCAAGGGAGTACAAGTTTTACTCAGAGAGAAAAAAAAAAAAAAAAAAGCATTCTCCCTTCTGGCTTCCTTTGTTTCTCTTCTGATAAATCTCAGCACATTTTCCCATGCTCGGTTTTAGTAAATTGCTGTTAACTGCCCTACTTTAGTCTCTAGCATTTAGCCGTGAGACGTCCACGGGCTAAGTTATGAATTAGTCAGGGGGCTCAGTAGGAGAACAACTTAATTAGGGGGCTCTTCCAAAACATTTTGCACTCTTTAATCAGGAATTTGTTTCCCTTCTGTATCCATCTTAGACACACAAACACACACTTCGCAGCGCGCAGGGAGAAGCATTTATGCTTCATCATTAAGTGAATAATTACAACATGCACTGTTTGCTCAGCGTAATATTTTTGGCATGTTTGGCGACAAAGTCGTTTTCACACAAAAACACAAATTAAGGCTTGTTAACAAAGATAAGCATCCTGCTGGTTTTTGTTGGAATAAGATTTGCTTTCCTGTAATCGTTTGAAGAAGACCACTAGGTCACGAGGTCTCAGAAAAAAAAAGAAGAAAAAAAGAGAAGACCACTAGGACTGTGCATCAAAATTAGATTATCCTTATACATTTGATTACACTATGTAGCTAAAATAAAATAATTCCATTGAGAAGCTGTTGAGCCGCATTTCGTAATAACGGTGCATTTTGTAATAAACGTCCAAAATGTAATAACTTTTTCATTTCATTTTGTAATAAAGCCGTATTTTGTAATAAACTGCCCCAACGCATTTTGTAATAAATTTTGCTGCATTATGTAATAAGTTATTACATTTTGAGATTATTACAAAATGCACTTGCAACTTTTTTATTCTCTAGAAAACGTAATAACATGGTGCATTACGTAATAACAATTCTAAATTATTGTTTATTTGTTTGTTAATCGTATTTTATTTTTACTTTAAAGTATTTGTAAAAGTTGCAAGTGCATTTTGTAATAATCTTCTCAAAATGTAATAATTTATTACATAATGCGGCAAAATGTATTACAAAATGCGTTGGGGCAGTTTATTACAAAATGCACCGTTATTACAAAATGCGGCTCAACAAAGCTGTACGTATTTTTTTTTATTTCATATATACTGTATATATATATATATATATATATATACTGTATATATATATATATATATATATACTGTATATATATATATATATATATATATATACTGTATATATATATATATATATATATATATATATATATATATATATATATATATATACACACACACGTATATATATATATATATATATACACGTATATTTGTGTATATATATATATACACAAATATACGTATATATATATATATATATATACACACAAATATACGTGTATATATATATATATATACACGTATATTTGTGTATATATATATATACACAAATATACGTATATATATATATATATATATATACACACAAATATACGTATATATATATATATACACACAAGTATACGTATATATATATATATATACACACACACAAATATACGTATATATATATATATATATACACATATATATACACAAATATACGTGTATATATATACAAATATATATATTTATAATAAGACTGTTGTTACAGTCTAATATATGTGCATTATGTGTATATGTTTATGCGCCACATAAACACACTCATATATCGAAAAACTCGTATCTGAAGGCACCAGCTGACTGCTGTGTGTTACTTTCAAAATATCAAAAACATGCCATTAACTGGATCCGATGGGGCGCTGCCTTTAATATTGATATACCAGCAGTTCAACATACACTACCCAACATGTCATTTCACCAAGTGTCATGACAAACCTTAATTTTGACAAAAGCAAGCAGCCTCGCCAGGGAGGTTGTGACCTCTGGTGGGGTCATCACGATCACAGCGGTTACTGAAGGCGGTTACTGATTTGCGTGACACGGATCACATTCAACGTTGCGCCGCCTTATCTAATTCCAGCTCATGGATTCATACCGCAGAGCCTTGGACATTAGGTAGCAGGTCATTGTTATATCATCGTCATCGCAAAGGTTTCCGCTGCCCCCAAAGCCTCCTGGCAACCGTCATCGCTCACGCCTCGGAGAGTCAGAGGAGGAAACGAGGATGGAGTCTACAGCATTCAGACACACTTTGTAATCACTCATGTCGGCCCCATAATGCACTGAGAGTACCTCCCAGTGATGGATGGTCATCATCTCCTTTGCTGCCTTATCCCCCCCCCCCCTCCACTCTCTCTCTCTCCATTTTACACTTTCACATTCATTCTGCATCGCTTCATTTATTTCCAAGCCTCTTTTTGCTCACCTCTTCTTGCTGCCACTTGACTTCAATCTGCAGGTATCAACGTCTTGACCCGACACTCGACAACTGTCCCGGATTTGTGGGGAACTGAAAATGAACGACCTCTCACCAGTCAGGACAGCCACCTGCATCCATATCGTTCTCATCTTACATACTATTTCATTCATGTGACATCAATAAAACAAAAGTTTCTCGCTTTAGTTTTTGCTGCTGCCGGAATGTGCTTTTAAGCAGAGTTCTTTACGTCAAAAAAATCCAATCTTTATAATGGGCTGGATTCAGATTAGTGCCGAATCACTGCTCGCGGCGATGTAAAGAGCGAGTGAGATTTTAAAAGCCTTACAAGAGAGTCTGCGAATGATGCCATTTGGTTCTCATTTCCTGCATAATCGGTAGCCCGATATGGTAAGCACAATACACTGGCATCATTCCACAAGCTGTCAAAGTGTAAACTAGGAAACGAGTTTATTTGTCAAATAAACTCAATACAATAAATTGTGACTTTTACTATGCCTCAAATCTAACCCTCAGTTTAGGCCAGAGGTGGGCATCGAGGGCCGGAGTCCTGCAGGTTTTGCATGTTGCCCTTCTTCAACACAGCTGATATATGATCAGCTCATCAGCAAGCTCTGCATAAGCCTGATAACGATCCTGCTGATTGGAATCAGCTTGTGTTGGAAGTGAGAAACCTCTAAAACCTGCAGGACTCCGGCCCTCGAGGACCGAGATTGCCCACCTCTGGTTTAGGCTTTTCTACTTTAACATAACATAAGGGCGATTTTACATGGAGCTTTGTATTCCGATAAGAATTGGGTTCGAACGCTAAACCGAATCAAAATGCTCCATATAAACACCTCAATAGGAATAAACGCGCCAAATCCAAATATTCCTCTTCCCAAATCCGATCAGTAGTAAATTCTCGTCATTTAAACGGTGATTCGGAATGTTGTCAGTAGGGCTGGGTATCGATTCTAATTTCCTGAACTGGTTCGATTTAGATTCACAATAATTAAGTTGGATTCAATATAGATTTCCCCCCGGTTCGATTCACTTCACTTCAATCCGATATTGATTAATTATGGAACATCAATTCTTCTTAAATATCAAGGACATGATAAAAACTCCACAAATGTCCGTGCGGAAACACGAAATATTGGTTCCGGCTCTTCCGGGTTACGCAAATATGTTTTTTTTTTCAAATTACTGTAATTAATGTATTTTGATGCAAATATTAACCTTACCCGTGAAATCCGACTTAAGTCGAAATTCGTCCGTAACTCGAGGACTCCCTGTAACTGGTTAAATGATTTATTTTATAAATAAAATGACCACTTATAATATAATGACTTACCTGTTACACAAACATTGACATCAGCAAGGATGAGATGAAAATATGTTCATAATTCTAATTCAATAATTGTAAATATGAATTTAAAAAAAATAAGTCATGTCTTTAATAAATGTAAGAAAATACTTTTAAATTGTATTGTATGTGAACAGTAACTTTTCAAGAAAAAAGTAAAAAAAATATATGGGCCTTTAAAATTCTATTTTCCTATGAATGCATGTGGAAAAAGAGATATTAAAATATTCGATTTATGGTTTTATGAATTGATATAAAAAAATTATTATTCGATTTCTTCTTATTCTTATTCTGTCATCCTGACTTCGTTGCTTACCCACTTGAAGGCTTCCGAACAGAGTACACAGAACTGTTGTTTTTAATACAAACGCTCAAAGAACGAAGTATTCCTATTCGCCAATGTTGCGTCATTTCAGTCCTCACTACCATAAATAGACATTTATTATCATTTTTGGCATCAAGTGCAACGAGCAGATCGGATCTTTTTGCGGACGACTGCAGGAGGTCCAGATGGGATTCTGAGACACTCCTCAGGTGGCTCATCATGAGGTGTTCAAAAGTCTTCATGACGACCATGGGTCCCAGAGTGACAGGCCCGTAATCAAACAGTTCAGAAATAGTAAGTCTCTCGAGATTCATTGAAGATCTTCACGTAGACTGAATCCAGCTGATTGATCAGTCGTCTTTTCTAGTTATGGGAAAATGAAGCCTCATGAAGCTTCATGAAGCACTTTTACTATTTTTATTACTCCTCTCGATGGTGCTCTTGGTTAAAATATAAAGGCTAGTGCAATGAAAATGTATTACATTTCCACTGCCTCTTTAAACCAATAGTGCCATCTAGAGGAGTCAAAAAATATCACAAGTGCTTCATGAAGCTTCATTTGTCCATCGCTAGTCTTTTCGGCTAAAATGATGGGACTGTAGAGTTGTTCTACACCCCAAAAGACCTGCCACACACGCGAAAACTAAACACTTCACCCCAGGTTATTAATCATTCAACTCATTAAAACTATCCTGACGTAGGAAAACTTCTCAACGGTAATTGCTCTCGGAGCTTCCGTGCTAATCTCTTCAGGAGCCATCATTGTTTACAAGCTTCATTTTCTAGACGTCAAAAGCCTCTGGCTGATGCTTTTATCTCCTCGCAAAAATGTGGATTGTCTGTGGATTGTGATTTTTTTTTGGGGGGGGGGGGCCGGCCCCGAGCACATCGCTTGGAAACAGTTTGACCTCTATTCTCAGCAATTCAGCGGCTTACAAAGTTGAGATAAAATGAGGGCGCAACAGGGATAATTGGGTCATAGAACAGACGCACGCCGAGCGTGAATTGACGTTAGATTGAGTTTGACGGAAAATAAAAGGCTGGTGAGAAAAAAAAAAGACATGGCACACTCATCCTTCGTACATATTTTAATGCTCGTACGAGACGGATCTTTCCCTTAGGACTGGACTGTACAATAAATCCTCAAACACTATCTCTAATCCCGCGTTTGGGGAGAAGATGTTCTTGTTCGCAACGTAAGAACCGAAAGAGTCGTTTAAACAGATTATTTCAGTTTGCGCATTATTTCCAGTGAAAAGCGTGATGATCAAATTGGTCGTGGATCCGTGTGGTAGATGGGTCGGGCACATACAAATGCTGGCTCCAGCCTTATTTAAAAAAACTAAAAAACTAAAGGAGTCCACCCCCCCCCCCCTCCTTCTTTCTTAATGTCACTTCTTTCCCCCTGAGAGGAGTCTTGTTTTGCAAAATGAACTTCCAATCACAGCCTTCATGCTTGAGGAGGAAAATGTAAATGGAGATAAAGAAATGTTGATAGGGGAGGTTAGGGAAAATGGGAGGCAGCAAAGCATTTCTTTATTAGGTTTAGGATACTGTAATTCAATCTTGTTTCCGTATGATTGGACAAAAATGGCATCTCCGTTTATAATTTACAGGATGTTTAAGTCTGAGTGTTTTTAGCAAATCGGACTGAGGAGGTGGAAATAATGGGCCAAAGAAAGCTATTAAAACATTCTTCGAAACTAAATATACTTTCGATTTGAAGATTTTACATTCAATTCCAATGTTTTACTCAAGTATTTACTTGAGTAAATACTTTCAAATCTGTTACAAGAGTTGAAGAAAAAAAGTAGAAGCAGAAGTAGAAAAATGTGATTAATTACAGAAAATTGTGCGATTAATTAGTTAAAAGTGTCAAACAGATCTCGTTCGGATATGATCTGCTGGGACTAGAGCTGTCAAAATTAATCGATTAATCGACAAGTAATCGATTATCAAATTCATTGACAACTATTTTAATAATTGAGTAATCGCTTGGAGCCATTTTTTTTTGAATTGTCCAAATGTTCTGATTACAGCATATCAACATATAACTGTTCACTGATTTATGAAGTCATTGATTTAAGAAGACTGATTATCTTCTGTATTTAACCAAAATAAGATATTTGCAAACATCTGTTTTTGCTTTGGAAAACAATGACCGAACCGGTAACATAGTACAACATCTATCCCCCTTTTTTAAATCCCTATGCAAATACGAAGTCCAAAATAATCAACAATCACTGATAATACTTTTGGAATACAGTTTAATACAAAATTAAAACAACTCTGATTAGTCGATTAATCGATTTAATAATCGATAGATTAATCGATTCTAAAAAAAATATTCGATAGTGATAGAACTAGTTGGGACATGCTTTGTGCTTTTACAGAAACTATAATGCAAAAAAAAAAAAAAAACTTAAGTTTCCATTTTCATTTTCCAAAACATAGTTGCTGTATAATCAAGCAACGAAAATGCCAAGTTATATCGTTTTTTGTTTTGTTCTGATCTTAAAATTGGCAAGTGCCCATAGGGTGTACCCCGCTTCTTGCTCTAACCCTGGAATTACACTCTGCGTCACCTCTCCGCTCCGTCAGCGCAGCCCATTTGTTTCCATCCCATCATCTTGTTCAAATTACACCGGCTGCGTGTGCGCTGCGGATCGACTGCGGACTAGCTGCGTTGTGCCGAAGCACAACCCTAACGTTGGACGGCTTTCACCGTTGCATGTTTTTGCACATCCTCTTGTGGCATCATGCTGTCTTTGTTTGACACAATAACTACAACACCAAAAATCAATCCCTTTTGATGAGGGAGAATTATTTTTGAAAAGAAAGAAAATCAATTTCATTCCCCTGAATGGCAAAGTCCAGAGTGGAAAAACATCCATTCAATCAACCCCAAAAAAATAAAAAAAATAAATCTCCAAATGGCAAACTACCTGAAGATCATATTGGCTGTCTTGAAATTTGCAGTAGCTGTTAAAGGTGACTGATGGCTATGAATGCGCGCTGCCACTCACTGCACAGAAATATTACGTGATTAAGATGGTTTGCTTACTGGAAGTGATATGGGTGGCGTCTGCAAGCCGCACTTGAAGGAATTAAATAAAAGGGGAGCATCACCTTTCGTAATAACAGAAATGATTTCCAGCAACACAGCGAAGGACGCGTGGGCATGAATTTTAAGAGCATCTATTGAACCCTTTCCAAGATTTACACAACCCAGTTGTTGATCACGACCTTTTTTTTTTTTGGCTGTCGTCAATCAACTTAAAGCAAGAGGAACAGTGGCAAGACGGAACTTTCTAGCATTTTGTGATCCTTATGATAATTAAATTCAATGACCAGCAGAAATTGCCGACATCTCTTCCAACACCAATCGCATCAGGGAGGGAAATGCTGATTAAGGGGGAAAAATAAACTTTATGAACAAGAACCAATTTTGCCACACATCTCTTTTTTTTGTTTTTCCGTTAACAAAATACAGTATAATAATCTAAACAGTATTTCAAAGTTCTTTGATGGATAAAAAAAATTCTCTGAGGTAAATTACTTATTTTTTTATTGAAAAATATAAAATAAAAAATATATGAATATATATCATATTTATTTATATATATGATATATAATATCAAAATCCACACAAAAGGATTCACTGTACCACACAAGTTTTACTTTATCGTACTACTCCAGTATTTCATAATAGTAATAATAAACTATTATTGGCTTCTGTTAAGGTACACAGACAAGAAAACATGGAGAAATTGAAAACTATTTACCATTTAAGAAAAAGCCACAGATTCACCCCATCAGCCCTTTTTTCCTTTTCGGATGTAGCAAATGAATGTAGTATATTGTCACCCTCTTAAAAATAATTTCTTAAGTCATTTATTTTGCAAAAAATATTTGTTTTTGCGTTAATCTTCTCTTCATGATGCAAATAGTAAAAAAAAATGTGTGGTTCCTGCTTTTTATGTTTTTTTTTTAATGCTATAACATACAAAAGGCTTTGATGCAGCCTCTGAACTGAAGAGAATGCATGAAACAATGGTAGTTATTATAAAAACGGCCAGCAGGTGGCAGCAGCTTAAGAGATCAACTAGGGCCATGTTGCAAAAAAGCTCTTTTTGCAAGTGTTTGAAACTGATTTGTGAATAATGATGAAACTTAGCTATATTCTAATGTTAATTGTTGCAAAACGGAAACAGATAAAAAATATATTTTTTTCCGATGAAAGAAGAGACTCTGATCTTTCTTTTGTTAGGTTCCATGTTTTTAAAGCAATAAAACACAACATTCTGTAGGCCTTGCCAAAATCCAGTAAACCAGCCGGGAGCGAAGGGGGTTGCTTCAGTGAAAATGGCTGGGAGTGAATAAGAAATTGTCCATATGTTGTGTTGGAAGATTTTATAATAAAAAGGAAAAATGAATCAAAATTATTTTTTTTTTAAATTAAGATTATTAATTTTTTTTTGGTGTTAGTCGACGTAATCAAGACTTCACAGAGGGAAGATTTTAACTCATTCACACTGTCAGCACAATTAAAATAGATTTTTGGCATCTATAGCTGTCAAAGTCATATTACAAGGTCTTATTTCTTTCTCCAACGCCTCAGTTTCGCTTTATTAAAAAAATAATAATAATAATAAGGTGACCGGAGATGAGACGTCTGAGGTCCCTGGCTCAATATGGCATTCTAACTAACATTCTAATGTAAATAACACTGAAGGACAGAATAGCACAATATGCTTGATTATCCCAATTTTGGAAGCCATTCAGAACAAAGCATCTGGCAAGTTTTCAGTGTTTTTATGCGGCTCTGGTGCTTTGAAATAATGTTCAATCATAAACTACCATCTGCCATCTCCATTCCTGTCAAGGTCCTCTGCGGTGCATTGCATCCTATCCCCCACCCCTGATCTACAACTCGAATGGTTATTCAACCATCACGACCATTAACAACTTCACAGTTCCATAGCTGCGATCAATAATGCAACGTGTTTCGCATCCTCCACAGGTCTCCATAAAAACATGTTAAAGGAAGCACGTGCAGTGCCAGCGTGTTAGACAAGACTGAGTGCTTCGCAAAGAAGACACTGAGCACAAATAAAGGTGAAATACCGGAGTAGTAATTGAAAAAGATTACGCACTAATTCCCCCCGCTATGCTTGCCTAATTTATGTCTGGAACTCATCATCAATTTTTGTGGTTAGAATATTGTTTATCAATTATTTTTTGTTATGCACGGGAGGAACAAATATATTTTGTGCTCCCCCACCACAAATCTTCGCACTGACTAAAAATATGCATACACCTCTGCAGAGGCACTAATACTGCCACTGTGACACTGCCACCTACTGTAGTGGATGTGCAATTACAATTTACTCTCATATTGGCAAAATGAACATGCTCTTGCGCAAATGTTCGGTGAATTGTGTCTGCCTGAAGAACGAGCGAATTCATTTCCCATTATTTCCTATGGGACAATTTGCCTCTCGATTCAAAAAAAAAATCGGAACCTAAGAGGTTTCTTTGTAAATGTTTAATGCCTGAAAGTTTCACAGCCAGACATTTATGAGTTGTATTCTCACAAAATGAATTAGGCAAGGACTTTCCTCCTACTTAGCGAAGCAAAATAAATGCCTTACTCCATGTCTTATGACTCATACACTCACAAACACAATTTTCATTATTTTAAAAGGGAATATGGGCCAGGAAGGGGCAGATGAACAGTGAAACACAAACTATATTTGGAGACAATACACTTTTTTTTCTTGAGTGGTTCTGCCGCCTTTCTACTTTACTATTGTTATTTATGGCGGAGCACTCAACAAAAGGCTTTTATTCTACTTAGAGGACACACCCCACCGTTGAGTATATTTATGCAGTATATTTATGGTGCGTGTAAAATATTTACGGCGCACATGAAAGCATTCTGTATTCACCAATCATCGGTGACTTCTCATAGGCAGGTAGAAATAACAAATCATTTCCTTGTGAATTAAATATTCATTATAGTCTGTTTGGGTACTATTTCACTGAAATACTTTATATGCGATCCGAATGAAGTCTATCTTGACAAAGGCGTCCGTTCTCCAAATGTATTCTCCTCGCATATCCGAATTCAACGCCAATTTGTGAAAAAGAAAAGGAAATGGTAGCTTCACATGGCCTGACACTTGTGCGGCGCTAACGAACACATACTGAAGATAAAGAAACAATTCCATTTGGGTTCCAACTTCGACGCTTCATGAATTATTAAAAGGGGAGCAAGTCAATGAGCAGTCGGAATAAAAATAATCAAAACTCAAGGGAGGGCAAAGGGGGCAAAAAAAACTTGATAATAATTGTAGTTGTGCCCCAAATGAAAAAAAAAAAAGTCCAGAAAGGATAATTAACCCCTAGGCGTTATTGTGACCATTTTTGGGCTTTTTGTTGGTTCTTTCAAGTCATTTCAAAATAAAATACTGCCCACGGGTTAAGGTTGAGCTTGATAAATTACATCTGTATATTTACATGAAATGAAGAGGATCGAGAATCTTTCAACTTTTTGCACCTTTTGCCATAGACACAAGATGCTGAAGAAATGTCAAAAGTAATTTAGTCAAACTAGAAGCCAAATTCTGAGTGTGCAATTCCCTTACACTTAGAAACCAAAAGACCAAAAGAGGTCTTCACCTTGCTCAAATGTACTGGACCTCATTGTGTCTTGCCAGCCTACACAGGAATGAACCAACTTATTGTTCGGACCCAAACCTAGTGATGGTAAAATGGAGCTTCAAAATAAAGGCTAGTGCAACTGAAATTGTTTAAATGTGCCATCTAGAGGAGTAAAAAAATATCACAAGTGCTTCATGCCGATTTTGTCCATTACTACCCAAACCTAAGACTTTAAATTTTAATGCATAATGAGGCCACTTTTCCACCAGCTTGGCTGAACTCTTATTTCACTGCATTTAATATTGTATAGTGTATTTAATGTCTTTTTCTACTTGCTAAATGCTAGGTTGTTATTTATTCTTTTGCTTTTGTCCATTGTGGCATGATTACACTGTCTAAATTTCTTCCTCTGCTTCCCTAATTGAAGTCATTTAGATGCAAAAGATCAATATCGCACTGAAGTGGCCATTGCAAAGACCTTAAATGCAGGGGTGTCAAATTCAGATTACCCCAGGGGCCGCATGGAGGAAAATATATTACCAAGTGGTCCGGATCGGTAATATAATGGTATATATATAACTTTAAAACAATTGCCATCAATTATACGCAGATTGTCGCTATTTGTGGGTCAGCCCTAAATTACGGAGCTCAACTGTAATCGTATTGTTCCCAAAAAAATAACGCAAATGGAACGCGGCAAAGGGGCTTCGCCTGTACGCGTTCCGGACGTGTTAAATCTACCTGTTTTGCATATATATTGTTCCCAGAATGCATTGTGTGGCGCAGTTAATGAAGTTATGAGGACGTTAATCCTTGTCATATGTATTTGTGAGACCAGTAATTTAATTTGTGTCGTATTTATAATGTTGGTCCATGATTTTTTATTTTTTTTATGTAAACAAACTGTAACTTTAGGTTGTGTGTAAAATAATAACATCCAGGATGATTCCGTGTACAAGTTGCATTGCTCATCTGAGGACTGCTTGTGAAATATATGTTTTGATTGTGGCCGGCTGATTAATTGGTTCGACGTTACAATTATTTTTTTTTACTTTACAAAATGGTCTCGCGGGCCGGATTAAAGTCTTTAGATTTCTTGATCTCATTGTAGAGTGTCCCCACTAAGAGTGAAAGTGAAGTGCAATTGATTTTTATCGAGAGAAAACAGACCTCCGCCAAGGTTGACCTAAAAGTGAAGCTTTGTTTGTCTGCCACTTCCCTCAGTTTCTTTCACAATGGACATCGAAAGTACACATGCTGTAAATCCCGGCAAATTTGAGCATTGTTCTTTCCATGTGTTGAAATTCAGTCAATGCCTGATTATCAGTCTCGAAATGATGAGCCAGAGACTGTTTCCCGCCCCCTCACGTTCCCTTTATGTTTTCTTTTTTCATTTAAGAAACCTATGGTTATGTTTCTTGGACAGGTTGTGTTTTAGGAATCAATAAAGTAATATAAGAACGATTTTTCACCAATCCACTTGAAAAACAGTCGGGGCATTGTTGACCTGTTTAACATTTCCACATCCTTTTGTATGCGTCACTTACAGTGATTTGAGCCAAGCCTCAGATTTTGTGATTGTAAAGTGAAAAAGAACAATAGCCATATATAGTAACTCACGTGAAGCTTGCACCTCATAAATTGTGTTGAGTGCGTAACAAGTAGTAGTAACACAGACACAACACAGGTAGAACTGTTCTTCTTGTAGTTCCACTGTCAGTTTTGGAACAAGATTGTTTTCTCGGAGATTGATAGATACATCGATAGATCAAGCCGTAAACCTTATTACACTACTTGACTACAATAAGTAGTCCATTGATCCAGGAGACGCTGGATGATGAAAAACCGTTCGGAAGCAGCTTTTCACCTAACATAAAAGGTTGGATGCTGTTAAAGGCGCTAAAGACGTCTAAGAACATGACTCACAGTACCTCGGCCACCATCCAGATGTGAGTCAGTAAGATGCATCAGATAGGTGGCAGGCAGCATGACCAACTGGCACAACCAGTTTCTTGATTTCCTTCATGACTCCTACAACTTATTATTATTATTTGCATTCCGTTTCTACCGGTTTTTGGCTATAGCATAGCCACCGCGTGGAATTTTTTGGTTTTATTATTTATTTATTTATTCTTCTTTTTTTTACAAACACCCCAAAAAATAAAAAAAATAAAATTTAAAAATTAAAAAAAAGCTGACGGACATATAATAATTTATATACATATAATAATATTTTTTACGGAAAATGGAGGTATGTGTAATTTGTAAAAAAAAAAAAAAAAAAAACTTAAAAAAAATTCTAGAAATGTATTTGGTGTGGGGAGTGGTGGGGGGGCATTATATAAGAAATATATTGAGGGGAAAAATCCACGAATATGCTAATTTGTGGGTGCCAAACTGCGACTAGGCATTCACAAAACGGGGGCACAAAATGGATTCCAGTGGCAACCAGTGATTATTTTGTTATATTTTTCCTCACGTAAAAAAAAAAAAATCCAGACGAAAATGAACCGAAAATTAAAATAGAAGCCATTCATTGAGACTATGACGCTAACTAAAATTGAATGACAATTTCGTCAATGACTAAAACAAAAATGAAAACAACACTGACGAAAATTCACACAATCCAATCAAAAGGAATGAAACGTGGGTGGGAGAAAATAATCACTCAAAAACTGTTCAGTGTCCACTGCACTAATGCACTTTATTTAATGTTAAAACACGTTTGCATTCATTGTGCAGATGTAAAATTAATCTCAAGTGATTATGCGCTTTTATTTTATTTAGGTGAAAACTAAGTTATAATATTATCAGTTTAACATTTTTCTTTGAAACAATTAATAAAAACACTGTTGTATTAAACGTGTTTTGTGTGTTAAATTACAGTTACAAATAGGTGTTATCATTTTCTGTCTAAAAGTTGAAATGTATGCTGAAGAAAAATTTTAACTAAACTGTCAATTTAGTCAACTAAAATAGTTCTTATTTTCGCCGAGTAAAATTCGCTCTTTACTGTCGTCGACTAAAATTGGATTAAAACTGAAATGCAATCAGATGACTAAATTATAACTAAAACTAAATTAAAATATCTTGTCAAAATTAATACAGCTTGCAATTAATGTTGCTCAGAAGTTTTGTGCCGTACTTGAATGATCATTTTTATGCAAGACAGAACAAAAAAAAAGTTGTTTCAAATTGTTTGTTGTTGTGTTAGGATAGTGGATCTGTTATACATCCATTGACAAATGTTTCATGAAAAATGAAAATACATATGCACATATTTTGTCCTTATTTAAAATAACATTTTTGTCATACACCGGGTGTGGGCCCTCTCCAGCATATCAATATATGATATCAATAGAACCTGACCCCTCATACTGTTTTATGCTGCTATGGTTGTTTTCTCCGTTCTCTATGCCCGTCCTCTTTCAAACCTCATTTTGTCTGACTGCATTTTCCAACAAATATCCATCCCAATACAAGTAGCCAACAGGGGAGTACATCAAACTTCCCAGTTGCACAGAAAAAAATTGTTTCAGCGTATACAAAGCTCTACACATCCTCCATTCTGCATGACCAAGCACCCGGACAGGATCGGTGAAAAACAAAAGGAATAACTTTTACGGTACATATACATATTTAGTAGCATAAACAACAGAACGGAGGATCCCTGGTGGGATTATGTTGCGGTTATCGAAGCGCCTCAGCCCTAGATTCCCACCGCTGCACGCTTTGCATTCATTTTCTGTGCATCTTGTTTCTAAATATCTTATTATTTAAATGATGTAAATTTGCTGCAGCCTTGCCTGTGTGTTTTCCGTTCTCTGCAATGACCCAGTTTTCTTCTCCCTACAATGCTTTGTGCTCAATCAAGAGTTATTCTTAAGAAAAGGATGTAACTCCACAAAATACAGTGGGTTGATCTGACTCAATTAACACTCATTCACCGCCAGCAATTTGAGAGCATTTTGACATTTCCGTGTTCCATGTTCAATGATTACAGATCTTTTCCCCAAAAAAGCTGATAATATTATTAATAACAATATTTCCGGCAGTGCATGTGAGTGCCCCCCCGAAGCAACTTCAATTATTCTTTTTTTCCCAACTGTTATTAAAACTTGTGCAGACTTGTTTGCAACCTTTGACAAAGTGAAAAAGTCGTGACACTTCTGAGGAGAAACAAATCATTAAAAGGACATGGTGGTGCCAGGAAAAGCAAAACAGAGAGAAAACTTTCTCTGACTTAAATATCAATCCTCAGTACCTTATTTTAAACTTTGACAAAAGTGCTGCATCTTCATTCCTTTACCACAAACTTTCTTACATGCTAAACAATTTATGCTGTGGGGAAAAAACAAACGTCTGCAATCTTGGACATAGCAACATTTGTTCCATATTCATCACAGACAAAAAGAATGCGGCACTTTTCTTCCATTATTGTTGCTGGACGTACATCAATTATTTATCAGAGTAAATCAACAGGAGTGAACACAAAAGATATCTCCAGCAATCTAGCCTTTCAAGAAACGACACGTGTGTATTGTGGGAACCCGAACCTTTCAGTGTGCTCTTCGTCTTGTCTCAAATCTGGTCAAGAACCTCTTTAACAGATAACTGACTGGTCAGTCGCCTACTCATTATTCAAAGGATAAAAGGATTGCAAGGCAAAAATGAAAAAAAGCAGGCTACATTCTGGGGTCCTAAGTGAAGATTAGGCTGGCAGCAGGGGTGTCCAAAATAGGGCCCGGGGGCCATTTGTGTCCCGCCATTAATTTGTCAGCGGCCCGAGACATATAATTTAAAAAATTACATTTTTTAAGAAAAGATTGTTTCTTCCACTTTCAAGGTCAAGCTCTGATTAATAAACATTAATGATCCTCAAAAGTGTTTTTAAAAAGGTCATGTTACTACAGTTTTCGTTCAAGTGGGATATAGGCTACAGAAAAAAAATCTTGAAAATCCTGAACTATACTCAACAAAAAAAAATTTTTATGAGTTCGACTCAAAGATCTAAAACTTCTTCCACATTCACAATAACACCATTTCTCTCAAATATTGTTCACAAGCCAGTCTAAATCTGTGACAGTGAGCAGGTCTCCTTTGCAGAGATAATCTGTCATTTTTCACAAATAACTACAAAATAAAAACAATATGTATTTGCTTTCCTGATTGATTGATTGATTTCAGCGTGTTTAACAATTTAAGGTAGAAAATTCCAAGCAGCCATTGCATTCTTCCATTTTTCTATATGGGCCTGGCATTTAACTAAAAAAATCAAAAATCATCTCAACTCAACCCTGTTAACTTTAACTACTTTTTACCCATTTGCAATGATTTCAAATAAAGCTCAAAAGTTTCTTGAAACATTCACAGACAAAAAAAAAAAAAGCTAGTACGAAGGACACATGCAGAGCGCTGAGCACTCACGCAGCACACATTGCCTTATAAAGTAGACTCAGCAATGCCCTTTTTCAAATCCCCTCAGGTCTGATATCTTCAAAAGACGGTCAGTCTCACTCCACAATTTTTAATTTTTTTTTTATACAACGAAAGGTTTGTGTGGACCTAGAGGGCGTATATAAAATCCTCTATCATCAACATCTGAAGAGGACATGAAGGCCCAAACTTTTACCTTGTATTTTATTCCATAGAGCAGTTACATAAAATCTGACAAGAAAGGATTTTAACTTGTCCTGTTTCTGTGGCAACGGTAATAAAGGCATCTCTTTCACTCACTGTCAACTTCACTCTCTGCAGTGTCTTTATTTTGCTTTCTTTTTAATGTGCTGTCCCTCGTGTTGATATTCTCCCCTAAAGGCCCTTAATATTAGGATACTTTGAATAGTGTGTTTTAAAATAGTTACAAATGGCCCTGCATGCTGTTCCTACCTCTGACTTGACATTCAACGTTGATAGAACGGCACAAAGTTGGAATTTACTCATTTTTGTTTGATTGATTTTGACAGTAGGTGTTTATTTTGAGCTAAAAAAAAGTGGTCCCTGAGCAAATAAGTAACCTGGACTTGACGCGGAAGTTGTGACAGAAACATCCGTAAATAGGCTTATACAAAATGGCACCGTCAACACGATTCGCAGAAACCTTTTGTATTCTGGTTTAGTCAAGACAAAAATAGCTGATTACTGAGCTCTTAACCTCAATGCTTCCGTGAGATAACTTTAAAATATACAGAATGTAACTGCAATATAATAGCCTAATTAATTAGGCAAAAAAAAAGATGCTGACCTCTCCATGAAGACAATATGAAGTGGAGCATAACAATTATAAAAAAAAATCGTAACTTCAGCCCTGAATAGTATATTTTTATTTTCTTTTTCTTACCAAGTGATAGATTCTTGGCTGTGCTAATTTAACAATAATACCCTGACTTAAAAGTGACAGGACTCGTCATCACTCGGACAATTTTTTTTGTTGTTGCTTTGACTTGCCGGCAAAAATGTGATATTCAAACGCTAGATAGTGACAGCAAACACTCAGTTCCCAACAAGCAGCAAGACACATGGCAAAATATTAAAATGAGGCGTCAAGTTGTTTAGCGACACTCCCTGTTCATGTTTACTGTCAAACTAAATGTAACACCAAGAGAAATACATACTGTGCACTTAAAACTCACCGCTTTGATCATCTGCTATCTTAGCGCTAACACACAATGCAAAATGTCAGAAACGTGCTAACGAATAGCATCTGTGTGGTGACGTTATGCATAAAAAAAACAAAAAAAATTATAGCATCATACAGCCGTACAGTTGTAAAATTCTTCTTCATCTGCGTCTGTATGACTACATTATACTGCCCCCTGGTGGCCACGGTGTGCTTTTTCATTCACAAATGTAACAGAATGAATTCAACTCGTAAAAAAACAATGGAGAGCACTATTCCTTTTTCTTCACTACTGTATTTGCAAATGAACAACATAGCGTAGCCACTCATTACTAGGGCTGAACACCTTTGATAAGTGAAAAGTGAGGAAAATAATTTTGAAGTATCATTGGAAGTGACACTTCTCCAAAAAGCTTTGGCAAAAATGTGTGTTATCTCGAGTCCTGTTTTCATTTAGGAAAGAAGAACATAGAAATAGTTGAGTGGTTCTCATTGGTTTGCTTTAATTCAAATGAGTCAGACTGGCATTTGGTTTCTCTTACTGTGTCACTAAAAAGGGAGGTAAATACACTATGTGGATAAATGTAATGGGATGATGAACTAAAAGATAACCTAATAACAAGGTTAGTTATGTGCTTAGTGTAGCATAAATAACACAATCATTTACATACATGAGTTACAATGCATTTGAACCTTGAGGTGACATGTTTTGTTTTCTCTTCCGTTTACTCAGCCCGTCTTCCTCTTAATTGCACGGTCTACTGTACCATTATCCTTTCCAGTAACCGTCATTCCATCGCTGCGTAACTGACAGCGATCATCATAGCGGAACGGCAGATTGGTTGTGATGCCGCTCAGCGTGTGCACATCTTAAGCCATTAACATCTGGCAAATAAATGTGATTTATTGTCGGGGTCAAACATCCATTTGACGGAATAAAAAAATGATTCTGGTTGGCATCAGCTGTCAAGTGGGTCCCCCAAAGCGGACCCCAAAACCCTTGAGAGATTCAGCAGCTTTTAATTATACAAAGGAAGCACTTAGGTGTGAAATACAAATAATATAATAATACAATAATGGATTTTTTTTATTTATTTACTTTGTATCATATAAGACTATCTATTTTTTTTTATATAAAGTCTCTCACAGTCTCAGAAAGTATCTCAACTTCTGAGTCTTTTCTGAATTTATAATCAATGTATATGACTGATGTGTTTAGTAAAAATCGACGGCGACGGGTTACTAATAATCCATGGCTTCTACCCGTCACCCCCTCTTTCGGATGTCAATGTTGCAAATGATGTGAAGTGATCGATATAACCTGTAATAATGTGTCAGAAAGGGAAAAAAATGAATAAAACAAAAAACAAAGTTTGAGTCCTTAATACCACACCGCACGTGACAAAAAGATGACGGTGGATAAACTAAATTGAAGTATGTTAATGCGCTAATGTAGGTGGGTGGAGCCATGGCAAAAGGAAGGTAACCGAAACAAATTTTAAGAAAACAAAAAACAGAATCAAACATACACAACTATGAAATCAAACCTAACCTACACAGGGTAGAAAAAAGAGAAAACAGATAACTACACCTTAAATTACCAGGGAGACCAGCAGACATAAAATACACATGAATTAGAATGGTAAGCAATTAAATACAAACAGTAGTGACAAAGGTGACAAATAATCGGATACATTAATCCGGCACATTCCTTCCATTAAACGTGAGTTTAAATACAGACGCTCCCCACCTTACGAACGAGTTACGTTCCGGACGATCGTTCGTAAGGTGAATTTGTTCGTAAGTTGCTTCAGTGCTATATTTTGTTATAATTTATGTTTAAAGCCTATATAAGTATATTGAAGGTTTATATAAGTATGTTTAAGGCTTGTACAAGTAACCTGCATTGGTTTGTACTGAAAAAAACTTTTAATAAAATGGAGAGAATACGTACAGTACTGTACTGTACTACGTATGTTAGAGAGAGAGAGCGAGACACACACACACAGTATGTACATGTACGTAATAAGATAAATAAAATGAAGTTTAACTTACTTTTGGAAGATGTACTCGATGCTTAAGGAGATGATGGAGGAGGAGGAAGAGGAGGATTTTATATCATGAGAGATTCTTTGTCGTCGCTGGAATCGGCTTCAAAAGTTATTTCCTCCTTCATGGGGACCGGCGTTTCTTCCTCCTCCCCCTCGACACGTTGCTGAGCCTCCAATGAGCTCTCACAGCGCCAAGCGTCGGTATTAGCGGCGGAAAGAAGCACTACGCGCAATACAAAATCTAACTTACAGCATCTCTTTCCGAATATTTTTCGACATACTGTACGCGCAGAAATGTTCGTATGTACCGTTGTTCGTAACTCGAATGTTCGTAAGTAGGGGAGCGACTGTACTGACTGGCATAATTACCAACAGCATGGAACTGCAAAGATAGAAAACAAAATTATGAAGAGCAGACAGAAAAATGGGAACATAACAGCAATTTATTTTAATAAATAAAAAGGGAAAGAGCTATGTTGTGGCGACCAAGCGAGGGCAACTCAATGGTGGCAACTTTGCTTCTCAAACTCTAGTGACATTTTCTAAAATAGCAACTAGCAAGAAATCGACAACTTTTTGAGTCTTTATTGGTGACAACTTGAGACTTTAAAGATATGTTTACCCCATAGCCACCGCTGGCTAATAATAACCATATCCCCTTCTTTGAGCAAGTGCCCACTTTGAATCAATTGTGTTTTCCCTCACGGAGGCACCACTTCATCACCAAGCTGCCAAATTACACTTTGCTGGGTACGTCATGGGCAGAGAACTGGCAATTAACATTGCAAATTTACATAACAGTGAGTTCCTGTTGATCTTTCTGGAAATTCGCTCTTAGGCACATTTTAAGATACAGGCACATAAAGAAAAGATTAACGTGTTTAATTTCACACTTGATGGGTGGGCAGGCACCCAGGAGACTTTTTGTATATGTATAAAGTTTATTCTCCATAATGTGTCCTCTACAAAGGGTATTGGAATATTGAAGTGTTGGGTCATTCCGCTGTTTGTTTTGGTTAAAGTAGCTCAAAAGTAGCATTTAATAGAACTTTATTTCTTAAGCATTTTTAAAGCAGGCACAGTGCAACAAAGTGCAGTGCAAAGCGATAAATACGTAACACCGCAAATAGAGGTTGGCATAAACCACAAAGATGGATACAATTGAAAGACACAAATATCAGTCATAAAATAGGCAATAAAGTCAAAAGGAATAAGATGAATGAAAAAATAGGAATAAAGGCAAAGTCAAAAGCCAAGGAAAGAGATTTTAGAAGAGAAGCGCGGTGAGGCAGATTTTCTATTTTGGAAAAGTGACAACAAAGAGAGTCGTCTATTCAGGGGTGCTGGAGAGGAGGGTCCGTCGGGAAGTCGAATCTCGGATTCAGGAGGAACAGTGTGATGTGGACCAGCTCTACATCACCTCGAGGGTGCGCGGGAGTTCGCCCAACCAGTCCACATGTGCTTTGTGGACTTGGGGAAGGCGTTTGACCGTGTCCCTCGGGGAGTCCTGTGGGGGGTATTTCGGGAGTATGGGCCCCCTGATACGGGCTATTCGGTCCCTGTACGACCGATGTCAGAGTTTGGTCTACATTGCCGGCAGTAAGTCGAGTTCGTTTCCTGTGAGGGTTGGACTCCGCCAAGGTTGCCCTTTGTCACTGATTCTGTTCATATAACTTTTTGTGGACAGAATTTCTAGGCGTAGCCGAGGAGTTGAGGGGGTCCGGTTTGGTGGCCTCAATATCGCATCTCTGCTTTTTGCAGATGATGTGGTGCTGTTGGCTTCTTCAAGCCATGATCTTCAGCTTTCACTGGAGCGGATCGCGGCCGAGTGTGAAGCGGTTGGGATGAAGATCAGCACCTCCAAATCCGAGACCATGGTCCTCAGTCGGAAAAGAGTGGAGTGCCCTCTCCGGCTCGGGGATGATATCCTGCCCCAAGTGGAGGAGTTCAAGTATCTTGGGGTCTTGTTCACGAGTGAGGGTAGGTTAGAGCGGGAGATCGACAGGCGGATCGGGGCAGCGTCTGCAGTGATGCGGACGCTGTATCGGTCCGTTGTGGTGAAGAAGGAGCTGAGCCGAAAGGCAAAGCTCTCGATTTACCGCTCGAACTACGTTCCTGCCCTCACCTATGGTCACGAGCTGTGGGTCGTGACCGAAAGAACAAGATAGGGTAGCCGGACTCTCCCTTAGAGATAGGGTGAGAAGCTCGGTCATCCGGGAGGGAGTCAGTGTCGAGCCGCTACTCCTCCGCGTTGAGAGGAACCAGTTGAGGTGGCTCCTGGACGCCTCCCTGGGGAGGTGTTCCCGGCATGTCCCACCGGCAGGAGGCCCCCGGACACGCTGGATTAGACTACGTCTCTCGGCTGGCCTGGGAACGCCTTGGGATCCCGTCGGAGGAGCTGGCTGAAGTGGCTGGGGAGTGGGAAGTCTGGGCTTCCCTGCTAAAGCTGCTGCCCCCGCGACCCGGCCCCGGATAAGCGGTAGATGATGGATGGATGGATGGACAACAAAGAGACAGCAATATTCAAACTAATCACGAATTCCTTTCAATTATCAGTTCCTAATAATATTATAACAAACTACATTTTTGAAGCAACATCCCCAACAATGTTACTTTTACCCCGTGGCATAAACACAAGGCCATGTATGGTCAAGATGGGTTCAGATGAGTTGCTTTCAACTCTGATCTTATTTGCTACCAAGATAAAACGGCACCTGCATGTGCACAAACACGCTATAAAGTGTGTTTTTTGCTGTCATGTCCTATTCAACCTCCGGATCACACCAGCAGGAAGGAACATGAAGAGGATGCTGCACCACCCGAGCCGGCTGGATTTCCACAGTTCAAAATGTTAAAGAAGAAAGTTTCTCTCTCTCTCGCTCTTTCTCTCTCTCTCTGTACAGCTGTTTTATCCATGTGAGGCGTTGGTTTAATGGCTTGAGATAAGAGACAAGAGGCATGCAATATTCAAATATCACACACAGCCTTCCCCATTAACTGCAAAATGTCAACTTTATGCATTAGTGTCACCTTTGCTTTTGCCTGGAATGCAAAATTATACAACGCTGTGGGATTTTGGTTCGTTAGATTATTGTGCATTGGTGAACTACTTTTAAAATAATTTACATTTTCAGGGCCACATCAAAAAGAGAAGATAAACAGTTTTACAGCTGGCGGTGATTATTTATTCTGATCTATTCATTCTTACTATAGATGGGCCAACCTGATGAATTGGGTTGATTTTTTTTAATTCATACTGTCATGTACAGACGCTCCCCTACTTACGAACATTCGCGTTGCGAACAAACGGTACATACGAACATTTCTGCGCGTACAGTATGTCGAAAAATGTTCGGAAAGAGATGCTGTAAGTTAGATTTTGCATTGCGCGTAGTGCTTCTTTCCGCCGCTAATACCGACGCTTGGCGCTGTGAGAGCTCATTGGAGGCTGAGCAACGTGTCGAGGGGGAGGAGGAAGAAACGCCGGTCCCCATGAAGGAGGAAATAACTTTTGAAGCCGATTCCAGCGACGACGAAGAATCTCTCATGATATAAAATCCTCCTCTTCCTCCTCCTCCATCATCTCCTTAAGCATCGAGTACATCTTCCAAAAGTAAGTTAAACTTCATTTTATTTATCTTATTACGTACATGTACATACTGTGTGTGTCTCTCGCTCTCTCTCTCTAACATACGTAGTACAGTACAGTACTGTACGTATACTCTCCATTTTATTAAAAGTTTTTTTCAGTACAAACCAATGCAGGTTACTTGTACAAGCCTTAAACATACTTATATAAACCTTCAATATACTTATATAGGCTTTAAACATAAATTATAATACAAAATATAGCACTGAAGCAACTTACGAACAAATTCACCTTACGAACGATCGTCCGGAACGTAACTCGTTTGTAAGGTGGGGAGCGTCTGTATATCAAATTGGAATTAGTTTTTTTTTTAACGTATGAATATGGTTTAACATGAATGTTACACAACATTCCATTATTCACTTTTTATCTTAAAGAAAAATGTTTGGTCTGCATAAAAAAATTGCATAAACAAAGTAGCCAACAACATTTTCTACGACAGTTTTACATATAGAATCCAAATAGCTTATTAGTTTTTCTCAACATGCTGCTGCTTTTTGTAATTTGACATTTTCAAAAAAGTACAATAATAATAATAATAATAATGCTTGATTGTTATTTTGTCAAAACAAAGCCGGAAAAAATGTTTACATGCCGAGTAGCTGCAATTTCAACCAAGAATGCTTCCCCACAAAAATATGCCTTAAACTACCAACTCAACCTCAGAAAGTCTAGGCTGCATATAACAGATTGGATACTTAGCTGTTGAGGCTACGACCAGTAGGGAATAAGCTTACAGTACCTTTAGCCGGTCCTTGAACGCTTCTGTTAAAAGTTTACTCGTTTCAAAGCCAGTTCAGGTATTGTTCTTGCGACCTATATTAAAAGTTGGTAGTGCGCATATTCCCTTTAAGTTGTGCAGCTGGGCTAGTGTACTAGCTAGTAGCCTACCAAAAACAGCCAAAAGATATAGCGTGTAACAGAAAAACTGGAGCATATGGACACAAAATGAAAGGTATGAAAGGTGAAAAACTGACCTAGTAAATATGTCATTCTTGTTTATTTGCTATTGATTGCCACGAGAAATACAGTACTGTAATGGCCATTGCTTGTTTTTTTAAAGGTCATAATTCACTCCAAAGAGTCCATTTAAAATGTCAGCGTGAATGTTTCTTTGTCAGAATCCGCCCTGCGACTGTCTGGCGATAAGTCATGGGTGCATCCAGCCTTTCGTCCCAAATCAGCTGGGATAGACGACAGCTCACCCATGAGGACTAATGAGGACAAACGGTTTGAAAATAGACGGCTGGATGGAAGTGGCTGCATTTGACGTGAACGTGGTTCAGTGCCAGTTTCAGTTCAAAGTTCATCACTGAACACCATTTTGATAGTTTTGATCCAGACGGGTAAAACTTTTCAACGGTTACGAGCTAACGTGTTAATCAAAGCTTGAGACCTTGAGGATTATTTCTGGCTTGTTGAAATCAGAGATTGTGCCTCAGACACATAAGAGGGCCACCAAATATGTATTTCCTCCCCGGCCTCCAATCTTGAAAGGCGAGCTGATCCTCGTAACGATGTCTCCGGAGCCTTTTTCATCAGCTCTGATTTCCTCCAGGCATCTTTCTGCCAATCTCACAACTCTCTGGTGAATATCCCATGGGCTGACTGCTGGAGATGGCTTCTTGTGCAGTAATAGCCCATTACATATAATTTCTCTCACACAGACACAACGCGCGCGCACACACACACACACACTGTCACAGTATGATTGACACCGCATAATCATTGGAAAATGGCTTATTTTCAAGTGTGGTGAGAAAACAGGTGTGACGCCCACAGACGTTTACAGCAAATAGTGGCAGCACACATGAGCCCAAACGAACATGCACATGCCATAGTGCTGCAGAATTTCTGAGAAGAAATTGAAATAAATTAAACCCTTCATCATTGTCACAAAGAAAATTACACATTGCTTGATGGTGCCCATCTGGTTCTCTACTTGTCTTGTATTCAGTTGGCAAGTATTTTAGACTAACACTGCTAGGTTCTTATTTCGTAGACAATACAAAAAACTAAGACAATGTGGATTGGCCTCTGCCAAAGATACCAAAGAATTTTGTAGGCACTGCCGAGGCGGATAGGGGTCGGTCCAGTGTGGTGGCCACAGTCGATCTCTGCTTTTGGCAGATGATGTGGTTCTGTTGGCTTCATCAATCTGTGATCTTTAACAATGACTGGAGCAGTTCGCAACCGAGTCCGAAGCGGTTGGGATGGAAATTAGCATCTCCAAACCTCAGACCATGGTCCTCAGTCGGGAAAAGGGTGCAATTGCAGTCTCCAGGTCAGGTATGAGAACTGGCTCCAAGGGAAGTTTAAAGTATCTTGGGGTGTTTTTCAGAGTGACGGAAGAATAAAACAGGATATCGACAGAGTCAAAAGGTCGATACGGTCCTACCCTCAGCTACGGTCATGACTGAAAAAACAAGATCCAGTTTCCTCCACAGGGTGTCCCCGGGGTGTCCCTTGGAGATACGGCGAGACGTTTGGTCATCCAAGATGCTGCTCCTCTGCATTGAGAGAACCAGATGAGAAGGCTTGGGCATCTGGTTAGGATGTCTTCTGGATGCCTCCCTGGTGAAGTGTTCCATCTTGGGAACGACCCAGGACACGCTGGAGAGAATGGGTTCCCCAGCTGGCGTGGGAACGCCTTGACATCTCCACCGGAAGGGCTTAATGAAGTGGCTCGGGAGAGGGAAAGGTTGGGCTTTTCTGCTATTGCTGCTGCTCGCACAACCAGCCTCTGGACAAGCGGAAGAAAATAGATGGATGGCAATTTTAATCCTGAGGTTAAAATGCTTACACTGTTCAGGGTCACTGTAATATTTCCTTGCTTGACGTAGCGCTATGTTCTGGACTGATCGCCGATCAATCAAAGGGCGATTGTGAATGTGGAACTGAGTGGGAACAGCTGTAAAAAAAAACGCATGCAAGAGGTTGGATGGTTTGATGTTGGATGGATGGGTGGATGATGGCGGATAAAGTTCCTGCTCATCTGTATTTTTCCAATGGAGAAATTTGAAAAAGGACTAATCAAATGTATTCCCAACCCGCATTCTGGAACAGATTGTGTTTTACTTCCAATGTATTTCATCCTTTTTTGTCCACTTTGTCCTGCCACCCGACTCCCCACACACAAACACTCCCTCCCTGCCTCCCTTATTTACTTTGGATGTAATTGAAATCTCATCGGCTCTCAGTTTAGTTACAGTAGATGAATAATTCATACATTGGTGACGTCTAGGTTTAGCTTCAATTACATACTCGGTGACTATTTCCTGTGGGAACGAAATGGAAAAAGCAGAGGCAACTCTTTAAAATGTTGTTTACATTTGAATAAATCAATCTTGTCCCATTATAAATATCTTTCCTCGTGCCCTTGGGCCACTGCAGTAGCATGCTTTTACACGGCTCTTTAAAGATTCACGGGTGATAACTGCTGCCTGTGCCACGCAATGTTGCTTCGAAAACAAATATTTACAATGCAAGCAGAGGGAAGCATCTATTGCGAAACTCAAGATTACCGTTCGAGGAATATTACCTAGCCTAAATGAACACCACAAAAGCCGTTAGTGGGAAGAGGAAAAAAAAAAGTAGGTGCACAAGAAATTTAGTGTAGCAGAAGTCATTGCTTCTGGATTTCATTTCCTTCTCACTCCCGTCTTCATCATTCTGCTTTTGTTTATTCTCACGGTGCCTGTTATGCGATACACACACGGCTGTCATTAACACTCATATTTATGGCACTAGATTACTTGGCTTTATTAAACTTGCCTCCATAGTCTCTGCTCATGTGCATTTTGTATACAAATTCGAGCATGGTAGAGAATTTGAGTAGAAGTATTTGGCTACATATTATGCATTCATTTTCTATTGCGCTTATCCTCATTTAGGTTCACGGATGCAGTTAACTAGCTTGCTATGCGTATGAGCCAAAAAAGAAATAAATATACTGTATATATAAATAAATATATATATATAAATATATTTAATATATATATATATATATATATATATATATATATATATATATATATATATATATATATAAATATATATATATATATATAAATAAATAAATATATATATAAATAAATAAATATATATATATAAATATATATATATATATATATATATATATATATATATATATAAATAAATAAATATATATATAAATAAATAAATATATATATAAATAAATAAATATATATATATATATATATATATATATATATATATATATATATATATATATATATATATAAATAAATAAATATATATATATATATAAATATATAAATATAAATAAATATATATAAATATATGTGTGTGTGTACACATTTTGTTATTTTTAGATTTTGTTATTTATTTTTATTGCAGCCCAACACAAGTTCTTCAGTTTTTTATCACTTCCTGTGTCCTGCCCAAAATCATTTATTTAGACTTCAATGTAAACGCAGCGCAGATACAGAACCGCATCATCGTGAGTGTCGGGCTTTTGGGAGACCATTAAATTTGAACTAGCTTCGAGGGTAGCAGGTGGTAGGATATGAGTTTGACGGTTGAGGAATCCAAACTGAAGAATTAAGGTGTTTACACACTGGAGCAGTGATGAAAAATGGATCTGCTCACTGGTGAATACATTAAATATGGCAGCAATGCAAATTTGTTACACACTTGGTGATAAATTGATCTGCCAGCTCATTTGGCAGTGTCTGTGTTCCAGTTTCTCATGTCATGTTGGGTTGTTTATGTGGTACCTTGATGGCTTGCAGCGCTTTTGTTGTTTTCTTTGCATATTTGTAGACATTTAGCGTCACTGCGAAGCTGTGTGGTCGTTTTAAATACATGTGCAATTATCTTTGATTTATGATTAGTTTGACATTAAACTTCAACTGGGGGTGGCAATAAACAGCTTGAAGCCACTGTGTTTAGGAATAGTTCACTGCCACTATACAGCAAGTTAACCATCACAGAAAGATTCTCAAATTATTCTTGGATTACCAATTGTGGTGGTCTCGTAAATTTTTAAGGCAAAATCCATGATCAGCTTCCCATTTGCCGACTCTTTCTCCTACCACTCTTTTCACTCCTCCTATTCTAAAGTCTCACAATAACACCGTGAGCGCCACCCTCTAATCTCTTCATCGCCTCCTCGCAGGTCGAACAATGTGTCCTGACAGTTGACAAGACCCTGTCCCCCCCCCCCCACCCCCCAGGAGCATAAACAGCTGTGACTGGTAGCGAGATTAAGGAGTCCAAGATAGCATCTTGTGGTGCAGATTGAAAGAGAGAGGGAGATTTACGACGATAGCAAGAAGAGAGAAGCGCTCAAAGGATAAAAGGAGCAGCAGCGCTTGCATTTGCAGTCCTGTGCACAAAAATGACATTCCATAAAACCTAACTGACATCAAACAATAACTGGAAAGCCTGTGTGGGTAGGCAAACAAAAGGATATCAGGATACTGACCCAATTTTCAGCTTCTTGGCATTTTTGTTTGACGAGCTGGAGCTAGTTTGCTGTTTGGAACAACAATGTTTAATTTTTTAATAAAAATCCAAAATAGTAGCCAATTTTACACAGGGATGCTGCAATCAGAAGTGTAACAGAAGATCCAATATTCACTTTTTACACAGATGCTGCCTCACCTCTTATGAGCCTCTGGATGTGGAATATTTAGACATCACCCCCCCCCCCCTCCCCCAATCCATGTCAGATTTGAACCTTATTGAACACCATATGTTCCGTTATACATGTGAATTCATATTCCACATATTTGTCCGACCACTTTTTTTCTTTTTTGCCCAACATAGTTAGTCTGGATTACACTAATGACGAAATCACACGACATACCATCAAAACAGCCACAAGTCCACCATTGAGCGCACCGAGTTCCGTCATCACCTGCAGCCAATGACAGCCAAGCGGAGCGTATCATCGCATTGACCTCCACAAAACACCTGAAACTGACTCACCGAACTTCTGGGATTTGATCGAACCCAGGTTAAGACCCTTGAGAAGTTGAGGTATTAGGGATGGCCGAGTACCGATACTAGCCTTGTTTTTACGGTATTGCGAGGCTGTCGATAGCAGCCACCGAGCATAAAGGCATCAATTTGACATCGAGTAAGTCCTCCTTGGCAGTAGTTGGCGCTACACTGCGGTAGGCTGGATCATCATCTGTTAATTATTTATTATTGTTTCCATTTGGTATACTGGAAACATTTATCCCAAACCACTATGTAAGGAAATTGGCAGGTTAAACAAATCCGTATTGTCACTCTTTGTGACCTTATTTGGGTAAAAAAAATGGAATATAAGTCAATTGGGTCGACAAAAAAAAAAAAATGTTTTGTTGTTTTCAGAGTTTTCAATTGATCAAATTTAATGTCATGTATAATATTAAACAACTTTTTACTAACAATTAATTAAGGTTGTTGACCATTTTTGTTTATTTGCAATGCTCTGGGGAGTACATTGGAAGTTTCACCAAGTTGCATTTTTCTACTTACCCAAGATAGCCAGCCATACCATTATCAAAAAATGCCCTCTGTAAGAAATGTGTTTACCTGGAGTAAACATAGGAAACGTAAACAATACACTGTACAAATGTTGTTGTTTTTTGTTTTTTTAGATGGTTGGACATAGAAAGATGTGACAGTTACAATGTGGCAAATGTGATTATGTACAGCATATTAAGTCCAAGAAGAGAAAAGTTTAAGAAAGGCATCCAAATCAGATTGAGGCATCAAGATTCTGTTTTTAAAAAACACACACAAAAAAACTTAAGGATAAGACAGGAGCATTCTTATTATTGGTTTTCCGGAAGGAAGAGAACATTTACCCAAGGATCCATGAAGAAAACATACTAAAATATAGGGTAGAGCATATCGCCGCTGTTTGTTTGCGCTTTCTCTCGAGAGCATGTGCATTGCAGTTCACTGCACAGACTCTGAATAGTAACCCTTCATATGTGCGCGTGAGCCGGCAGACCGCCACAAAAGATCTGCGGATTCAAAGAAGCTGAACCTGGGAGGGGAAAAAAAAAAAATAGACCTGAAAGCGTAGCCTGGTGCAAATCCCACCTAGGACTGCCTCACAGCTTGTAGGGTTTTGACAATATTCATCCATCCATCCATCATTTTTCGATAGCGCTTGCCCTCATTAGGTGACATTGAGCTGAAGAAATCACCGGCAGGGCTGACAATGGATTTGTATCCATCACTTGCGTGGATTTTCTCTGTTTCATTCCAGAAACATGCATGTTAGATTCATTGTCACCATATAGCACCCCCTACAGTCAATACGTTGAACTTCAAGATGGCCTTGTCAATCCCGGTTATAATTGGCACCAGAGAAATCAACTAAAATGACCCCTGTGGGTCATTTTCATCAACACACCAGTACAGCTTCACCGGCCAACTACTCATCCACCTGAAAAGTGAACTCTGCACATGGCCTTTTTAAATGCCAGGTCGCTTTAAAACAAGCCATTTATTATTGCTGTAGCCACTTTCGTCCTAATTTTAGATTACAATATTGACTCCATGTTTTTGACAGACTTAGTTTTTAGCACGGGTGGAGCAGTGTGGCTCACCAACAAACTAAGAATTTTCACTTTAATTCAGTGTCTTAATGAGTTGCCCTACCCCTTCCTGTAGTGTAGCCAAATTCTTTTAAAACTGAATCAAAGTGTAAAATGATTTATTCAAAATTTCATCATTCGTTTTTATCCATTTCAATGTTTTTACATGGAACCGGTTTGCGTCGATGACCATAATATTGTGTTGAAAAAAATACTTAATTAATCGACTGAACTGCAACTAAATTCTGCCATTAAAAAAAAACTCACAAAAAAACGAATGGCAAAAGTTATTTGTACTTGGTGAAATTATATTTCAGATATTTGTAATTCAGTTTTGACAAGGCACTGAGATTGTTTTTTGCCAAATCACAGTTACTTTACAGTTATCTTGAGTGAAAGTTGCAACTATTCAAAATAGAACTGCTCGACTATGAAGAAAATATCATTTATTTTTGGTACAAAAGAAGAACATTTTTAAACGTAAAAACTATTTAGATTATATTTATAAGACAAATACAATTCTTTAAAACACTATAAGTTACTTTTGGATTAAACGAAATGTATTAAATTTGTTATTTTAAAATGTATAAATTTAAACAACTCAAACAACTTAAAATTACCATTAATAATCTTTTTTGGGGATAATTATGCTAATTTTGTAATTGTGGAGTGTAATGATTGAAATTGAATTTTGAGTAATTGCACAGCCCCAATTAAAAATGTAATGAACTTGTTGGTTAGACATTATTGACATGTACAACGATAACTCCAGATGACAACTACTCACTGTACTTGAAACCGTTTGACCTTGTATTCTTTATATACTTTAATCTCATGAGTCGTGTGATTGGAATTATGGATATGTGTCAAAGATTTCATTTGGCAATCAATCAAAAGGCTGTCAAGAAAGATAAAAGTTACACATTGACATTGTCACTCCTACGGATGTATTACTTTTATGCCCTCCTCTCCCCAAAAAGAAGGCCCGCATTGAAAGTATTATAGTATAGTATGGTTTGATTTATGACTTTGCCGTCAATGCTCCCATTTGTCTCACTCAGCAATGTGTGAAGGACATCCAATGGACGAGCTGCCCGTGGAGATTTGTTTCCTTATATATGCGCTTGGTCGTTTCATGCAGAACATCTGCAATCATTTTTAAAGTAACATTTCAGCATTTCAATCAGTCAAAAGTTACAGGGTAGAGGTAGATCATTGCAATGAATGTGTTGAGAAGCCGGGTAAATAATTTAGATGTACATTGCAATGGTATACACATTGTCCAATTAAGTCCACGAAAACAACAAAATAAGCTGTTTTTCTAATGTGCAAACACCACTTTGCATGTATCACACAACCCCATTGGACACACAGATACAAATCTTGACCGAGACCAACAGATTGCGGTGTGTATTTTTAATGAGACTCATCCTGCCTCATTGTGAAAGCTTTTACCGCTCCATCTTGTACAAGTATTGACTTTCTGTGCTCACTGTGCCCATTTGTGCACATCTGAAAACCTCTACAAAGAAGCAACACTATGGCCGGATGCTGGTGTTGTAATTTCCCCGCTAACATGCCCAAATAACACACGGGGGCCCTTGGACATCGATACTGGATCTCAGCCACGACAAACGTGGTGCACGTTGACAAACGATGGCTGAAAGATGTCGTGGAGTCACTCAGTTGTGACTAGCTGTAATTTACTGTAAGTGTTTCTGTTTTACGGGGATGTAGAGAGAATACAAAAACGAGAGCGATTTAAAACGATACAAGACTTATAACTCATTTTCCAGTATTGGATTAGGCATTGTGCATGAAGAGTACAAATACAAATATATCTGGCATCGTATTCCCTGAATTTTCTTTTAAACAGATTTAAGTATCAAAATAAGAACATACCGTTGTGAACGCCATTATCCTGGTCACGTGATCGTGATGACGTATCCCGTGCGTAACCGAAAGCCGTCTTCGTTCATTTCGTTGGGAGTTTGATGACGTAATGGGCAAGAAAAGGCCGTCTTCTATCCCAATAACTGCGCCAATTCTGATCAGAGTAACATCCTCAGCACGTCAGGTTTCATGTCATTCCGTGTGAAGGTGGGATGGTGGGGGATGGCCTCTCTTAATGTGGCCTCTCCTAATGTGGGCAAAAGCGTGCTTAGAATACAACACGTTGCTTGGCCTAGCAGTCACCCGGATGTTAACAGTCCAGGTTAGGGACCGTCCACAAGTTCAATTTTCAGAGTGAATAATGTCAACGGTGACTTGACTGGTTATTTGAGCCTCTGTAACATGCAGCTTGCAGACGGTTCCCAACTCCGACTCGCTATGAATGAGTCGGTAATATATGCGTGATTTACGCATGCGACACGCCCCGATGATCACGTGACTGGCCAAAATGGCCGTTACTGTACTTAATGCAAAAATATTCATAAAAAGTGCTATAAAATAATAATCGCTCAACACAAATTGACATTTTTTTCAGGGAAGAGTTGAAAATTTCACAGAATTGCTGGTTAGTTTTTCATAAGTATTGTATTCCTTTAAACTAGAAATGCTTTCAAGAGAGGGCAGAGACGTGTGCCAAGGTGGAAAGATCGTCTGCATATCAACACGAAGCTGGTGTAGAATCTATACGTGACTACCAAATTCAGGACAGGGATAAATGGTGAAACATTTTTACAGTGAGAACGAATGTACTTTCATGTAATAAATGATAATTATGTATTTTTTGAAGTTGTGATGGGCTGTGAATACGATCACAGTTTGTTTGCATTCTGGGACAAAGAAGGAACCATCCATTTGTTATTCCGACGTGCACCAAAAATGTTCTTGTTATATGTGCCACTGATCCCCAGAGTGTCAGGACATTTTTATTTTCTGTGCCTAATCTTGCTGACTAAATAACAACTAATATCGATGCAAGCAACACCTCTGCCGCCTTAGAGCTTTCACGCTTGGCTCAGGTAATTATTCCAGAACTTTTAGGAAATTAATGTGGAAATATATAAACAGCTACATAGTAAACTTGAAAATAAAAATTGATTATAAGTACCTACCTTTTTAATTAAGTGATTAATCAAAATTCTAAAATGTGATTAATCTGATTAAAAAATGCAATCTTTTGACAGCTCTAGTGAGAATTCAACACATCTGGACCAGCCGTCATGATTGTGTTTCATCTCTTCTAGCAACTATTAATATGCAATCGGTGGTGCTAATTATCCAATTAGATGTCGTTAGGCTGCTGCGGAGGCGCAGAAAAAGATTATAATTTGCGAATGTTGAATAATTTTCAAAAATTAGGTCTGAGCAATTGAAGTGAATAAAAGCAAACAGGTGGAAATACTGTTGAAAATTATTTTCTGATTTATGAACAGGATGTAATTTCGTTGTTTTTCTTTCTTGGTTGTTTTCTGTACATTTAGGATATAACACCTAATAGCAACTAACTGTAAGTAAATGGAAGTTTGCTTCCAAATAAGTTTAAGCAGCAATTGATTATGTAAGCAAGAAAATAGTCATTTGAAGATCAAGCAAGTACAACTCCAGTGTTTTGTATTAATTCACTTGTTTAGTTACATAGAGCGAAATTGTGAAATTCATGTTAACAGCTCGATTTGTTTTTGAACCTTTACTTGCCCTGAATCCACTATCGATTCGTCCTGGTACTGAGAATCACCAGCATATCAAAAGTGACAAGTTCAATTCTTTTTAAATGTCTCTACTTGGTGCATTGCTATGCCACTCTCAGGGACTCTTACAAAATCAATGGAGCTGCAGGCCAAACAACTGAATTGAAAAGTTTTAAGTGCTCACATTTCATGTGATGCAGCTATGTGGCCGTGGTCATTGAAATAATTAAAAATGGGGGATTTAAAGTCTTCCAAAAAGCGTGTGTAATTTCATGTTGTCCACAATCCTATTTTTTTCTCCCATTAGAAGCCATCAAAAGGACAAAGATGTATTACAATACATAAAATGGGGTTAGGTTGTCCATATGACCATAATTATAACCCTTATTAAGTTATTTCAACAATAAGGGCTTAAATAACTAACTAATTAAATACATTTGAGGTGTCAGGCGATTAAAGTTTTCCATCGTAATTAATCACATTACTTCAATAGTTAACTTTGATTAATCGCAAATTTTGTACCTGTTCTAAATGTACAATAAAATGTGCAATTTTTTTCCCCGTTCTCGTTAACATAAAAGTGGAAAATGTTAAACTAATAGAAATGATTGCATCTTTTAGTGACTGACACAATAATTTCATAATAATTCATAAAATTGAGTTAAAATTAAAAAGATGTACTATGCTGTAAAAAAAAAAACCCCGAGTGTGTTATTATTTTGTGTTGAGGTCATTTTTCTGCCACTAGATGGCACTATTGCATTTGTATGACATTGGTGACATGTCAGTGCATTTTCCTTTTCATATTAAGAGCGATCTAATCTTTAAGATGAAGTAACTTGTGAAATTCTGCAATTTTTTACCACTAGGAGTATGAAAACTATTAAAGTCATGTGATTAATTACAATCAAAAATGTTAGTCACTTGATGCAATAAGAAAAAAAAAAAAGATTATTAAAAATTTGGGGCGTCTGGCGATAAAAATTTTTTTATTGTAATTAATCGCATTAATTCACCAGTTAACCCACATTTTACATCTGTTCTTAATGTACAATTAAAAAAATATATCTAGGTTTTCATACTCTTGTTAAAAAAAGTGAGAAAAAAATTTAAACTAATAGAAATACTTCAAACGAATTTTTGACGTCTATAGCCGTCAATGGCAGTTAACCATCTTGCTTTCACGCTGCCATTAAGAATTTGTGGTGCATACGCAAAAGGTCAAAGCCATATATGCCAGTCGCATCCACTTGGCTGACACAACGCTGTGTCCCTGGATAGTGAACTGAGACGGAACAGGTAGTCAAATAAACCAAATACATTCCTTCCAAAAATAGAACTCTAAGGAATGTGAGATTTGGTCTTTTTCAATTCACAGTTGAATAACTATTCTGTAGTAAATGATTTATCAGCCAGAAAGAAAACCAGTGCAATCTGATGGATGTAATGTTCTAATGTCATGACACACTTTTGTATTGGATGCTCTGCTGATGGATGACGTTGAGAACAGAGGAGCCTCAGTCGCCCCGGACAGTTGTGTGGTTACTGCATGAAGTATTTCCAACGTCGAACCCTGTGGCTCAAAGTTAGCACTTTTTCTTTACCTAATAACCATCATTTTTCTTGTCCAACCTTCAGACATATGCTCGCTCATATGTACAGAGCTACGAGTTTCGGTTGACAGCCAAGCATTTTTTGGACCCGGGGATGAGAACTACTAGAGCCTATGGAGTCCACGTTTATTGATTGCGGCTGCTTCGGATGATTGATCAGGACAGGCTGTTGGTAGTGCCGTGAGAATATACCTAATCCAACTAGAGTCGTGTGGGATCATGTTTTGTCAAAAGTCTAAGTCAAGTTTGCGGAACAAAAAAGTGAATATCAGAGGTGAGCAATTTAAAAAAAAAAAAATGTTGCTGGTTTTCTCCAGCTTCCGTATGTCTTTGTTTTCATTGTCTTGTGAAACTTGGACGATAATTACAATGAAAAGTAACTACTGTGTGGCAGAAACTCATTTTTGGCTCTCGTCTGTCTTTTCTTCCCCACGACACAGCTACCTGTGACAATAGGTGAGGGTGGCGACAAAGATTAAATTTGGAGCTGTGCTTTCTGGCTGCCATCTTCCTCATCGCGACAGGCAGGACTTCACTCCCAAATAGATAAAGCCAACTTTTTTCTTTTTTCTTACCAAGAACCAAGGCATCTGATTTGGAGTTGCAGCCTCACACTAAGATGCAGTCAAAATTGCATATCATTTAGAATACAGTACATGTGTTTAGTGCTGACACTATCGAATATTTTTAGAATCGATTAATCTATTGATTATTCAATCGATTAATCGACTAATTGGATTCATTTTAATTTTGCATTAAAGCGCATTACAAAAGCACCCCCCCCCCTGATTACTGTTTATTAACCAGTGATTTGTGGCTCCAAACGATTACTTGATTATTAAAATAGTTGTTGATTAATTTGATAATCGATCACTTGTCAATTAATTTCGACAGCTCGACATGTGTTGAACTAATTTGGACCTGCAGTTTTGAGACATGTCACCTCAACACCAGCAAAACAACGTACTTGTCTTCACCATGCAGAGACAAAATAATTGGGGTCCAGCAACATGCCCCCCTTTGTTCACCAGTTTTTTTGTATCTCTTCAACATTCCCATGCTCCTTTTGATAGACCCAGAAGTGTGTCGCTGTTGCAAACCCACATGTTTGGAGCTCAAACAACCTCAGAGAGCATACAGATCAGCTAAATGAGCAAGATGAGAACTTGGGGGGGGGGGGTTCTTCTGTAAACACTCACCAAGTCTCCCTTGTATTCAGACCAGTGCCAGACCCAGGAGCTACAAAACTTGAAATCAATACCTAAAGCCAACTAGTGTTACTTTTGTACATCTCTATTTTGTCATTGATCATTAAAAGTTAATATGCTAACAAAACAAGAAATGTGAAGAGCCTATTTGGAGGATAATTTTGGAGATTTAAATTGAGACTTAAATGGAATAGCTAAGAGTTCACGTCCTTTCCTCTATTACAGCAAAAACAATTCCAGTGGGATTGATGGCTTCCCCTATGGGTTACATACCATCACTGATGATATACTGCGGTACGTTGCCTTGAATTATTTAACATTAAACCGCAAGGAGAATAGACATAAAACACAGCAAAGACGATACGAACAAGGGGGTTGGATGAATGAATTTATGCTCTCAACAACACACACACACACACACACACACAGATAAATATTGCAGGCCACAAAAGCAGGAAACATGAAGGGGAAAAAAGACAAGCTGTTAAACAAATCATGCGCCACGATTAGACTCGAACATACTGTAGGTCAATATAGGTCGATGAAGATGTTACTGGTTCAATCTTGTGACAGCTTGACATTCGTTTTGGTCAACCTTGTGGTCCTTTCTAAACCAAGCATTCATGAACAAAGTACCTGTTTGGAACATGGAAGTTTCGGAGCAAAAAAATGTTTAATTTCAAGTTATGAAAGGAGCTTGCAGACTGCAAATAAAAGGACGAAGAAGAAAAATCGCATTTCATGTTTGTAAAAACAAGAATTTGAAGGCTATTTGGCGACGGTCGATCATAGCATAATTAATTAAAGAGGCTATAAATACTAGTCAGTATTTCAGTCTTAGGTCATGCACAGGATCTACTTAACATTTCCCCAAACTTACTTTTCCTTTGTGAAAATTGCAGGGTATAATGTGTATTAGCTGGAGGCATCAAATTTCCTCATCTCATATGTGAATGCTTATATTTGACCAAGATTGGCACCCAAACTATTTGTGACATTACAAGTCATGCTTCAAGGCCTTTCCTCATTTCCACTGAAAGTCAGGGAAAGTTTACTCTGACATCAAGTAATGTTAAATCATATGCCAAACTTGTTTCAAACATCATTCTACACTGTGGAGCTCAAATATTTAATTATAGGAACTGGAGGGAAACTTTTTTTTCTGTTCTTTTTTTACATCAAGAAAGCTAACTATAACTAGAGAGAAAATCTTTGAGGATGCAGCAGGGAGAATATATTGTCACCTAATTAAGTTCCTGATGGGAACAGGCTTAATGGATTTTTTTTCTCACTGCCAGTCTACTTGTGGACTCTGCAGCAATGAGTTGGCAATTTTTATTTTGTTTTAAGTGTAAGACGGTAAGAGTAGAAATAGCTTTTGATGGGCACTTAGCAATGTTGTGGAGTAGATCTTTTCCTCCGCGTGTTCGTTTTCTTTCGGGTAGTGAGAATGTTGATTATCTGAATACACGCTGAAGATCGATGAACAGTTCCTCCAAAGCTTTTATTTCTACAGAATATTCCGGGCACAAGTGAGTTACAGACAATGGCTGTAGCCTCTCACAAGTGCGAAAATTACAGAGGACTTACAATATTCTTATACTATCTTGAAGGGCGGTACCCCACAATTTCCGGTAAACAGTTCCACCGGAGTTGACCGAAAATTAGATAAAACTCAAGGACATCATTCAAACACAGAGCAAAGCCCATTTGAGGAATAGAGGAGTTATTCAGTCATGACTGCACCTGGCAGAAATTGCGATAACACTCACAAAGATACATCATTCCATACTTGAATGTTTTGTGAAAGACCACAAACACGTTCTTGGATCTATCAGAACTTAGAAGATGTTGGACTTTGGCAAATTATTATTTGCGCAGCTGTTAGAATAGCTAAGAAAATGAACACTTTTTTGCTTGTTTTAGAGCCATGTGTAAGATGCTGTTTCATTTATTAATCCTTAGAGCAAAGCCTTCCTGTGATATTATTATATTTTACAGGGTAAAATTTTCTCTAACCTCTTGGGCTACATTTTCCTTCTTCAGCTTCCTCCCTTATGTATAACAACCTAAATTGAAGTTGTAAATTTTTTGAGAGTCTTTATATATCGGGACACATTAGAAATTGTTAAATTGATCAGAAACGGTTAGAAGTAGGTCAAGAAGTTGTCCGCTTGTGACATCATGAGCAGAACTCCATTATTCAGGCTTAATACAACAGCATGCTTCAATTAAAAAGTCTGTCGGTTGTCCCAACATCATTCTCTGGGATAGTATACTGTATGTGTCGCCATTATTGATCAGACCAGTCCATTGCCGCATTACTATTTTAATCAAATCATGCTAATTTTAAACCAGCAAAACCAACATTTGATTCGATTGATTGTGGCATACTTGGCTTGTGATGTCATCTTGCACCTGATGAAGCCATGAACAGGATATGCTAATTGTTCACGCTGATGTCCGGCACAAGGTTTTTTTCCGACAGGTCTACCCTCGTGTATTCTACCCGTCAAAGTCTCTTAGCTTGCTTTTCCATTACCGACTCCCAAGATGAATGAGGCTTTTGCTTTGCACTGACCACAGCCACAGTCACTGGCACTGAATGGTGCTATACATCATTTACTCAAGGAAAGGTTCACACGTTTCAAAGATTTCCCCACAGGGGGGGGAAAAAAAACAAATTTCCCTTAGATCTGTCCACCGGCTGTTTGTCTCCCCGTTTATTGGTTTGTCTCAGCCTGGTGATCAGCTTTTGGCATCTCCCCGCCTGTCGCTTGCTATTTCTCTCTTTTTATTTCTTAGTCCTCGCCATTCTCCTTTTTTTATTTTCGTCTCATTGACAAGTGCAGTAGGGACATAAGGGTTTTGTTTCTTGTTCTGTTTTGTGTCTCTGAATTCCATCCATCCATTTTCTATATGGCTTATCCCCACTAGGTGTGCTGGAGCCTACACCAGCTGACTTTGATCAAGTACACCCTGAACTGGTCGACAGCCAATCACAGGGACCAAAAAGACAAACAACCATTCACACTCAGATTCACACTAACAGGCAATTTAGAGTCCTCAATTAACCTAATAACCTACTCATTTTTAATCTTCATAATGTTACTTCTTATCCAAATTGAGTTGTCTTGACAAGAGACTGGTTACAACCTGGACTTTACTATAGGTAATGTTGAAGAAAATATATTTTCTCCGCGTGTTCGTTTTCTTTCGGGGAGTGAGAATGTTGGTTATCCGAATGCAGGCTGGAGATCGATGAACAGTCACTTCGAAGCTTTTATTTCTACAGAATATTCCGGGCACAAGTGAGTTCCCAGACAATGGCTGCAGCCTCTCGCAAGTGCAAAGATTACAGTGGACTTCCAACATTCTTATACTATCTTGAAGGGCGGTACCACAAAAGCCCCAAGCCCCCAAAGTTCACCAGACATGAGATAAGACTTTTACAGACATCATTCAATACACATTGACTTCAACCACAGACAAATGGTTTATTGTTGTGACGACGCGAGCAGAAATTGCGACAGCACTCACAAAGACACATCCACAAATAAAAGTTCTACTGAGAAAATAAGTAAATTAAAACAGTTATGACTAAATCTGGGCAGAAGACCCTCTTCAGTAAATACTTCTAAAAATGTAATCTTCACTTAGTCATATACTGTATTTCTATATTGACTTTCAACTTTTTTTCCCCCACATGTTGATACCAAATATCGTTAAAAGAAAAACAAATTGTGCATGATATTATATTTAGACATGAACTCCATGTCCAACTAATGTTGTAGAGAGGAGAATACCATCTCTCAGGCGCTTCCCTCAGTGATTTCAGTCGAGGCGTCAATGGTACTTTCTGTGATTGAATAGCTCGAACCTGCAGCCCAGCAAGTAAAATGCCAAGTCTGGGCCTTCATGAAAGCATGTACACTCCGAGGCAGTGGTCACAATAAAATGGGCTCCATGCCACACTAATTTAATTCTGCCAAGAGCTGCTGTCACTCCGGATATCAATTATTCATGTGAAGGGTCCATAAGAAAAGGTCAATTTACTGAAAGGAAGCTTCTATTGATTAAATAAATGTAAATGGTTGCCCAAAAAAAAAAACTTTATCATTGCCAAAACCCAAATTTTGATTTAAGATCATGTGTATGTGTTATTTTGGTAAGTGTAAGGACATTCTTACAACAGTATGAAATACAGTTGGATACCAATATCCTCAGTAAAGCTGTTTATATCAAACAAATAAGAGGAACAATCAACAAAATCTATATACAGTACATACGGATACTGTATCTTCACACAATGAACATGTGTGGAATAAGTTATTGTAGTTGGAATGCAGATATACAGAAATGGCAAACATACTGTACAAAAGTATTATGCTGCTTTAGCTTATACTGGAGTTGATGGAAAACGTGTTTTAAGGGGTCTTGTTTGTCTCTTTCGCAGGCGCCGCGGTTGAGAAAGTGTCTAATGAGTCTTAAAGACTTTTTGGCCTGAGAACAAACTGGATAATATACTGTAGCATCACTGTATTAATAAAAGCCCTTTCGCAATTTAAAAGCACGCTTTTAGTGATGCCAGCAACCAATTAACAGTAATCATAGTCTGTAAAAGAATTTGGCTGATTGCCGGGCTGGAAGAAACACATTTTTGTACAGACCCTGACCTGTTAGGTTAGATTATTTTGCCAAATGTGATGAACTGAACTAGTGTACATTTTGGAGAATTTACAGTAATGTAATTTCTCTATTCAACTCCAGATATGATATTTAGGAATTGAGTGTCCAAAGGATGGATTTTTCTTTTCTTTTTGAACATGGTGTTACATAAAAACAGGACCAGCTTTGTTTGCTACTCTCTGCAAACCATATTGATCCATTACATATTAAGCACAAGACAGTTTTATAGCTACAATCGAGCTGCAGGTCTCAATACATTGAACTGTAAATGACGATGAACTGAATTAAATGTAAACCAGATAGGAGGATTGAATTTACCGTAAACACACACAGAGATATGACGACCTGCTGCATAACAGAAACAGATTGTGTAAATCCTCGGTTTGGACTCTTGAAGTTGTTGAAGAAAATCATCTTTTCTTCCGCGTGTTCGTTTTCTTTCGGGTAGTGAGAATGTTGGTTATCCGAATGCAGGCTAGAGATCGATGAACAGTCACTTCGAAGCTTTTATTTCTACAGAATATTCCGGGCACAAGTGAGTTCCCAGACAATGGCGGCAGCCTCTCACTAGTGCGAAGATTTCAGAGCACTTATATCATTCTTATACTATCTTGAAGGGCGGTACCACAAAACCCCCAAGCCCCCAGCCCACCCGGAGTTCACCAGACATGAGATAAGACTTTTACAGACATCATTCGATACACATTGACTTCAACCACAGACAAATGGTCTATTGTTGTGGAAATAGAGGAGGCCCTACAGACAAACCGGCACGAGCAGAAATTGCGACATCACTCACAAAGACACATCCACAGATAAAAGTTCTACTGAGGAAATAAATAAATTAAAACAGTTATGACTAAATCTGGGCAGAAGACCCTCTTCAAAGTACAACAGTAAATAAACAGTCATAAAGACACCAAACTTAAAATATTTCATATACTGGGCTCTAAAAAAATTGATTTGCTAATTGAAATCTTGGTCCTGTTAAGAGGCTGACTAATCCCAATAAATGGACTTCCCTCAGCAAAACAGTCAAACTTGATTTGTATTGCTCTTAAATAATGGTGACAGTTGCGGCAGCAGAGCATTTGTGCTTGTTGGCTCCATCCTATCCCAAATGCCAATCAAGAGATGGCTTGCCAAAACTGATTGTAGGGAACTCGTCTTGAAGAAAACCTTTCACGTGTCACCCGTCCACTGGCTCTGTAAAGGTGTTGAGGAGGTCATTTTTAACAATGTTATTTGGCTCGTGACTGTCAAAGGTGAGAATTGCAGTTTTGTAGACAGCCAAAATTGTCTCCTAAAAAACATTGTATAGCATGTGTTCAGTACTGGCCTTCTTGCATAAAGTTTACTGCATCCATTTTCCTATTAGCCTCATTGTGGTGAGAAAAAGAAATAAATGTTAACTGTGGAACAATAAAACATTCTTACCTTAGCTTTGATAACGAGTGACAATGCATGGTGATGCTAAAAGCTATAAAGTTCTATTACACCAATGTCTCAGCATCAGATATTATCATTAATTTGTTGACATTGGTTGTACAGACTTCTTAAAAGAGTATAACAAAATGCAACTGAAAACTTTGCCTGTTTTCAGGCAATCTAACGGGTTATTATTGAAAGACGTCATATTTATACCTCTTGTAAAATGGGTAGAAATGTGTGTGGGAGGCGAACATGTCGGAAATGTTCAAGTGTGTAAAATAATTACCTTAGAATGATTATAATCGTGCAGGCCAGACCCATTTGTCACCTACATCTGCACATTAAAAGTGGCAGTCAGCAGGAGAGACATAAATTATACTCATAAAAGCCTTGGGCATAAGGGGGGCTTTGCTGTGTAGCTTTCAGTCAGGCAGTCGGCTCCTACTAACTCCTGATGTATTACGATGCCTTTGAGGGAAACTCGATATCGGTACTAGTCCATGAGAGCCTGTAAAGGTGAAATGATCCGTTGTTACCAAAGCTGTAACAAGGGCCCATTTCTTTCTCATCCCGACAATTTTGAGGGCAAACTTGAAGTGCACTTTGTTAGATATTATAACATTTTTAATACTTCATTTTATTTTATTAACCATTATTAACATTCCAATTCTTTATATTAACCTTGTCGAAATGTTTTGTGTCCTTAGTAGAGCAGAAGGTGTTGATCTCGGTATAATTTGACCTTAAGCTGTGACATACTATTTAGTCTAAAAAAGTTCCTTCTCAGCGTTTTGTGCGAAAACACATTTAGCCCTTGAACTAGAATTTGTCTCAAAAACACCCAACTGACCTTGTTTACGCCATCTGCTCATGGAAAAGTACTCAGAGATATGTTTTGTCTACAAATAAAAGAGAGGAGGTCCTAAAATTATAAAAGCCGTTCGACACCCGGAAGAGACACATTTGACGCTCTGAATCCCACGATGTTTAAGTGATGATAGAGGCTGTTATCTGTCCAGAGATCTCTGATTAATTAAAAATCATTTTTGCAAAGGTGTATTTTTCTTACATTAAATCTATCTTCATTTTTGGAACACGCAAAGAGGACAAAATTAATATTTTCCTCTTCAACTTGTACTAAATGAACTTTGTATGGCGCTTGTAAGATGTTGCGTGTGGCATATGTTTAAAATGGAACCGCTGAAGTTGATTTGCTGTGACTGTACAAGTCAGAATTTTGATCGAGAGAGATTTTCCTCTTATATTGCACTAAAGACTTTCACATTCTTCACAGTACGTCAGCATATTGTGTCTGAAAAATCTGAAATCTGAAAAATGTGTTTTGCTTTTCTTTGGCTTACTGTTTATGAGGTTTTGTTTGATTCAACAACAACAGTCTCACAGTGGACAGCTTTACACAACCTGGAGAGTGGTTGTGATTAGGTGACAAGCTCAAGGGTTGGGTGGCTGAATTAGTCAAAAATCTTAACCTATCAAGCAAATGCCACTGGACTAAAAGTTACTCTATTCCATTGTTACGTAAAATTTGCGTAAATATATGTAACATATTACATCGAAGACAGCAGTTCTGAGGGTGAGTGTTCTAATTTTGGCTGTGGCCTTTCTGTATGGAGTTTACATTATATTATAGGCCCCATTGCCTCATATGTACTGTATTATCCTGATTACGACTCATAACAGGCTTTTAATGGCCTGTTAACAGTCCATTTCCTTCTGTAAACCTGCTTTATTGATGAGCAACTGCAACAGTACAACAACAGGCGACAGGCAACTCACTTAGCAGAGGATATTATGATACAGTGTGTCATTTGTCCTGGTTATAGCTGTGAGCATACTCTAGCCACGGACCGAGTCACTGTGCATTTGAGTAAGGCAGACTTAGAAAAAAATCGGAGTCACTTCGCACCTTGTTTTCACACGACTTTCATAAATGAGGGTTTCAGCCTTTGCCTATGGGTAGATTTTAACAAAGCATGAGCAAAGCTAGTAAATAATAGAAGGGGAGGTAAAAGCTTTACAAAGCTTTGCTCCATTTTTGACTATGGACCAACACTCTATTCAATTTATTCTATAACCTTGATGTGCTACTTGCCTTAAACATTATATTGTTACATCATGTTCAAAATGTAAGTGTTTGTAAAAGTATAGTTGAGATCTGGGTCCAAATGAAGTGTGTTTATGCAGTGTGGTTGAAGTTCTGGCTTTTTTTTTTAAACTCATTAAATTAAATGTAAAAACAAAACAAAATCCATGCTAATATGGTACATATACTTTGTACAATGTAAATATAGCAGTGAAGAATTCTAAACTAATCTGTACAATAACGAATATTAAATAAACACTAATTTTAGAATGCACAAATGCACCTCAACGGAAGTAGTGTATATAGAGACATCCTTACAACTTGGAAATAAAAATAATCAGACGGTTCAGCTCTGTTACAGCACACACGCACAGTCGAGTCGAACAGCCTGTGATTTCCCACTCGCACATTTGCCACATATAAAAAACGGACATTAAAAAAAAAGTGCGGTTAATAGTCGTTTCTGACCAATCATACTACATAATCTACAAATATATATATATTTTAAATCCAAATGTGATTATTATTTCGCATTATATGGCGTTCAAAGATATGACGAAAGTGTCGACCAAGGCACAAAGCTACATTTACTTATTTCCAACATGGCGACCGACGCTACCTAGCATTTTGTGCCCGAGAAACACTGATTAGCTTCTCATCTGGACCCGTTGCCAGCCTTTGTTTCTCATTAAATACTACTTCGATACAGATATTACCTATTTTTAACATTTATTTGGAGATGTATCGTCGCGGGACATCAAAGAAGGACCCGAACAGCAAACCGGCGACAGAAGCTAGTGACAGTGAAAAATACGCCGACCTTTTGGTGTTCGGCTACGCCTGTAAAGTGTTCCGAGACGACGAAAGGGCTCTTTACCACGAACGTGGAAAGCATCTAATTCCATGGATGGGGGACAAGAACATCATGATTGATAGGTCGGTTGAACACTTTAACCGAAACACTATGCTAACCGTCTATCCGATCGGTTAGCCTTTTTCAAAGTTGACGGAACTGGTTGGAGTTAGTCTTGCAGAAGCCCGGGGATGCCTGAAACTGTCGAGAATGTTTACTCCATGTGCAATCGTGTTTTTGGACGTTCTTCAATGCGTTTAAAAGAAAGGAAACGACATTTCCAGAGTAACATAGTGATGTGAAAATCCCACCTTTTTTTTTTTTGCTAGCTCCTATGACACTCACTTGTAAACGCCTCAATTATTTTATTGTTCCTGTCTCAAACAAATAATTCTACTTCTGGTATCCAACTCTTTATGTTTTACTATCAATTGGGCTTAACATTTGGCTTGGTGGAATTGAAATTCCTCTGGAAATGTTAACTTCTTATTGCATATATTTCCGCTGACTATGATGTAGTAAAAACTGTGAATGTTTTAATTTGTTTGTTCTTTTCCCAATTAAATTCTACCTAAAATACCTGTCAATGAGCATGTCCTACCTACGAGGCTTTCACAACACACACTCTAACCTTTCTTTTGAATCACCTTGACCCACAGTGGCCCAAGTTTTTTCATCTGTACAGCCTTTTGTATGTGTGTCTTAATCACATAACCCAGTTCTTTCCACAGCAAGGTAGGCTAAAGGGGTCCCGACAAACCCTGAAAGCCAACCTCAGCACCCCATTTCTTTGTCTTCCTGAAGAAACTACAACTGAGCGATGAAGTAGAGGGACGAACCCAGGAAAATGTCGTCCGTTTGCGTTCTTACGGATAGGTATTTATGTATCCGGGTTTGTGTGAATGTAACTCTCTTTACAGATTTAGAAGTATTGATGAGTGTTACAGGGGGAACCCTGTAAGGTAAGGGGAGTTGCTTTTATTTTGATGTATGGTTTTTGGTTTTAATTATATTGTTAGCCTTCAGAGGAACATTGTAGCATTTTCCAAGCACATTCACTTTAAGCAGGCTGCCAGAATATTTTGTATATTAGTTAGGGGTGTTATAGACTACCCGCCCCTGGTAAGTAGGCCTTCTATGTAGATAAAAGTTTTTGTCAAATTCCTTCTCACTAATGCGTCATTTCATTCAACAGATATGATGGGCGTGGTCACTTACATGACCTTTCAGAGTATGACAGTGGGTCGTGGAACACATCCTACCAGCTGTCGGAGGAAGAGGCCAGAATCGAGGCACTCTGCGACGAAGAAAGATATCTGGCCTTTCACACCGACATGTTGGAAGAGGAGGCGAGACAAGGTAGGCATGGACACGCTATGCTCTACATAGACAATGAGTTAATCAATTTATGATACTTGCTTTGAGTGTTGTTCATTAGACCTTGTACAGTATTTTGCCTTATGTCTTCTGTTTATTCTTGTGTAAAGTAAAGCTGAATTGAGTCTCAATTGAGATTTCTAGACACAAGGCTCTGTTCACAAGGCTATGCGCTTTATACTCGAAGTTACGACAAAACAGGACTCGTTCACAAAAGCTTTTGTGTCGACTTGGTACTTTAAGCACTAAGAAACTTTTCAACCTGAATAAAATATTTCCATAACTCTTCTGATGAAACATCGACTTAAAACTAGTTGAATGGTACCTTTGCCAGGGCCTGGGGGGGGGGGGTGTATTATTTTTACTGGCAATAAGCAACTTTGAGGAGGATGGTAGGAACACCGCCACACATAAAAACTACAAATATGCTGACTGCTTAATGGACTACATCACTTCCCCTTTTCCCCATTTGTTACAAAGAAGTCAATTTGAATGTGTGCAAGCTCAAAATCGACGCAATGCACTTGTCCTCATGGAAAATGTGGTCTTCCTTCAAATGTTATGTAAAATGTTATTCAAATGAGGGGGCGGTCCTCATTTGAATAACATTTCGTCCTGACAGTATGGACCAAAACTGAAATAAAAAATAAATAAATTAATAACTAAATAAATAAATACATGACTAAAAGTAAAAAATAAACAGCCACCTCTAGTAAATATTTTTGGTGCATTACAGCCACATTCTTTAGCATGCTGAAGAAGGTGGCCACCGTCAGCAATGCAACAAAAGTATTTGCCAACGGCCCAAATAAAGTCAACACGTTTAGGGAAAGGGGTTTTTCGGTGCCAGTCTGAGCTCTCATTTTAATATTGCTGGCATTGGGCCGAAGCCTCATAAGTAGCAAATTTCGTAATTTGTCAAAATCTTTATTATGTTCGGTCCACGTGCGTGGGTGTCAATTTTACGAATTATTGACCAATTTAAAGTGTTGAAAATGGCTTGCTCTCTTTGATGATGCAATGCAACGAACATTTTTTGGTGTCTCCTGAAAAGTGACGATTTTAGAGGTACAAGGTTTTGGCCCAATGCCAGTGTTGTAATACCAAGTTGTACCTGAGTAAAAGTAGCAGGAACAGCCAAACTATGAAAAAAAAAGTTTGACTTGTAGTCGGAAAAATAGTAAATACATAAATTAAAAATGGATGAATTGCCCAATCGTATACATAGCCATAGCTGCATTTTAACAATGCAAAAGATTTTGTGCAGACATGAAAGAGTTCTACTTGTTGGAAGTGAGGCTTAATTATAGCAGATGGCCCTCCACAAATAAATGTATCTACTCCTTTAATGCTAAAATCCCCACAGATAATTACCACTCTCCCAAGGTCAGCACCCCTCTTCTTTTTTTGGGCACCATTCAAGTTGTGATAGAAGACCATCTCAATATGCATTGCTGCTAATAATTCTTTAGTGACAACACATTCGCTCTTTTTTTTTATTTTAAATTGCTCATATAATCAGTTATTTATATGCTCTATGACAACATGGCAACTGTTATTTTGACTTATTGGATTTGTGCCCATAATAGTTCCATTACTGTCGATATATTCTAGATGTATGATGAGGAGCTGTCGTCATTATGGTGTTTTGTCTAAGCAAATGTCCTGATGTCACGCCCAGCTGTTGTTTCTCTATAATGAAACAATTCTAGTTATTATAGACCACTGATAATGGGGATGTTCTTCTCTAATGGTGATTTGGATATTCATGCTAATGATGTGTGCAAGGAATTTCAGTTATTTGTTGTGCTGAATTGAGGCTAAATTGGGTTGTTGTTTTTCTCCAATGCCCAAATCTATACAGTTCTCAATATGTGACCATATCTTTTCAAATAATTTAGCATGAACGCTTCTGTTTTCTACGAATTTAATTTTTTTGGGTGAAAGTCAAAAATAAAGAAATTGGAGTGCAGCTCACAAGCAATTTCTGTAGGAATCACTTTTGACTGGAATTCTCACATCTGATTAATTTGACATTCTAATGAAACAGGATATTTTGATGACAAAGCACCCGTCTGAAAGTCATACCGAGTGACTTAATTAAATTAATAAGCCACCATATTGAGTGAAATATGGTGTCTTATGCGCAAAACTGACAGGACAGAATGACTTTGCTAACGATTGATGTCACACTTGCTCATATGTATGGGTTCATCCCTTAAGACTGGGTTGACCTTGAATTTGGGAGGTTGACTCCCATTTATTCAGGTTATTACCCATCTGGCCATTAAAGAGACCATGCTGGAGCGTTAGCAATATTGATAGTTTTAGTGGGAATTTTGTCCTTGCGTCTTTAACAATTTTTAGGTCAAACCAGTCATGATTATTCACTATTGTTTATTTCTCATTTCTTTCTTAAGAAAGTAGCCCAGTATCTTTAACCTTTCAACTTTTTCTTGTGACATTTAGAGTCTTTCTCGTAATCTTTTGTTTCTTCTTCTTTTTCCCCCCAGTGTGGCTGTAATCCACCTTCATAATGCTCTGATGCGGGTTGTGTTTCCTTTTCTTTTTCAAATATGCTGCAGGCCACAAATCTCCAACAGGATGTAATTTGGACACCCCTGCTCTAGCATTAGTGCCCATTTTCTTTTTTTAGCTTTATCTTATGAAATGGTTATGCCTACCCAAGATACTGGGGAAAAAATAATATTGCCTGGGACATTAGGTAGAGTAGATAATTATGTTTTTAATGCTTTGTCTTTTTGTTGGTGTTCTGGACTTTGTGAATTTCGGAACTATTTGACTTCTATGGGTTCAGTGTAAATAACTGTAATATAATTTCCCATGATTCTTGACATAGCCGTTGTTTTCCACAGAGGAGGAATACAAACGTCTGAGTGAGGCACTAGCCGATGAAGGTACCTACAATGCCGTGGCCTTCAAGTACACCGCGGAATACTACGACCCGTCCCAGCCCACAGAGGAAGAGGATGCTAACAAGCGCACTGGTGAGAAATCAGGAGTTTGTCGTACTCAGTGTACTTTAACCTCTCAACAAATACAAAGACACTAAAATAAATAAATAAAACATGACCACTATTAAGTTGAATTGCCCATGATGGGGGGGGGGGGGGGGTCTGACATTCGCACACACCTTTAATGACATGCATCAAATTGTCATCACCAGTAATTGCAGGTAAATTGGAGAGGGTCTCATATCGCCGGAAGCTTAATTCCAGTATAATTAACAGCCATCTGTCAAAACATGTCATATGTTGGTTGTGTTGCCCTTACTGATTCTCCTCCATTTATTATTACCATTAGACACTGCACGAGGATTGTCTGTCTTCTTGCCCCATTGTTGTTGAAATAGTAGATTTTTGGTCACCAAAACAGATGATTGGCAAACTAGGGACTGTTTCAGTTCCATTAGATGAGCTGCCAAGCAGTAAAATAAATAGTTTTTACATTGTAAAATTCTTGGTTGTGTTTCACAAATTCAATCCATAAAATGCATTCTGTTCTAGATCATTATGTAACATTACATTATTACAACTTTCTTAATTTTGAGAATCCTACTGAGTGTACTCTTGATTACAGTGAAATCTCCCTACAGAGTCGAAATGGTGTAATATATAGTGCCAATTTGTAATATAGGATGATTGTGACCTATGTTCAAGAACTAATCACATTTTGAACTTCAGTAGAAGAGGCGGAGCCTGAAGAGAGTGAAGAACCATTTGTTGCTCCCGAAGGACTTGAGATCCCACCTGATGTAGAACTAGTAAGTATTAACTATAACCCCATCAATTGTTAAAATTGATAGATTACCTGCCATTGAGTTCCATGTAACTAAAAAGATGGATGGATGACTCCAAAACAAATTTCAAGTTAACTTACACATCCTGCCGTGGTTTTGAAACCACATTAATAATTGATTATTATTAGTATTTTAGTCATATGTTGCCCTTTGTTTTTGGATTTAGAAAGGCATAGTTTTTTGGTTTACTGTATATTGCGTAAGCATTTCTGTAAGAGTATGAGATAACACATTTTTGCGTCTGGCAAAAGTTCACAAATGAGATTATGTAGGGTCCTTTTAGGTCTCAAAATCCTTGGCAGCTCAGAGCACCATAATTGACTATCATTGTTTGACCCTGGCATCTTTTTGGCCGGAGTCTTTAATTGTATTTATTATGGCTTTCGTCTCAATGAGATCTGTGTCTTGTCGGACGTTTCTGCATGTCTATGTGCTCTCGAGGTAATGACAAAGATTAATCATTGAAAGCACACATGGGGAACAATAATGAATTAATGATAGACCATTTCTTGTTCCACTGATTTCCACCCCATGTGTGTCTAGAATTTATGTGATCAAAATGAGCTTTGCATGGCAATGCCTGGGAGATAAAAAGGGCTTATGTCCTTGATATTAAGTGTTGTTGTCACGGCCAGTGCAGCCTGATTGTTATGGGGACTAAAGAACTCAAAATATTAAATTCAAAATCATTATTAAATGGAGATATCAGTACAAGGTTTTCATAGACATCAACCACCCAAGGATTTTTAGTTATAATTCTTCATGCAGGTTGACAATTTCAGAATTTAATACAACAGTTTGTTTTGACTTTTCTTATGTTTTTTTTTTTTTTTTTTAGCCGGCAACTATCAAGACTCATAACATAATGGAGCGGACAGCCACCTTTGTATGTCAGCAGGGCGCTCAGTTTGAGATCGTGCTGAAAGCCAAGCAGTCTGGTAACTCCCAGTTTGATTTTCTTCGTTTTGACCATTACTTGAACCCTTATTACAAACACATCCTGAGGGCCATGAAGGAAGGTCGGTACAATTTGCCCTCCACCAACAAAAAAGAGCAACCAGAAGGTGAGATATACTGTCTCCCAGCAACACCCATTGCAAGCTCAACTTTTGGACAAACTGCGATGCCAATTTTATTCTTGTCACTGTTTTGCTGCAGAGTCCAATTCTGATGATTCAGATGACGATGGGGATGGAAACTACCTTCATCCCAGTTTATTTGCACCTAAAAAATGCTCGCGCCTGGAGGAGCTGATGAAGGTAATTATGAATGTGACAAAGTGAGACATTTTATAAAAACGCTTAATTTTGAGTAATTAAAAATAAATAAATAATTAAAGGCATTCTGATAATCGAATTAGTTGACTTTATTTTGTATTTTTAGCATGATCAAATTGTTTTAACTCGATTTAAACATTTTGGTCAATTAAAGACAAACAGTGGACATAGTCCACATCATTTTGTCAAATCCCAGATTTTCATGACCAAAAATGAGTTCACGATGAATCATTTTAAACCTTCTCCACTCACCCACAACCTGTGCAAGTCAATTCTCTTTCAGAGAAGGGACGAAAAAATAATCATAGTTACATGTGGTTGCGTAAGTGTTTTCTCCCTCTCATAACTGGGAATTTGGCTGTGTTCAGAATTAACCAATCACGTTCAAGCTCATGTTAAAAGGTTGTGGATTGCATTGTCTCCCTCAAGTCAGGGGTATTGATGAAAGAGTCAAATGTGTGTCTTAGCTGACAATTTGACTGTTATAACTGACCCTTTTGCAGCCACTTCGAGTGATGGACCCAGACCATCCCCTTGCAGCATTGGTGCGTAAAGCCAAGGAGGAAAGAAATGGTTTGGCCGCATTACAAACTAGTGCCCAGGAAGTGTCAGACCCTGCAGTGACCAGCGCAGTAACGCAGTACACAACTGACCGTGAGTATTACCGTAACTTGCACTGTTTTCTGAAGCAATACCACTGTTGGTCTATATTTTAGCCTAAAATATACTTGAGAAAGTACTAACTGCTATTTTGAGACTTTGTCTGATAAAAGCAAAAATGTATGATTAATCACATCTCATAGTGATGTTTAAAATTTTTATATTAACTCATTCACTGCCATTGACGGTTATAGACGTCAAAAATTCATTTGAACAATTTCTATTAGTTTAAATTTTTTTCCCCACTTTTATTAACCGCATGACTTCAATAGTTAACTCACGATTAATCCTAAATTTGATATCTGTTCTAAATGTACAGTAAAAAAAAAAATCTAGGTTTTCATACTCTTGTTAACAAAAGTGGGAAAAAATGTTTAACTAATAGAAATAGTTCAAATGAATTTTTGACGTCAATAGCCGTCAATGGCAGTGAATGAGTTAATGGACAACAATAGGGCTAAGCAATAAATCAATATATGTATCGTGATATACAAAATGTGCTGGATAAAAATAAATTCAGGATGGAAATCCAGACCCTGGCATTGTGCGCGTATAGGCAGACATGACTACGTGTCGGCAAATCCCTGCTTTTGCCCCGTGTCAATGTGCCCCATGTCTTAGGCAGTGATCAGTGATGTTGATTTTGTCAATTCAGTGTACAACTATACTGTTTGCAGCTGTTTTTCATGCGTGCAATGCACATCAGTGACGGCACACTTTGAGCTATAGAAGCTGTTAAACAAATCATTCGGTGCCGTAAATGTGAATTTATTAATTAAATTGATTAATAGCCTAGCCTTATTCCACTTGCTTTTATGACCCGAAGGTCCTGAATGGATTTTGAGATGATGAATAAACACTGTGGTCTGTGGTTGGCTCAGAATTCTATCAAAAGATAAAATGCAAGTTTGTCACGTTGTGAACTATTTCTGGAATATAGAAATACTTTCTTGAGCTCAGTGATTGTCTTTCGTTTTCTGTATTCAAGCAGAAAATTGTTGAAATATTACAGTTCTAAGCATGCGCCACACAGCGAGTCTTATTATTAATATTTATTTCTATGGTTGTTATGTCCTTGGTTGATTTTTTTTAAATTTTGAACATGGGCATATCTTTAGTTAGAGGAGGGTGTACACATATTGCTTCAATTGTTTCTTTTTACTTCCCCTCTCAAAAAGATTTTTTTTTTTTTTTTTTTTTTTTTTTTTATAAAGTTGTACAGATAATGGGTCACATGAATGGTGGAAAAGGTTTTGAAACTATTTATCCTTGTCTTCTTTCTTCTTTTTTTACATCAGAAAAGAGTTTACATGCAATTATAATCAAACAGTCCTTTAGGACACCAGGGTACTGAGATGTGCCCGCGCGAGTCTCAAATCTGGATCCTTACTAATTTCCTTTGTGATTTCTGAACAGTTTTTAGAAATCTGATTTGGTGACAGAATTTCTAAGCATTTACATGCAATTTGAAGTTTAGTGAATTAATTTGCCACTCTGTAAGCTGAGGAGGTATTCCATTTTGCCGTATCTATTTGGCCAGACAATCACCGAAATCCCTTTTGGCCTTTTTGTTCCTCACCATAAAAGTCTTCATCTCACCAATAACACACACATTTTTTTTAATGACGTCTCGTAGTGTTGCTTTTCCATTTTCTGATTAGAGAAAATTGGATTTGCCATTAAAGTTAACTAGTTTAGTGACTAATGTGTTAATATCACCATACCCTCCTTGACACTGACCATGAATTTCCGTCTCTTACTCCTCATTCTCACGTTCTTCAGGAAAACAAAAGGGTGATGAGGCACATTTTGCATGTTAAGTCACAGTTCCTTACCTTTTTGTATATAAATTAGTTCTTGTGGCCGTCATTTACAGTGAGGAAAATAAGTATTTCACCCCCTGGTGATTTTGTGAGTTTGACCCTTTACAAAGAAAGGAACGGTGTATAATTTTCATGGTAGGTTCATCTTAACAGTGAGAGACAGAATATTAAAAAAAATCCCAGGAAATCACAATATATTAATTTTAAACATTTATTTGTCTTTTATTGAGGAAAATAAGTATTTCACCCCCTAGCAAAACATGACTCAGTACTTGGTGGAGAAACCCTTGTTGGCAAGCACAGCGGTCAGACGTTTCTTGTAGTTGGTCACCAAGTTTGCGCAGATGTGCTTCTTCTTGAGCCACTCCTTTGTTGCCTTTGCTGTATGTTTTGGGTCATTGTCATGCTGAAACACCCATCCACGACCCATTTTCAATATCCTGGCTGAGGGAAGGAGGTTCTCACCCAAGATTTCCCGGTACATGGCCCCATTCATCCTCCCCTCGATCCGGTGAAGTCGTCCTGTACCCTTAGCAGAGAAACAGCCCCAAAACATAATGTTTCCACCACCATGCTTGACGGTGGGGATGGTGTTCTTGGGGTCAAAGTCAGCTTTTTTCGCCCTCCAAACACGGCGAGTCGAGTTGATGCCAAAGAGCTCGATTTTAGTCTCATCTGACCACAGCATTTTCTCCCAAGCCTTCTCTGAATCATCCAGGTGCTCATTGGCAAACTTCAGACGGGCCTGTACATGTGCCTTCTTGAGCAGGGGGACCTTGCGGGCACTACAGGATTTCAATCCATTACGGCGTAGTGTGTTACCAATGGTCATCTTGGTGACTGTGGTCCCAGCTGCCTTGATATCATCAACAAGCTCCTGCCGTGTAGTTCTGGGTTGTTTCCTCACCTTTCTCATGATCCGGTTCACTCCACGAGGTGAGATCTTGCGTGGAGCACCAGACCGAGGGAGATTGATGGTCAATTGGTGTGTCTTCCATTTTCTAACTATCGCACCAACAGTTGACTCCTTTTCACCCAGCTGCTTGCTAATGGTCTTGTAGCCCATTCCAGCCTTGTGCAGGTCTACAATCTTGTCCCTGACGTCCTTAGACAGCTCTTTGGTCTTGCCCATTGTGGAGAGGTTGGAATCTGATGCATTGATTGATTCTGTGAACAGGTGTGTTTTTATACAGGTAACGGGAACTTAATTAGGAATACCAATTAAGTAAGAGGACTAATGTGTGTGCCTCCTGGTCACATGACCGGTCTGTGGGGGCCAGAATTCTTGCTGGTTGGTAGGGGGTGAAATACTTATTTTCCTCAATAAAAGACAAATAAATGTTTAAAATTAATATAATGTGATTTCCTGGGATTTTTTTAAATATTCTGTCACTCACTGTTAAGATGAACCTACCATGAAAATTATAGACCGTTCCTTTCTTTGTAAAGGGTCAAACTCACAAAATCACCAGGGGGTGAAATACTTATTTTCCTCACTGTATTTGTGAAACTATTAAAAAACATGACAATGAACAATAAAACGCATCCCACAAAGCAAGCCTTAGCAATAGTGAAAATATCACAGGCTCATAATGAACACCTCTGCTTTGCTTTTACTCTTGAGGGCTGAACACAAGCAGCGTACTGATGTGTTGTTCACAGGAGACCAATTTGAATGCAGCTGCTCACACGACCGCCTCGACTCCATTACGCTCAACACCATTTATATGCTCTCTGCCATCTACCAAACAACTATAAATCTTAAGATGACGCTGCAGTTTGATTCAAACTCTTGGATGGCACATAGTGACTCTGGAACAGATTGTTTTTATGTCATTATTACCTTTGGTGAAATTTGTTTTTAAAATTCGAGCAAATTGACCTTCTGCTCCTGGCGATTACATCAGAGCTGAATGAGTGAAAAATTTGGGACGTGAAAAATATTACTTGCGGCTCATGAAGTCTCTTCTAATATTTTGTGGTTATTTCCATTCATCAAGATTTAAATTGCTTTAACTAACTAAAAAAATGCATAAATGCAGGGACACAGAAAGCCCTTCTATGTAAAATAATTGGTTAACAATTCAGATTATTACGACAGCGTATTAGGGCCACGTATAAATGTATATATATATTTTTTTAGAGTATAAATAATTTTGGGTGTGGGGACAATATTCTGTGAAAATAACTTGAAAATTTGCGAGTTTATACAGTGTCAAATTTGACTTTTGGTAGATTTGTGAGAGAAAAAACTCTGAAACTAACGAGAAATACACGTAGCGTAGCTATAGTCTAATGTGAGGATTCGTTGATGGTTAATGCGAAATGAAAAGGCAGGATGGAGACAGATTCATTTTTTATTTAAACTTTACTCGTCATACACGGCAGCTAAAGCGAAGACACTTCCTGATCCTTTATCAGTGGACTAAACACTAACCAATCAGAAGCTAGCATACTTTAGGTAATTACAAGTGAATGACGGAGAGCAGCAGATTCAACACAACTTAGCTACTTGTACAAAAAAAACACCAGAATGTATGAATGTGTAAATAACTCTGGAAACATAAATGTATATACAAATTTTAACAAATTAACTTAAATGCTCAATCCTCAGGGTGTGGACCTTCGCAAAGCTAGGCGTCGTTGTCGCTGACAGCATCCAACGCTTCAAAGTGTGAATGCTTTAACATGATATAGTTAAAGCCATTACTATCTCCTTATTTGAAAACCAGACGGAAAAGTATTGGCACAAACATCCGAGTAGTACGCTACTTGTATTTCTCGGAAGTTTCTGAGTTTTTTTCTCGCAAAATGGCCAAAGTCGCAAATTTGCGAGTTTTTTTCTCTCTCGGGATATTGCCCCCGCCCTCTAAAAAAAAACAAAAAAACATTTATACGTGGCCCGTATACGCCGTTGTAGATTATAGCACTGCATAGAAATGGATGAGTTTTTGTTGTTGTTCTTGTAAACATTCATTACAGTTACAGTGCTGACAGTTGAATTTTTGACTATCGACATAGCTGCATTTTCTTCCACTTTTCTCACATGTACTCATCCCTTGTTTACAGCAAATGCATCTGCCGTGTACTATGGCTATTACATGCTTCCTGACGGAACGTACTGCGTAGCCCCACCTCCCCCAGGAGTAGATGCCAGCTCCTACTATAGCAGTGTGTCCTCATCTGGGTTGACCCCCACGACTGCTTCTGGAGCATTTCTAAATTCAGCGACATCCACTATCTCGGAAAACATTGCCATGGTATCACCAACTGTTGACCCTTCTCAGGTCACCGCTTCTGTTGCCATTACAGGAATCAGGTAGAGTATGATCGATTGCATCTGGAACAGAACAATCATGATATGATCTAATAAATAAATTGGGCCTTGGTTTGAATATAAATGTGTGTCTAGATTGAGTCACGATATGCTTAAGGTACGCAGCTCACTAATGGGTTTAACTTGTTGAACGTCTTTCCCTTCTACTGAAAGCAATTTCAAGGCTGAAGTTCCAGTCGCCACGGCGGCGACAGCACCCGCTATAATCCCCCCACCAGTGGACATCCAGGCCGTCATCGACAAGCTGGCAGAGTACGTCGTCAGGAACGGGCTCAAATTCGAATCCAGTGTCCGTGCCAAAAATGATCCACGGTGAGTGTGCTTACCACAAGTAAACATTATTGCTTTTACTGCTTTTCCCTTCTCATAACGAAAAAGCACTTCATCTGGCTTTGGCTGTTAGTTTTTTTTCAAGACAGTGAAATTGTGTTCTTCACTCTGTCCACTATAGGTTTGACTTTCTGCAGTCTTGGCATCAGTACAACACCTATTATGAGTATAAGAAGAATTACTTCATGCAGAAAGAAGGAAAAAGCTTGCCAGAGGTATTATAAGCTTTATACGTGACTGCTTGTCTTTGGTGTACGATTTGACAAGGAAGTACCATTTTCAGCTGTTTCAAACCACTGAGCAATCCTGCCCTCACATAGCTGCCTACAATGCATGTATCTTTATTGTGTGTCACAAGTTCCACACTTCAGTTATGTCTATCTCAAGTCATTCTTGATATTGTGATAGATACTGGTTGGGGGGGGGGGGGATGCTAAAATTGCATCTAAACAAAACAAAACTAGATTGGCACAACCAGAAAGACCTCGAACAAGTCCCAACTGTGAACATAAGTCAAGAAAACAATACTGAAGACCATATTTGTTTATCTGTTTGTTTGCAGATAATACATTGCAAACGGGTGGGTATTTTGTTTTCTCCTCTCTCTTTGACAGATCCGTACTAGGTGGAGTTATTGTAAATGGGGACATATTATGGAGAATGTAATTTCTTATGTTTGTATGCAAATTATTTGATCTCTCGTGTTTCTGCCCACCCACAAAGCGAGAAATCAAACAGGCAAGTTAATCGTTAGCTATCTGCCTATTTCTGAAAATGTCTTTGTGAGCGAGGTATTTTTATACGGTTGTCTCCGCTGTGAGGAAACATTGGGTGAACATCATAACCGAAATGCATATTTGGTATCAGAAGAATGAACTACGCATGAACTCTACTTTGTGGTAAAACTCAAAAATATCTGTTACGCATTCAGATCCACAATCCAAACAATCTGTCTACAATTCCACATGTGCACAGAAGGGCCTACACTTCTGTTCAACTCCTCTATACACAAACCCAGACGGCCTGGGATTTACCATTTGTGCACTTGAAAGCAGAGCAGCCAATTTCTCACCAGCATTAAAAGTCCAAGTACAATCAACAAGACCCCCTCCCTAACGACCTCACATACACACTAAACTTCCCAGAGGCTGCAACAGGCAATTATTTTGTATAGCAAACATGGTAGGGGATGCTGAGTCATGTTTTGAACTATCTTGCAACCCCTGCCACTCACCAGACTGGAGGCAATTTCTCTCAAGCAGTCCGAATCTTTAATTCATTTCTTTTCCTCGACATAAATCATGTTTGTGGGGGAAAAATATCTGTGGTTGGTGGTTGTCTGTCCGCCCTGTCTCTCTACTGACCGCTGTGACTAACATACAAGATAAGCATTTTAAAGAGTATATGCATGAAAAGTTTTTTTTCTCTCCCTAGTTATGAATTATCAGCTGTTCTAAGCCGATCTTGCTTCAGAATAATCGCATAGTGCATCAGGGTTATTATGGTTTTGTTACCTAAATTTAGTTAGTTTTAATTAGTTTTCAGGGTGGTTGTTATTTTTAAAAAAAAAAAATTTTAATGCTTAGATTTTGTTTAGTTTTATTTAGTTTCAGTATTAGTTTTTTTATTTTTATGTGTATTATTGTGCACAATTTTTTAATAAACACGATGGTAAAATAAAAACATCACTTCAGTGTGACACACTTGTAAACGTCTTTATTTCGATTAATATTGAAATAGATATACTTAAAATCACATTTAAAATTATCCCCAAAGGCTCATGTATTCAATGAATTACCAAATACTAAAATGAAGGACATTTTCGCTATAATTATAGTTAGTTTTGTAAACATAAAATGTAGTTTCAGTTAGTTTTCGTTTTTTTAAAGCATTTTAGTTTTTATTTTATTTTGTTAACGAAATTATTTTTTTAATTTTAGTTAGTTTTTTCGTTAACTAAAATAACCTTGTAGTGCGTTGACAAATTTCTCGACATTAGATGAGCAAGGTTGTCTTCAAAGATGTTTTGCAATTTATTACAATTAAGGAAGACCATCCTTAAAACGCTTAAAATCCCAAAGACCTATTTGAATTGAAAAAATGTATTATTCAGAATTTGTTAGATTGTGTGCAAATGAGCAAAATGAGAAATGTTTTCTGCAACCAGCATAGTATCACATTAGTTGTATTTCCTCATTTAGAATAAAAATGTAATTCCAGTTAATATTTATTAGAAATGACTTAAAAACAGGCTGGCTTGTTGCCTACTTTAGTTGGTACTAGACACAGAAAAGTCTCAGCCCTCAGCCAAGATGAGTGTTCATGCCTTCAAGCCAAGCGACCTACACATCCCCCACCTCCCTGCTGTTTATTCTATATTGCTCATCAGGAGCACATCACCTTTGCAGTGTTCATTATGCGTGTGTTAATCTTGTGGTGGGGAAGAAGAGTAGGAGCGAATAAAAGTTTTTCTATGGCGCCATTTGCTTTTGATTAATCTAATTCATTAGCTTGTCTGAGTGCAAAGGAGTGTGATCCATTATGACAGAAGTCAGGATGTAGCTGCTTTGTTATTCTGTCAGTAAACAAGGTTGGGTGGTGTGCATTTGACTGCAGGTATCACCACATTCGGGCAGGTGTTTTTAAGTACTTTTTAATTAAGGGGGGGAGGGGCAAATGTTTAATTTACTTGAAATGTATCTTGTGCTGCTGCTGATTTGGTGTGTGTAGTCAGTGTTCTTGTGATGAAATTGAATATCTTAAAATATGCTCTGACTTTCAGTAAACTGGGAAAAAAAACATCCTGCCCTACTTGAGGGAAAAACTTCTAATAATAAAATGCAGCTTGCACTTACATTAGAGGATTGCAGGCCTTGTGTAACTCTTCTGGAACCCAAGATGCAGGTGGCGGCTTTGAAAAAAAGTTTCAGTTAAAAATATTTTAATAAAGTAAAGTTACAAGGCAGGCATTGCCACATTGAATTAAACCCTCAATGACATAGAATGTCAAGCTTATAACACCTAAAATATCACACCAGTGATGGGATGGACATTGTGATTTCCTTAATGATTAGAAGTGATCGCCTAAAAATGTAAACACTTGCAGATATTTCTTTAAAAATACAGAGTTTTGCATATTGGGGTTTAACTGTTTCCTACTTGTCATCGTGAAAATGGAGAATCAACAGGTTACTATGCAGCCATTTGTTTAGTCACATTTGAGATCTGCCACATTCTTACCCATTATGAAAATTGTAAAACAATTTTGTAATTACGACTCTTCTCATGTCCCGTATTTAGATGGGTGAAGGTGAGAATCTCCATTTGGATGAGTCTGGCAGTGATTCCAAAACAAACAAAGGTATTTGCTATTTCCTTGTTACCATTTCTACCTGTGTAGGTAGGATTGTGCTCATTGTTTTGTTTTGTTTTTTTTGTATTTCCATAAGTCAGTTGGTATACAGTTGGTGTTTTTGTTTTGTTTTGTTAGTAGTATCAGGGTAAAAATATCTGGAGTCGGCCAAAACTTGATGCGTGTTGCAAATGAAGACCGTATTTCACGAAGGCTATCAACAGGCAACAGGCCACGTTAGCAGGCCAGCAAATATGAATAGCTGCAGTGCTGATGATAATAAAAAGAGAATGACCAACCCTACATAGGAACCATTAAGGTCTTATATGAAGTTTCCTTCTTGTGTGAATACAGCTTTACTTTCTTTTTTGAGAACAAAAGTCAATGATTGTGTTTCTCGGCCTTGTTCTTGTTTGTCTTTCTGTTTCCGTTGTAATAATCACAACACTCCAAACTACTGCCCTCGGGCCACATGCGGCATGCTACTCTAATCTAGCTTGCATAGCATTTTCATGTTTAATGTCCTGTAAAGTTTATTGCATACATTTCAATGTTTTTACCATAAATTGGTTTATTGAAACATATTGATTCATTAAAAAAATATTGTTTTTAATCTCGTTTGATAATTTTATTTATTATACATATGAATTTAACATTTTAATGGAATAATTGGTTATCAAATTATAATTAAAATTTAAATGTCACTGATTAAAAATAAGCAGTTTTATGAAACAAAGTTTTTGTTTCTTCAAATTTGCCTTTTTAGCCATTTTCCCCCCCATATAATTGGTTAGTTAAATCATTGTTTAGCAAAATAAATGTCAATGGAGATTTTATTGCAAAAATAGTGTTTCACATGTGCATACATTTTAAATAAATGTATTACAATTAAATATAAGTTAACATTAAAAATGAACATTTTATCCTTGAAATAAACAAGTTTACATTTTTATAGATTTTTTTTGCATAAAAAAAAAATCCTCTTGTGCACTAAAGCTTGCTAACCACTTACCGGTAAAAACCCTTTGAGTGCTTCATATTTTTTTATTGGCACATAAGTGGAAGAAATTAAGTTCTTAATAATTTTTGTCTTTTTCTTTTCTGTTGTAGCCTCTTTTGCGCCAATTTGTTTTGCCATTAAGCCAAAGGAAACTGAAATGCTGCCACTGGAGAAAAACCGAGTGAGGTTGGATGACGACTCAGATGAGGACAAGGTTTTGTTCTGTGTTGGTTAGAAATGTAAACCTTCATTGCTGTGTGATTTGAAGAAGTTTGCCTTAACAAATGAACGTGTGTTTACAGTTGCTCGAAAGTGAGAGACTCCAAGGAGTGGTAGGTGATGGTTCAGAACTGGTTGAAAAACAGCCTCCACCAGTCAGTGCACCAGAGGAGAAGAGATGTCTCAGTTTGCAAGAACTAGAGGCAAAACAAGGTAACATAAAAATAAACAGTTTGAAATGTACTGTATTCTTTTTTTTTTTTTTTTTTTTTTTTTTTTTTACAATTATGTAGTACTAAATCTACTATTATATTATGGTCTTAAATGTGTTAAACATATCTGTACTTTATGCATTAAATGGAAACAATTTGGACAACAATGAAACAATGTCCTTTTTAATTAATACTCATTTTGAAAATTTTGATTAATTAAAAGACACCGTTTTTCTTGTCAATAGTCCTCATGCCAGGTATTGTATCGCTGGCGTAGCTGTTTGTAACAGCCACATAACACTGACTGGCAAATATATATTTAAGCTATGCACAGACATGTATATTGACATTTAATATTTAAGTACTAAATGCAATTCTCTGCTTGAACTAGTATTTTTTTAAATAAATATATAATTATTCACAGTTAATTGATGGCTTGCAAGAAGAGAATAAGTTAAGTGTATCTAAATACAGTCTACATAGTTAAACAGGCTGCTTTTAGAATTTATTAGATAACGGGCAAAGCAAGAGAGTAACCTGCCCTAGATCATAAAGACGGACGCTAACTAGAGCCTGGAAAGACAAACACACAGACCATTCAGACAAATGTGATGCTTTTCAACATCGAGGGAGCCGACAGGTCCACTTAAGGTTCATCGGGCAAGCCTCAAAAGTGCAATGGTCTCTTTTCTGGGCTGACAGACCATTAAAGAAAGAGGCTTGAAAACCCTAATAAATTGCTAATTGAGTTTGCTTGTATGGCAAAGTGGCCGTCGGTCAGCGGGCCTAACTTGATCAGATACTGTAACAAGCAAATCAATGGCAGACAGCTGAATGCTAATCGGTATCGTGGGCTGGAAAACAGCCACATATACCTAAAGTGGTTTCCACTGATAAGTACTTCCAATTCTTTGGACTGCAAGTATTTCCCTGAGATGTCCATGTGTTTCACTGTGTTTGAAGGTGCAGTAGTACTCCATAGTTAATAGAAGTGTTCTTAATAGCTCAGTATGGATCGCTAGAGACAACATTTAGTCTGTACACTGTAAATACAAACGCAATTTCCTTGTAAACGGTAAAAATATGGCTTAAAGCAGCTTAGAATTGCACCTCGGTTATTTCCATCCATCGGTTATTTCCATAATGTACTGCAGGTGCAGCATTTCTTAAAGTGAAAACAACCACCTGAAATGCATTGCGTACAATTTAAAAGGGTCCACTGTATAAAACAAGCTGTGCTTTTACAACAGCCTTTTTTTTTTTGTCAACTATCTATTTGGCCATCATTGATCATGTCATAACTATTATCATCAGCTGCAAAAGCTCCATTGTAAGTATAACTCAGTCCACCAAGATCATTATCTGTCTAGTTTTTGGATCCACTTGCCCATTTTCTTCTTTGATAAGCGTACCCTTAACATTTTATATCTTGCGCTTGTTTTTCCACATGGGCTTTTTCTATCCCTTTCTGTCTTGTCTTATTTTCGCCGTTCTGAGCTTGTTCACATAGTCTTGTACCCGTTTCTGTCACTCTGTCTCCTTTTCTCAGCTCTCGGGGCTGTGAATTTATTCCACCCCCATTGTCATGCAGATTTCTCCGCGCCTCTTCCCACATGCCTACTTCTTCGTTTTATACGCCATCTGAAATCGCTTCAGATTATCTGACACCACAGCAGGGTGTTTCTTATCATTAAGAGCAGGAAAGATCAAACTGAAACATCAACTTTTTGTTTGGGTGTGGAAAACAAATCTTATTCTTTTCTTTTTAGTGTTTTTCACATTGTTGCTTATTTGTGTATTTTCCTCGCTTTTACCTACTTTTTCAGAGCAGCTTACAATCGTCCTGTTGTCCATTATTCATTATTCCTTCTGGGTATGCCAAGGTTGCATTAAAAGTGTCTTATTTATGTCCTCCTTCACCAACATTTAACAGATATGTATTTAACAGTGGAGAGAAAAAAACGATTTTGTGAAAATGTAACCGTCTTCGCCCTTTCATTACAGCCAAACAGAAACTGGAAGATCGTCTAGCAGCTGCAGCCAGAGAAAAGCTGGCGCAGGCATGCAAAGAGTCCAAAGAGAAACAGCTACAGGCAGAAAGGAAGAGGAAGGCAGCGCTATTTCTCCAAACTCTACGCAACCCATTAACGGGGGAGCCAGAGGCCAAGAGAGCTGAACTAGACTTATCCACACAGTTTGAGGTAGATAAATGTTTGATAAAGGAGCTTCTGTAATTGTCATTGTGTTCATGTTCGTACATAATTTAACTGGACCATTAACCTACTCACCCTTCCTGAAATCATGGCTAAGCAATTCTTAAAGGAACAAATTGTTGGCACCTTAATGAACCAGTGGTAGTCCAAATTTCTCACATAATGCCTCTTTGTTCCTACGGATGTACACGTGGAGGGAAAAAGTTATTTTCTTCCTGAGCCGCCATACATTTCTTTCGCATGTCAAATACACTGCGTTATACAAATGATGTTATTCTCTGAATTTTTGAAGTTGTTTATGTAATGGAACTCAGCATAATTTTCAAGTCATCAGCTCTAGAACTTGAACGTTTTTCAAAAACCCCAATTTTTCCCCAATGTAATCAATCATTGTTAAAATTAAATAAATGGCAAGCTATGTTTGGTACAAAATGCAAATCAAATTCAAACATTGGAAGGGGGAAAAAAAGTCTCTCAGTGAGCGAAGACATGCACGAATCATTAGGACATGGTGCTGACAAAGCCCAAATATTCTTATGATACAACCCTAATTTTGATGGTATGATGCAGAAAAAATGGTTCAATAGTCTTTATTGTCCCCAGACACCTCTGGACTGTAACTCACAAATCAACACTATTAACACTCCTCATCGCAGACCTAAATAGCAAACAACACTGTACAGCAGCAGGTCAAACTGCTGGAAAACAAGACATCACTTTGTCACTGTGTTTATGGCAGAGGACAGTAACATAAAGTGCGGCTATGTGAAATGGCAAATTTTTGTGTGTGTGACACAAACCATGTGGAGAAAGATGAGTTAAGCAATATTCATTAACCACTTGTTTTTATTGCCATCTGTTGGGTTTTCATGGATTTGAGGTTGAATAAAGTAGAGAGCCGTGATGCGAGCAAAGTGTTAGCAGTGTCTGAGACCAACAGTAGTGGTTGAGAGGCTGGGACAATCATTAGTCTATTTGGAAACCGACTCAGTCAGCACACGACCTCAGTGAGTGGTCCAGCTGATATACCTTCCTGGCATGGAAAGTTTGGAAACTCTGCTCCTTCAGGAGTTGAGGTTCCACAGTGGTTTCAGCTACCTAACAACACTTCAGTTGGGGGTCGACACTATGCTTCAATTAGCATGTTTGTATCTGCAAAATTCAGCAGAGATAATTGGGTGTGACAGGCATACCTAGTGCATGCCACTTAACATTTGAAACAAGCAGCTGTGGTGACAGTTTGGGGCTCCATGTTAATGCCTCGTGGCTGGGGGACTCACAGCTTGCAAGCTCCCAAACCATGTCTATTAACTATATAACATTTTCATTAAATTATTATTTGTTGGATAGGTGTGTTTAAAGTGGAAATAGCCAAAGAGTGACTTTGAGTAACTCTGACTTGGTACTTGGATTACTTTTCAGTCATGCTTCCTCGTCTTAAGTTCTTAATGTAAAGTAAAAAACAACAACAAAAAATACATTATTTTGCTTAACTACCTTCCAATCAATTTTATGCGTAAAATTGTTCAGAAAGCCCCAGCTGGTTTGTTAGGATCAATAGTACCCGTGGGAAGATCTTATTTTATGTCTAAGTAAGAAGTTTGTCCAAAGTGATTTAAAACTGAGGTGAGTTCATGTGATTTATTAATAGCCGCATTTTTTTAAATTTTATTTTACTACGAAAACCAGCTCAGTCAATCGTATACTAGGAACACTCAAACTAGATGGAACCAATTTTTAGATTGTGGTACGCTTTCGAAAGTAGTATATACATTTTATAGTTACAATGGTGTAGAAATAGTAGGTCACTCTGTTCTTAGTCATAAAGTTTTCATAGGAGTGCTGAAATGGTTCTAAAATTTAAAAGCAGTCAAACAAACTGTGAAAATCCTGACCACAGTAAATGCAATTAGTGGCAGCCTTTTGATGTGCAAATTGTCTTATTTGATGGATGACAGTTCCTGGTGTGAGTCCACTGGTTTGCATGTGTGTAAAGCTGGCGTGCTGCCTTGTAGGCCAGGTGTGTGTGGGCACTTCTGTCACTATGGTGCAATTTCTGTTGCAACTCAACAGATGTTCAGTGACTTCTACTGTGGCCATCAAAGCAGGCATAAAAAATAATCCACTTAGTCACTGTGAAAATGTATTTGCTATGTGCGAAATTTTAGCCAACTAGCGTTTCAAAACTCATACCTATTTTGTCTGCATAGCGAGATAACTTGGCGAAGGCCTTTTTCAGTTGCACCAAAACAATTTGGATGAGTATGGTGTGCAAACACTTGACTCACACAAACAAGAGTCGTGATCTTCAACCGATCAAACTTGAATGATCAATAAATGATGAGATAAAGTGGAGGCGCAGAGGCATCCGACAGTATGCTATTATATACATGTTAGCATTCAGTGGCATCTGTTGTCCTAATCAAGCCAATTTTAATAACAATCTTGTCTGCCAAATTAGACAGTGTGGAAGAAACGAAGCAATCATTTGCCTTTTTTTCCCCTGCATCTGTCAACACTTTGCGAATCTGTAAAACTGATTTTATTTCAAGACCATGTTTGTCAGTTCTTTGTGTTGCCAAACTTGTTTTGCCCTTTATATTTTGTACTAAAATACGTGTCATTTATTTACCAACTTTTCCCGAGGGATAGTTGAAAGTGAGCTAAATGCCAACTGTAATGGATTGTAATAAATTGATTAAATGGACGTTAATAGCAAATGTTAAAGCTAAGAAAGTTAGTGTGTGATTGAGGATTTGTGAATCTTTATGTGAATTGTATTTTATTTTACCATATAGTATTTTATATGAAGCTAAGATGTTTTCATATGTTCTTGAGGCTGTGACACTCCTAATCTATAATAATATGCTTACCATAAACATTCATTATTTATTGTTCCTCTTGCTAGTGTTCAAATTTAAGTATATCTTGCCCAAGCAGGTGAGACACTTGACATTTTTTAGCCTGGTGTTGGGATAAACTTACCATAAGTCAGACCTAATTTTAAACAAACCTTGCTTCCCGTCATTTCATTATCTCTGCCTTAGCACTGACTCCCGATAACGCGCCAACAGAAAGGTGTGATAAATATTCTTCTCCCGACTTTCCTGACATTTTTTTAAATTGCTATTGATTGTCCTATGCGCCCAGCACTCCACTTTGCAGAGGTTGCCCCTTTATCTCATTTGCCTGCTGCTTTCATCTGCTTTCTTCATCCCTCCCGTGCTATTGTTTAATGTTCTCTCCTTTTCCACTGTACAGTATTTTACCAGATTGGGAATAGTAGGGATTGAGAGAGAGAGAGAGTAATTGACTCAAGGAGTGGACAACTTAAATTGAAAATGTAAAGTAGTAGGAGAAGTAGTAGTGCCCTCAGATTGCACTTCTGAAATGGGAGGGCCCCAATAGCAACTGAAGCCTTAACCCTGAAAGATGAGATTTGACCTTGCAAGATTTTGGGTCATGTTTAATCCACTGATGGACTGAGGCCATTTTTTCAGCATCCATCCACAGCCATGCAAACTAATGTGAACAGACACGGCGACACTTGGGGTAATTAGAAGCATCTTAGCCAGGCAACTCCATTAAATTGTTCTGTAAACAATGGTCAGAGGTTACAGAGGACACTTGGAGTTATACATTTGTCTTAACTAGATCATTTGATATCCATGCTCCCATTTGTAGTGCTGCAAAGTGCTCAATCTTTGGCTCTGACAGCTCAAATGAAAACAACAGGAGATGTTAGCTATTCTTCCCTTGTACTGATGCAGATCTGGTGAGAAGTTGCCAAACTCATCATGAGCATGGATGTCATATGGACTGATGAGCTAGAATCTGCACTGGTTTACAAACGGCTCCAAAAGACTCTGAATTTGTTCTGCAGTCAAGCATGGGCACTGAACTTTAGAGGGCTTTGCCCTGCCAAGTTAAGGCATCCTGGAACCTTCAACACCACTTACTAAAATATTTTGGTGACTACAGACGCTCCCCTACTTACGAACGAGTTACGTTCCGAGCGATCGTTCGTAAGGTGAATTCGTTCGTAAGTTGCTTCAGTGCTATATTTTGTATTATAATTTATGTTTAAAGCCTATATAAGTATATTGAAGGTTTATATAAGTATGTTTAAGGCTTGTATAAGTAACCTGTATTGGTTTGTACCGAAAAAAACATTTAATAAAATGGAGAGAATACGTACAGTGCTGTACTTTACTACGTATGTTAGAGAGAGAGAGCGAGAGACACACACAGTATGTACATGTACGTAATAAGATAAATAAAATGAAGTTTAATTTACATTTGGAAGAGGTACTCGATGCTTAAGGAGATGATGGAGGAGGAGGAGGAAGAGGAGGATTTTATATCATGAGAGGGTCTTCGTCGTCGCTGGAATGGGCTTTAAAAGTTACTTCCTCCTTCATGGGGACAGGCGTTTCTTCCACTTCCTCCTCGACACGTTGCTGAGCCTCCAATGCTGGGTGAGCTCTCACAGCGCCAAGCGTCGGTATTAGCGGCGGAAAGAAGCACTACTCGGAAAAAGGCGCGCATACAAAATCTAACTTACCGAACATTTTTCGACATACTGTACGCGCAGACATGTTCGTATGTACCGTTGTTCGTAACTCGAATGTTCGTAAGTAGGGGAGCGTCTGTATATGTATATATTCAAGCCTGTGTGTATTATGTAGACTGTTTAGGAAAATTCCTAAAACAGCAAGCCCATGATACCTTTGATCATGATGGCTTTGACTACAGCTGTATGTATGGCATGTATTTCCTTTGAATGGGCTTTGTGAAACCATAACTAACACATGCATTTGACTTGAGATAATCCTCTAATAACACCACTCTCTACATCAAGCTGGCCTGTTATCCTGCCTGTCCCACTTATACAGAACTGCTTCTTTATACGTTATATTGCACTGGATGACTGTGACTCTGTCCCTACCGTGTAAAGGGGCTTATAGACACTGTACATACACTGTTTTTACAGTAATCTCTTGCATCTTGCTAAATGGATGACCCTGTTATTGATTGTATACAGAGAAATAAGGCATCTGGGAATTCGTTCCCTCTGCCCAACATCAAATTGACAGAGAGACTGTCGAATTCAATCAATGAAAAGTCATTTTTCATCTTTTGAATAATTACTAAAATAACTCAAAGCAATTGTGACTCAAAATAGAGCACTCCCTTACTGAATTTACATGCTCTCGTTGTCCTTCTAGATGCAAGAGGCACTTTCTGTTCTGTCTGATGTACCCCTGTCGCAAACGTCCTCTGCAATACCTGCATATATTCAGGATGAAAGGTCTCACACGGAGAGTCGAGGAAGCCGTCGCAGCAGGGAGGCACCGTCCTCGTCGCACTACTCTACATCCCGAGCCACAGACAGAAACTCCAAAAAAGGAAGATACCGAGACAGTGATCGGGAGAGACGCAGAGATCGAGAGCGTGAGAAAGACAGAAATAGGGACAAGGAAAGGGAAAAAGACAAAAGGAAGAAAAAGCACAAAAGGAGGTCACGGTCGAGATCCACGTCAAGGCCACGTCGGAGGTCGCACAGGTCACGGTAAGCGCCATTAAAATTCTTCCATTATGCATTCAATTCATTTATTTGGACTTTATTTATTGTTATTCATATTTTGCGGAAAGTGAAAGACCTTTGGATTTGGCCTTCATCTACTTTCTGCATACATATTTATTTGTCTTAAGTCAAATCACTCCATATAAGTTTCACCCCCACCAATGTTATATTTGTTGCCAAAAATATTCATCACGCTTGTAGTCAATGACGTTTCCCCCCTGACTAATTCAAACGATAACTTACGACTAAACCGTTGACTAAATAGATGAACTTATTCCATCAGTGAATAAAAAAAAAGACTAAAATGTCTGCCAGAGACGAAAACCAATTGGAACAAATTTTGTTTTAAGAGGCTGAAGGAGTTGACAAGAAAAAAAAAAACACCCATAGTCAAGAATTGTAATAATCCATTTGAAATCAGACTGTTTCAAGAAATTCTCATTCAAGTAAGCCACATATGCCATACCTTTCACTGCATGCTAAACCAATTAGCAAGAACAGATTTACCTTACCTTGACCAACAAAGCAGAATTTTTCTCAGGTGAAAATGATAGTGTAACGAGGACTCAAGGCGGCCCATAAAGATATTGATTGTTTTTCGCTTCATCACCAAGCCGCCAAATTACACTTGTCAGTTAGTGTGAGGATCTGCTTGCAGTGGACACATCCCCCGTATGCTTAAAGACACAAATAGGCACTTGGCTGTAATTTCACACTTTGATGAGTGGGCACTCCAGAGACCCAACTAAACAATTAAAAGTCGTTTTTACAACAAAATAATAAGCACTGTTATGGAAAAATGCAGAGAAATGGCAAGAACAGAAACTTACTGCGGTACATAAATATCTACTACAATGCTAATCATTGGAAAAGATGGCGTCTCTGCTGAATGACCATCATCGGCAGGTCCTGCGGTTTTGGTTTGTTGCAAAGTTCAAATGGCCTCAGTGGTTGACTCCCCAATGCTTGTGTGTGAACAGTAGCCATTTTGAACTGAGATAATTGTTACCACTTTTTTTTCATAATCCCTGAGGCTGAGTGAGGCTTTTGTCTTAAATAATGACACGCCCAACAATAGGGGCACCATGTCCATTAGACTAATGGCCATAATTTGAGAGAATATGCTGTTATGTAATATGCTCTTCACTTTTTCAGTTTATTATGTACCCTCAGATTCTCAAAGCAAATGACTAACTTTTCGTAAATGTACTGTATATTTGGTTTCTTACTTGCTCGTAGCCTCTTTCTTGCCACCTAATCAAATCCTTTGGGGGTATTTTTCCGCCCTGAGTGTCTCCCGAGCTCTATCCTACACTGTCTTTGTGTGTTTGACAAGATCCCGCTCACGCTCCCCGAGTAGAAGGCGCCGGGAGGGTCCGTCACCAGAACGGAGTCGTGGTGTCAAGAATCGCCACTCCCATCATCACAGCAGCTGCTCCAGCCTGCCCAGGGAGCATTCTACATCCAGGTGACATTACTGTCTAAAGTTTACACATACAGTACACTTCCTGAACAATTTATTAGATGGGGCTCTATAAATACTCAGTGTTGGAATTCGGCTTTTCAGGGTTTGAAAAGTGCTCATTCCTTTAACAACAAAAGGAACCCCGACTGTGATGACAAGTTTGCTCTATATTCTTTGTTTTGTGGTTACTAACTATAACTATGAGATTATTTTTTTCAAAAATCATTTCCAGTTTAATACGTTTTGTAGAAACTTTATTCGGACCTACGCCGGCATTGTTATTTACGTTGCAGCGAATTTAGTGCGTGACTTAGAATGGCGGCTGGCTTTCTGCCGAGCAATGTGAAACGCCAATAAAGAAAGCAAGGTAAGCCTCGTTGCGTTCCTAAAGAAACAACATGCGATCGGGAGAGTCACCCTCCCCCACGCCGTGCTCTCGTCATTCACTAGACGTTTTGATCGTCCCTTTAGGAACGCTACAGAGGCTTACATTGCTTTCTTCATGGGCGTTTCACATTGCTCGGCAGAAAGCCAGCCGCCATTCTATGTTACTACGCACTGAATGCGTTGCGACGTAAATCACAGTGGCGGCGTACGTCCAAATTAAGTTTCTACAAAATGTAAACTGGAACTGATTTTTGAGAAATGTATCTTAGTAACAACCAAATAAATAATATAGAGCAAACTTGTCATAGTCAGGTTTCCTTTTAAGACTAGTTTTCTCTGAGGTGGAAACATATGTTCATCTAACTGTATATAAAACATATCATCTCTTTTTAATGTGATGAAGAATCACTTGTTTTGAGTATGTACTATAAATGTGTATAGTATACAGATAATTTACCATGCTGATCACATGCTTGGACTACACTGAGTCAATTTTGCTTTTGCCATATAGATAATGAATCTCTCCTGCTTTGACAGGGAATGAGAGGTGCCACTTCCATTGGCCAAAAAGACACCCAATTCTAGCATAAGTCATTTCATGTCATTTACACATTTTTAACTCTTTGACTGCCAGACGTTTTCAGAAAAGGGATGCCATGGGTGCCAGCCGATTTAAGCATTTTTGACTGATCTTTCAAGGTCCACAGAAAATTATGTGTTTGGACTATGGAAACACACATACTACCAAATGAAAGATTGGACTCTCATCTTTCATCAGAAAAAAAAGTTTGTTTCTACCTTATTCCGTTTTTCAGTAATCAACAATAGAAAATGGTTAGTTTCACCTCTGTTTTTGAAAAAAAAAACGTATTTTAACGTCTTTGGCACTCCTCCATAGGATTTTACTAAACGTTATTTAACGTTTTTGGCAGGCAAAGAGTTAATGGACGGAAACCCTTTTAGCACCTCCAAGACAATTGTAGACTCGCTGTAACGTTGAAAGTAATGCTTTGCTACATGTTTACTCATGAGTAATCCTTTGTTTGATCAACTGACTGACTGTTAGACACCTCAAGACTGAAAGGTAATTAAACACTGTGCAGAGACTGCACTGTTGTACCCCTTGCCTTGCCTTTGTAACAGTCACATCAAATTAATTCAAAGGGGAAACTAGCTTCATGCTAAAATCAACATTAAATCAATAGAAGCAATCAATTGTACAAACGTAGCCTTGGGTGTCCCATTTAAAGACATTGATACACTTCTTTCACTGCCTGGCAGCTCTATAATAAGCGTAACTTTCCGTTGTGACTTTCATCAGCGGAGCAAAGATGTGTCCTATCATTCCCTGCCTGAAACAACTGGCAGCCGTGGGGGGGTGTATTTTAACCTGACAAGCTGCAGTAAAGTTTCTTTTGGTTCTTTTCTTCTCCAGTCTGGGGAAAGAAAAAACTAAAACTGTTTGGGAAAGAAAGGCAGGCAATCTGTATAGAATCTTGGAAAGGAAATAGTACAAAGATTATGTTTGGCACATCGATTACAGGCCAATCACATCAACAAACTTACCATGCAACAATCGCACCACCGGAGAGTACAAACAGGCCTACCATACAAACACCTTTGACCACCTAGACACCAGTGGAACAGATATTTTGTGTTGAATGAATGAAATGATTTCCCTGAATCTGGTTTTGAATTTTAAACTGTGCATGCCATTTTCAAACAAAAAAAATCCTTGGAAATGTTTTATTATTAGCGTGTCGTGTCTTTTTCAACTGGTGCTTAAGTGCAGCATGTTTTTTAAGAGGAAATCAACCACCCCAAACTGAGGCAAATAGAGCTGAGTCAGTACTGTGATGTAGAAAAATGGCGTTTGCGTCGTTATGCTCTCAATGGACTGCTCCACCTCCCAGAATCATAATGGCACTTTGCGCTATGACCTAAAATGGGCAGATCATTCATTTACTTAATGTTCCCACTTTGGTGGCGCATGTATTTTTGCATGTGAGTGATTTTCAACTACTAATTCAGGATCTGATTGAAGAGTCATTGCATCATCAGTGTGCGTCCACCTCCGGGTGGTTGGCATGGTGACAGTGTGTCAAAATTTAGCATTTGCCGCCAAGTGTTTCAGTTTAGTAACCATGAATAAAAGGGAGGAAAAGGAAGTGCTGACGATCGTAGCTAAGGAAATGAGGCCATGAGGCCATATGCATAATTGGCATTTGCTTTGTCTTGTAACTATGCGGGCGTGGTAGTGTCATTTTATGACGTCTTCTTATTTGTTGGTTTGCCGTCAAATCATAGCAGCAGTGAGCGAGGCAGATTGGGACTAGAGTAATTACCACAAAAACAACACACTTTTTTCTTGATTCGTAAAGTCTGATTGCACTTGTGCTATGGTACTCTTGCCTTTGCAGTTGAAACTGCTGTAAAGAAAGGAAAGATTAGTCGTTGGTCCAAATGTTTTCAGGCTGGGCCATCTCAATCCTAAAGCACGGCAAGATGGATTTCTTATCTCTAATCCTTCATTCTGGCAAGTCAGTTGATCTTGGGAGGGTTACGTTGGTCTTTTAATGATGCATGTGATTCTCATTGCTAATTAGTGTTGCCTTCTGCACCAATGAATGAAGGGGTCAGTTTATCAATTAAAACAGGTTCAATCACAAGTGTAGATGAATTAAGTCACTCGTACAACCCTCTCAGCTCTTTTTCCGTCAGGAAACGGAACAATCAGCTCATGACAACAACATCCCAACTACCTACAACTGTCAAACCAATGAGAGTACTTCATATGAAGTATTTATTAATGTATGCCCTTGGCACAGTGGTAGACAGCTTCCTGTTTTCTGGAGAGCGGGAGCACTGTCATGAGCAGATGTTCAATAATAAATTTTTAATATTTTTTTTGTCAAGGTTTTACTGAAATAATGGGAACGTTTGACAGACAGCTATTATTAGTGCATGTTCGCAACACATTGCCGTGTGTAATGTGCTTTTGTCAACATGCTAACAAGACTTTGATGCAAACTGGAACTGACAGTTTTTCCAAGCATTAATTTAGAAAGCAACAGTCTCCTGAACATTTAAACCCATCTGTATTCCTAGATGAATTATTGCGGTCTATGTTCAAAACTGTTTTAAGAGCCCTCTGTGTCACAATTATGTCACACAGGTCTCCACTTGTAAAAAGGAAGAGCTCCGTGTCCTTAGGAACCAAGAAGACGGCAGGTTCCTCTGGTTCTCCTTACATATCACCCAATAGAGCTTTGTCACCATCACCAAGCCCCGCCTCCAGCCTCGCCCAGTCCAGGTGAGCACGTCGTTTAGTCTGTATTATAAACAAAATGCTTTCTCTCATTAATCCCAGTGAATTCATTATAAATGGATTATTGTTGTCTTATCTGACAAAACTCTGCTATAGGTGTGTTACCGTAATGCAGTGTATAAACAATCGTGATTTGATTTGAGTGGAATTGCTAGCTTAAATAAATAAATAAACAAATGAATGTGGTCCGGGCAGTGTAATTGTGAATGTATAGATGTGTACATTTCAGAAGCTGACTACATCACTCAATGCGTATAGAGCACTTTAAAACAACCACTGCAGTTTTCTTAAGGTGGAACCCAGGGGCTGCAGATACAATGAAAACGGCAGAGGCCCCCAGAATTGAACCCTGTGGAACACCATATCTTCTACATATTTCTCTATATACTTTCTTTTTTTTTTCGCTCAGCATAGAATGGACTACAGTAATAAAGAAATCACACGACATGCCATCACAACAGCCACAAGTCGACTACTGAGCTCACTAAATTCCCTACAGCACAGATAGGCCAAGCAATGTAGCGTGATCACCTGCAGCCAATCATGGCCAGTCTGGTGTGTGTCTTGACCTCCACCAAACGCCTGGGGTTCGATCGAACCCAGGTTAAGAACCACTGGTCTAATCAGTTTAAACTGTCAGACACGGCACTTTCCTGTTCTTGAAACTCAACAATTATCTGCACTTTTACTGCTTGTGTGGCGATATTCTGAGAAATGTTGACCACTATTGATGTGATTGCTGCTGAGTGTTGTTTGATACTTTCTTTCTACTATTTGTCTCCTCATTTGACTGTTCCAGATTCCTGTATTGCTTTGAACATTTGAGAACATATCATGAATATTGTATGACTCCTCCTGTTAACCCGTTTGGTTTCCTTTTCTTCCTCCCCACTCTGCTTTTGCTTTTGTTAAACGAAGTTTGTCCTCTTGTTTCTCTGCAGGGGCGCTTCTCAGGAGAAAGAGCCCGTGTTGTCCTCTTCCATAGTATCTGCTGTACAGTCCAAAATTACTCAGGTATTGTGCTCCTTGCTCTCATCTTAATTATGCCACCTACCTTTCCTTTCTAATTTACATCCAGTTTGGTTCAATCTGGAGCATTTTTAAACTCATACGTCCTTTTCTACAAATTTGCCGAAGCTCGGCTGTGGGAAAAAAGCTGAACAGAGTTTGGACAGGATTCTCTCTTGGTTTGATTAAATCTAGTGGCACGAAGCTTCACATAAATCTTGATCACCTATAGAATGGTTTTATCAAGGGCATTGTTTTCATTGGAATAGTGACAAGAGTGACACTTACACTTCCTATAGTTAGAAAATGTTAACAAGAAAACTAGGGATGCACTGAAATGACATATTTTGGCCGAAACGGCGAAAAAAAATTATGCCATTTTTTAAATTATCATTGCATTTATTATAATGAATTACAATTATAATATTATAGTAAAATATTTTGTTCATTTAGCATGAGCATTTTTACAAAGCATTTTTTTTGCTTACGTCACCACAACATATTCTTTCGGCTTGAATTTTATTTCGGCCAAATGCTGAAAATGCACATTTTTGCCATTTTCGACCGAACATTTTCGGTGGCCGAATATTCGGCTACCACTCTATCACTAAGGAAAACATATCACCTGGGGAGTTCCTCACTAATGCCGCTCAGCCCTGAAAAAGTCCCATAGAGACGCGAACATCCGGAGACAAAAAAATGACGCTTCGGCGTGGAACCGGTCCGGTGGAAAAGCTCCGTTAGAAACGGGCATCTTTTAAATTGTGGAACTTTCTGTGTACGTGTAATGCTCACTATAGTCCTTCTCTGAAAGCACAGCACATTAGTCAGTGTAATCGCGCTCTCACTCACCCAAATATACTCTGACCTTGGTCAACACTCGCTCCTCTCCGCCCTGTTTAACATTACAGTGTCAAATTTATGGCGCTCATCAAGCTGCTCTCCATAATCGGATGCGCACGCATGCATCGTTCCTGAAAGAAAAATGTATTGTATGATTGTAAAAGGCTATAAAGTGGAATGCGTGCTGGGGAGAAAGGGGTAGCTGGTTAGTTGGGCGTTTATGTCGCCGTTTTGGGTGATGATTGCGTAGCTGCAACACTGTTACAAAACCACACATTTCAGGCCTACTGATGGAGGCAAAACACATTTGTTTGTTTCTCCAACTCAGCGCTCCTCTTGCCTGTATCACACCACGGCTCCCTAACTCCTGCTGTTCTCTGCCGAGTGATTGTAGTCACAGCCACTTATTACAACTTAAACCCCCACCTGTGATGTTTTACAAACACACCCTGAATAATTCAACACCTTCTAATAGCCTTGTTGCTAAGTCGCTCATCCTGCCTGCCTGGTCGCTGTCGAGCTTGCCGTTCCTTTCCCTTCTGCTCATCCTCTCTGCTGTTAGTTTGTTTCATATACAGTGTTATGCACCCATCCTGCAGCATTTTGTCTTACATGCGCAGCACTTAATCAATTTTATTATTATTATTTTTTCCTTTTTAGAGTATTTTTTATCCCTGACATAGCTGGGTTTAAGGCCAGGCTGGTGAACGGGGAAAAAAAAAAGGTGTTTTGACAGGATTTTAATGAGTTGAGAAGGAACTGGGCTGGTGTACAAACTATGTATCGTTATCACAAAGTGAGTCTCTGTTGTTATAGTACAACTATACCCTAAAGAAACCTCACTTCTCACACCTCTTCACACCAGCTCGCCGCTAAATTGGCACGAGAGACGCGAGAAGTGGAGCCGACATTTATTCGCCTGCGCCTTTCAGACAGAATTGGTGGTTTTGTTAGTTATTAATCAGGCTGATAAGCAGAGTTTACAGGGTCCCCACAAGTAATCTTTGTGTGTGTGCGTGTGACTTTTGTGATCCGTTGCGTCGCTAGTACTCACCCATCCCTAGTCTTTGTCATATATTGGCAATTGGCTTCTAATGCCCCCATAGTGACTCGAGTTTTAGGAACCAAATTCCTTGCTCCTCTAAAGGTCAGCAAGCTTTTTGAAACCTAGGGCTACTTATTGGGTACCTTTTAATGTGAAGGGCTACCACCAGTTTGATTTGCTCAAATTACCTTTAATTAGTATTATTATTAATAATTAAGGATATTCATTTTTGTGAAGACACTGATCATTTTAATGCTCCCTCACAATAATTAACAGATGAATATCAATATGCAACACTTTTCTTTAAATCTGCCGATTTTCCAATGATCACTTTTATAACATTCCTAAGAAATATCACTGGTGAGCTATTTGGGAACCAAGTGTTGAAGTGTTCCTTGGCTATCTGGTGTCTCAGGCACCACGTTGGGGACCTCTGCCTTATAGCCTAATAACTTTGTGATATGTCTCAACAATTGTCTTAAACCGTGTCAACAATTGGTAGTTCAAGCATTCTAGCAAATATAAATCAGATCTTCCAGGAACCGGCGAAGAAGGTTGAAGCGTGACATGAGACGACTGTCGAGGTGGCGCCAGCTGCAGGCGTAGGCAAAATGATAATCAAAGGCAGAATAAGGAATGAGAATATAAAAGCCTGCAAGCAGCTCTTTATGGCAGACTAACGGTGGCTGGTGGCCTGACTCGTGCACACCTCGACACCGAGCGCTCATACTGAGAGGAAGAAAGTGTGGCTACAGGCGCTGCACAGTCACCATGTCAGCCCGAGACATCACTGACAAGTGTGTGTTTAGTGTACATTTCTAGTCACGGGGGGGCAAAAATGAAATGAAATAGCCGTTTGAGTGATGTGATTTGACAGTTCCACCCCCTGTGTGATTACAGCTGTTAATTTGTCTCTTCTGTCAGCAGAGCTCATGAGGTGGATATTTTGTCCATGTGTGAATGAATCACTCCCGGGAAGTGAGCTAGCGCATCCCCGGAGGAAGGGAAATGAAAGCGCAAACTAAAGCCAGTCTTTTGACTGCCGTGAATGTGGTAGCCGTCTATAAAAGGGTTTGGGAACATAATTCATGTTTGTGTGTGCCTCAAAAAAGGCAGGAAGTGCGTTCCAATAGAAGAAATGGGCAACATCTGTAAAAACATGTCTCTCATTGGCGTGTGAAGTGCTTCGCACGTTTGTAATATGAGTGTTTCTGCCCTTTACATCCATTTTGGTAAAAGCCCAGTTAGCTTGCGCAAAGCTTTGTCCGGAAGGAGGTCCAACAGCCAAGGACATCCAAACTTGGTAGACTGTTGACAAGAGAGCTCCTACATTAAGGATGTCAAATAATTTTTTTAATTTTTTTTTTTTAAGGAGAAAGTGGAGCTTGTCCAAGACGTACACGGCTTAAAAAAAAAAAAAAGATGTCAAATTAATTTCCATCACAGCAGATTTATGCTTGCCTTCAGTGGGCAAGTTGTAACTGTGAAAAACTCTGTATAAACTCGTCTTCATACATACTATGCATCATTAGATGATTATCAACCTTTATCTTTTGGCAGTCTATGGTTAAAATGAATGGACTGGGGTTCACCAATTCCTGTCCTCGAGGTCCGGAGTACTGCAGGTTTTAGATGTTTCCGCCAACTAACACACCTGATCCATATAATCAGCTCATCAGCATGCCTGATAACGAGCCTGATCTTTAGTATCAGGTGTGTTGGTTGGCGGAAACATCTCAAACCTGCAGGACTCCGGATCTCTTACTTGTCCGTTAATCCAGAAGATGGTTTTCCACTTCAACATAATAACCCCTGGAAATGCCAAGAAAAAAAAAACATTGCATAGAATGCTTCCATTGAAAAGAGACAAAATACAAGGGAGGCGCACCATTTATATTTTCTTCTCGACACGTAGCTGTTGGTTAAGGTTAGAAAGATATGAGTGCAGCAAGAAAATGGACCACTGCAGAAAAATGAAGACTGCGGAGTGCAGCGTCCAAGGCTAAGGCACAGCAACAGGGTAAGCTAGCACGTTAGCATGAATGGTCGTTTTTGTAATTTCCTGCATCATCTTGTATCTTCAAATTTTCCAATGTTGCGACAACAGCAAATAGATTGACAAACCAGCAGTGGGAAAGCATCAATAGAGGAGAGCAGTTTTAAGCAGAGCAGTTTTAAGCAGAGCAGATACTTTGCAGTGGAAAGATGCATAAGAGGGTCCAAGCCAGCCCCAGAAGGCACACATCATTATTTTGCCCTCATTATAAATAAGCATGCCAAGGCTATTGGAGACATTTTCCTCACTGAGCTTAAACCTTGTTTTGTTTCTGTTTGTCTGTGTTTAGGATTTAATGGCAAAAGTACGTGCTATGCTTGCCTCGTCAAAGGTTTTCCAGCCTCCCACTTCCTGAAGACGTCTGCTAACCTGAGAACACCCAGCAATTTCCAGGAAATTACGCAGCTGGAGTCTGTTTGAGCTATTTTTTTTTTGTTTATCATTGGTTCATCTTAATTTGAAAGTCAGATTGCCCACAGTCACCTGCTGAAGATGAAGTATTTAGTTTGACCGCCTACTTTAGAAAGTGCTCAGCAGCCGTTGATGGATCATGTCCACAGTCCCCCCCCCCCCCAGTATCAAATAAATTTGTTCTTTTGCAAGTACTTACGTTGGAATTTATCCAAAAGTTGTGAAGCTCCTTCCATGAAGGATATTAAGTATTCACATCTGTCACTTCCACAACATACCTTTCTATATTTTAATTTTATACTTACCCTCAGTGTTTGTGTGGCCTTGTATTTCTGTTCCTGATCCAAACTGTTAATAAAGTTGAATAATTCTTGTCATTGCCCAGCCTTGAAGTGAGTTTTCATTCTTCATCCCAACCCAAACTAAAGGCTTTTGTGTGGTGCAGACTGTCTTTTAATTGTTGGCTGCTGTCCATATTTATATCTATAGCTGGAACGGGTTCAAATAACCGAACCACAGGTTGGTTTCTTCATTGTCTTCATTCTTCTTGCCTTTAAACCTAAATATCATTAACTGTACTGTGATGTTGGGGATAAAACCCCGCAAGCCAATCCATTCATTGTCTGTCCTCCGGGTGTTTGGGTCTAAGATGGCACTGGTGGCCAACTATGCAGTGAAACCGGGGTGCAGAAATCTTTTTCTGACTTTTCCTCAACAACCTCAGGCAGAGTATAAGCTCATAAAAGAGTAAATGTTCCGAAAGATAGCCTGTTTAAGACCCCATAGAGCCATAAGATGATCAGCAATAAATTCTCTTATAGACAAGCCATAAAGAGACCCTAAAACACAGATGTGGTGCTGTCTGTCTGCCAGCAACACACTGGCGTTTTCCTGTTTTTACAACTCCCAAAATATATTTTTATTCAATTAAACTATCATGAGATTATTATTGACCATCTTACACTAATACATCACATTCATTGATGGTTCTTCAGCAAGCAGTTTGTAAACAAATATTGGACCAATTTCTATGTAACCATGCCTTTAAAATTTTTTTTTATTATTATTTTTTAACAGTTTAGGCCACAGAAACTACTAGAGGTGGACGCATCAATGAATTTTGAGCGTCTGTCAATCATCAACAGTCAATATTTTTGAGCCGAACCAAATAGTAATCGTCAATCTGTCAATGTCTCAGCGAAATGGCCAATGTTTTCGTCATGTGTCTTTTGCTGACACGTGCGCACGTTCGTAACTGCCGCAAAATTCTGCTGCACACGGCCATCGGACTCAGTACTTCCCCTTTTTAGGAAACTTAGCTGTTCAGTAACTTGCCTGACTTAAAATGATGCACCAAAAGACCCATGGCTGTCTTAATAGCGTGCCTAATGTCAAATAAACGAACTGAGCACTAAACTAATACTTTCATGTAAACTTAGCAGTAATGAAAAATTTACAAGAGGTAATGCCTATTTTTGATAGATTACATTGACAAACGTAAACTCACATCAGGCAACGCTTCGTCCATCCATTCTTCTAAGTTTCTCGTCAATTGTTAATCGTCAGGAAAATGGGCGTTCGTCATTGACAGACCTTCCGTCAATAATGACGGAATGCCCACTTCTGTAGTTTAGTCAGAACGCCGGATTTCCCCCCCTTTTTGGACCTCACATAACATTGCTGAACCTTGACCTGACCTATTGATGCAAGTCTCCATCTATGTACAGTAAAGCATCGTAGTTATTCACCTGGGACTGTAATACAGCTTGGAAAAGTCTGGAGGAGGGTACAAAGTCATTTGTAAGGCATTAGCTGCAGTATAACATTCAGTGAAGACAGAAACATACAGTACATGAAGGCTCTCAAAATCACGTGAGCTAAGATTTAATGGGGTAATTTAAAGATGTATGTTTGCTGCGAAAACAACACTATAGCAAAAGTGAAATATAGGACAAGTATCATGCTTGTTTTTCCCCCCCTTTTTCTCGGCTGAAACAGGCTTTAGTCAAGATGGAGGGATTTTTTTTCACTTTCAAATTGTCTGCTAGAAAACTGAATCCTGAGAGGAATTTCACATCAGATATCTTAGAATGACCGTACACAAGAGATACCCTCATGCTGGTTTTTTTATGGTTAGTTTTCACTTTCTATATAAACTATTACCGGTAATTGATTTTCATTTTCTGTGTACTATGCTTGTGGAAATACGCATATTCTCACCATTACGCTATTATTATTTTACTATTGTCTCTCACAAAGGTTCAAGGATTTTCATTTCTGGGCAGTTTTTTTTTTTTTTTTTTTTTTAAGAATAAGATTGTCTCCCATGCGTCCCTGAGTTCTTGACCCAATTCCAAGCATTTCTATTGTAAGAAATGAAAAGCCCCCCATCAGTTAAATAAGGTGAGCTGAAAAGTATTGAGGGCAATAATAACTATATTGTATGAGAAGTCTCCACTATTGAAACAGTTTATTCAACAGCAGTGAAAGGCTTTATTTTCCAGTGCACTGTATATATGGCTGTATTTTTTTATTTTTTTTATAGTACAGTATATTATGTTTGGGCTCAGAATGAAAGAAAGTTAGCAAGTGTACTTTTTTTTTTCCTTCCTCTCCTGCCTGGAGAGCTCAGTATTGTTCATTCGGTAATTTTACCGATTTGACATGTCATCATCATTGCTTTCTTTTTTTTTTTGTATGTGGGTGAGTATGTGTATGTGTGTGTGTATTCATTAGTTCACCTAAAACCTATTAAAAAATCCCATACCATTCACCTAAACCGAACACTTCCAGCCAGAGTCGTGAGGCCGTCAGGAGACCCAAGGAAGGACCAAAGAAAAGAAAGGAAATCCAAAGAAAAGAAAAGAAAGAAAAGGCAAGTGTACTTAACAAACTTGCGTTTCCACAAAAAAATTAATGTACACATAAATGTTTCCCCAAATACTGTATGTTTATCATGGCTAGGTTGAGCAGGTTGCAAATGAAGCCCATCTATTGGATGACTGCTAGATTTGTTAGGCGAGGCAGTTCTAATCCGGCTCTGTGCCGATAAATGGTTCAGGTTTTTGCTTTGCTTTTCTCTTCAGATCAGCAAAAGACTTCCCTTGAGGCAGTGTGGCATGTGGGTCAAAAATTCAGCAAGCACTTCATCTGGGCCAATACAAAGAAAAGGCACTTATTTGATTATTTTTGGCCTTTATCTGCCTGTAGAGCTGCACCAGCTTTGATAAGGAGAGCTATGCAGCTTCTTTTCAAATTCGCTAATTGTTTGCCACTATGGAGGAATCCCTAAGTATGACACTATTGGAGTTTAGTAAGAGATTTAAACATGGAATTGAGACATAGTTCTTTATTAGCAAAGCGCATACAGCACAAGCACACACTTTAACCCTGGAGTCCGGGAACCCCGGGGTCAAATTTGGCCCCTATAAATTCTGCCACTCAGATAACAAAGACCTTTTTTTTTTTTACAAATTTAACTTCAAAAGTCCAGAGTGCCTCTTCTGACCCCTGCATGGGGCCATCTAGTGGATGAATATTGCGCTTACATGAGCCAGAGTGGTGGTGACAAGATGGCTGGCAACATGCTGTTTTGTTGAGCTGGAAATCAATCCAAACGAAACCATCTTCTCAGCAAGCCATCAGATGGTAAATTTATTATTATTTTTTTTTTTTGTTAATCTATTTCATATCATGTTGCAGAATGCCTAGGAGTATGTTTTATATACATATTTTGATAAATTAGCAACTCTGAGCTAGTTTAAAAAAAAGGGTTAAAATTGAAAAAACATATATTTTGGTGTTCAGTGAACTTATAGCAGTCATTTAATGTATAATTCATAATTTTCCAAAGAAGAAAAGGGTTCTCCAAGGTTAAGTATATCTAAAGTCTGGAATATTCTGTTTTCACCTATATTTAAGAATTCAAACATGTAAAAGTGTCAGTTATATCACTTTTCCTGTTTATGCAAGTGGCATGTTAATGCATGCTAATAATAGCTGCAAGTATGAATAAGATGCAGTGACCTGCACGGTTAAAATGTGTTTTGAAGGCAAAGTGAAGATCAAGGCCATTTAAACAAACATCCCGTTATCTTTGAGATTTGAACTCCCATTTTCTGGCTTTGTCAGCGCACTTACTGGCTCAGGTAAGCAATTAAATCAGCATTTTTCCACGCATAATGTAAACATGCCAAACAAACTCTGACCCTGCTGAAAAGACGGGAGTCCACACAGCGTTTTCACATTAGTTTCACATTTTTACTGAAGTTAAGGATTGACTGTTGAAACTTGGTTAACTCAGGGTTGGTAGAAGTGGGATCCAAAACCACCTAGAGGTCCTCTGCCGCTTGCATGGTGGACTTGATGACTCAGCAAAGTCTCTGTTGCCGCATACTAATACTTGGTGACTTTTCTACTTGTTAGCCTCTTCAGTTCGACCTTTTCAGGGAACTGTTAACGTCTAAGAGAAGCCACTTGTATTGTTACTGCTGATGAAAGTGTCTGAAGTTGGACCGATGTATGAATTTGAGATATATCCGCAGATTGCTTTGCAGTTCCATTGGTTGCTCGTCTTGGATCAGCTTTACTTGATTTTGCTCTGCATTCTTAATAGATTCTCATAACAGAATTCCCAAGAAGAGGCAAATGGTCAAATAAGTGTACGGAGATGGCAAGGAACTTGGAAATAAAAGGTAAAGTCATGTGATAATGTCTGCTTTTTCTTTAGTGAGGGCGGTTTGTAATATTTAAGGCCCGCTTGTTCAAACAAGATATATTATGGCAGTGTCAGACTTTTAACTTATGACTATTCTTTTAAGTGCTCAACCCTTGAACAGTGTCTGATCAAATTACTTCCAGTGCCATAAAAATGTTTTTGTTCCCTTACTGTTTTATCATGCTGAAAACTAGTGATGGGAAAATGAAGCCTCATGAAGCTTCATGAAGCACTTTTACTATTTTTTTTACTCCTCTAGATGGTGCTCTTGGTTCAAATATAAAGGCTAGTGCAATGAAAATGTATTACATTTCCACTGCCTTTTTAAACCAATAGTGCCATCTAGAGGAGTCAAAAAATATCACAAGTGCTTCATGAAGCTTCATTTGTCCATCACTACTGAAAACCAATACGTTTCCATCACTGTCACATTCTTAGAAAACATAACTTGCTAAGTTTTAACAGCTTTAGTAATTTCTGTTTTTTTAAGTTGTTCTTTAAATGTTTCCATAAACTTGCTTCCGAACCGCTTAGGACATTTATCCAGAGACCAAACGGCAACAGTAGAATAACACGAGCAACATTGACCCTTCAGGGGCCCAGTAATGTGTTAACTTGCATGTCTTGCTCTTTTACCTAAAAAGTCCTAATCCACACCTTACCTGGTTATACCCCTCTTTGATCGTAAAACAATGGGCCAAATATTAAGTCGCAGTTTTATTTGTAATGAAAGTAATCCCATCGCATCTGCACAAAGCGACTCAGGATGCAATTGTGCCTGACATTTGCAACTTCATTAACTTCTTGGAGAGCGTAGAGAGAGATTGCGTGCATGTTAAGTCACTGGAGGCGGAGTGGTTGAATTGGCCTTGCCGAGGGAAGTGACTCTCGAAAGTAGTTACAGGGGAGATAAACATTTAGTCCACAGTGAAGGACGCTTAGATCCCTGCGTGAACAATATCTGCCTAATTTCTTATCTAAGTGACCGATCTTACCTCAGCAAAACCCAAAGGACCCCTTGAATTCCTATTCGTCTTGATGAATAAACATCCATAATCAACACAGCATTAACATACTTTGACCGGCTATACAAAAGCATACCAACCTACCTACTGTCTCACTGTCCAGTCTTCGTCAACAAACAAAGTCAGCTCGACTGAACCAGGGGTCTTCAACCTGCAGCTCTGGAGCCACATGGGACTCTTAACTCTTTGACTGCCAAAAACGTTAAATAACGTTTAGTAAAATCCTATGGAGGAGTGCCAAAGACGTTAAAAGACGTTTGTTTCAAAACAGAGGTGAAACTAACCATTTTCTATTGTTGATTACTCAAAAACGGAATAAGGTAGAAACAACTTTTATTTTCTGATGAAAGATGAGAGTCCAATCTTTCATTTGGTAGTATGTGTGTTTCCATAGTCCAAACACATAATTTTCTGTGGACCTTGAAAGATCAGTCAAAAGATCAGTCAAAATGCTTAAATCGGCTGGCACCCATGGCATCCCTTTTCTGAAAACGTCTGGCAGTCAAAGAGTTAAAGTCCCTCTCATGTGGCTCCATGTGGGTATGTAAAAAAAAATTGTAGAAATTATTATTTATTTTTTTACATACTTACTTTTTTTTATAGATAAAATATTCTTTAAATAAATTGATTAAGGGTTAAAAAAAATAATAATTTAAGTTGTCAGAAAAAGAGATGAAAGGTGGATGAAGAATTAACTAAAAATGTCCAAAAAGGAAGAGCTGTGCATGTGAATATAGCTTCATATAGCTTCAAGTTTCATCATTTATCACAAACCTGTTGAAAACACTGGGGGGGAAAAGCTTGTTGCAACATGGCCTTGGTTGATCTCTTATACTCTGTTGCCACCTGCTGGCCGTTTTTGTAATAACTACCATTTCTTCAACCGTTCTCTGCAGTTGAGAGGCTGCATCAAAACCTTCTGTATGCGCTAGCATTAAAAAACGTATAAATACGTTTTTGGGACCATGGCAATATTAAAGATAGAACGTTTTTATACGTTTTGGGGAGCAAATGAGTTAAGTGTTAAACCATTGCCGAACCAACTCCAACACACCAACTAACCCAACAAACCCTTGCCTACTTATCTGTGTGACCAACAGACACCAGACTTGAACTGTCCAAACCCGCCCAGCCAAGCCATCCATAACTTTGTCGCTTCAGACTCTTAATCCATGATCATCTCACCAAAACGGGCTAACATTCATCTTTGTCCCGGGAGCACTGCTTTGAATTGCAGCACTTTGTCATTGTCTGTGCTCCATCGTGCTTCTTCCCTAAATGAAGGTTGTATGTATTTTGTTAGCTAATAGTTGCTTTCCTTGATAAGGACCCTCAAACGTCATGGCCCAATGTCGAAGCAGATAACGCAGATTATTTGCATTCTTTACGCTCTTATACATGATCTCCCGCTATCATATTAATTTCAGACTTTTGAAACAGATCCGAGTTATTTCCAGGGCTCAGTGGTGTATTGTCTGTTGTTGAATGATCATAAAGAATTCAAACCAAAGTTTTTCTGCCATCTATATATTGTAATCGTCTTCCAGAAACATGACAGCCTCTTGGGCCAAACAGATCTTTTATTTAGATGGTAAGACTGAAAATAGCAAAATGCAATGTGTGCCAAGTCTCCATTCTTATCTTTGAGTCGGGGATTTGGAGGGCTTTCATCATTGGATTGTAAAGCGTTTATTACCTTAAATTGACTTGTGTCCTAAATCCTTAGATCTAATCTTGGCTCCATTGGGGACGTACAGTTAGCAGCTACTGTCAGTGTCAACTCCTTTACAGCTCACTTGTCTTAACTCATCCGTCGGCTACAGCCGTCCCCAGATGGGAGTCACGGCCAAGGTTTTTTGCTGCTTCTACTTTGTTAATGCTAAAAATAACAAATGATCTGGCAATAATGCATTGTCTGAAAACACACCCGTGCCCAGATTTGGCTATGCTGCCTAAAGAAAGACATCAGGGTGCAATGCGGTATTTCATGTTATGTGTCGACTACTGTGATTTGTGTAAAGCTTTCTAGTCCTCAATTCATCTCTTTTTAGCAAGTCTTGTTGAGCTTGAGCAGCAGGTGATCTTTATTAAAACACTAGCCCCCAACATTCAGCTCATGTTTGACCTTTTCACAACAGCCCGCAGAAGATTGCAGCTCGATAGTTTGACACTTGAAGATACCTCATCCTTGAAATTGTTGGGTTCCGGGATCCAAAATGAATGTTCGATCTGTCTTTGGGATGCCTGCTTTATATAACACTCGTTAGCAAAATCAATTGTATACCAAGGTGGATGTGTATTGAGAGGACAAGGTTATTTGAAAGTTTTTTTTTTTCTATATCCATGTTGAGCTAAAAAATATGCCATTGTTTTCGTGTACGCAAATGAAAGTAGCGCGGAATATTGTGCTTCATCTATTTGTGCAGGTTGGTTGGTTTGTCTGCTCATTCATCTCTTATTTGTAGTTTCTTTGGCATTTTTTTTTTTCAGGTCAAATTATAACGTGATGTGAGGCTTTAACTCATTCAAACCCAAAAACATATAAATATGTTTTTTAATACTTTGTCCTTGACTCCAAAAACAATTATACGTTTTTATTTATTTATGCTAGAGCACACTGAACTAGAGGGCTTTGATACAGCTTCTGACATGAAGAGGTCGCTTAAAGCATTAGTTATTACAAGAAACAGGCAGCAGAGTATAAGAGATCAGCCAGGGCCATGTTGCAACAAGCTTTTCGTGACAGTGTTTTCAACAGGTTTGTGAATAATGATGAAAGCTATAGCTATATTTAATGCTAATTGCTGCAAAATGGAAACAGATACAAAATATTTCTTTTGGTCCATGTTTTTTTATAGCAATAGAACAGAATATTATGTGGACCTTGCAAAATCAGTCAAAATCCAGTAAAACAGCTGAGAGCAAAGGTGGTTGCTTCAGTGAAAATGGCTGGGAGGGAATTAGTTAACAGAAGCTCTAAGGGCAAAATTCACTTGTAAAATGCGGCCATCCATATCAAATCATACCTGATCATTTAAAGCACTTAACGGGTGAACTCCAGACCTTTAATTGTTCGCTTAATACACTCATATTGCACCTTTAAAAACATGCGTTTACAACGTGTTGTGACAGAACAGGAATGCGTATATAAAACTATCATATAAAACTGACTGACTGACCCTAGGCAATCCTGGGTTGCCATTTAAAAAACGTGAAGCAATTATGTGTGCATGGGTTCCTGCTCTGGATAAATGGTGGATGTTATTGGTTCTTTTTTTTATTTTTTTTTTTATAACCTGCTTCCTCTGACCAAAGAAAACTGTGACTCGAATCAAACATCCTCATATTACACTGTTGGACTTGGTCGAAATAATGACACTTCTGGTCCCCAGATGATGTGCTTGTCCTCAGGTCCCGCTGCTGAGCTGCTCAATATCCTGGCTGCTATTAGTCTTATAAAACCGGTTGCACCCTAGGCATTGTGCGAGGTAATGGAGAAGACAGAAAGAGACTTTTCGAGAGCCAAATTGAAAAGGACTGAGTTGGGAAACGCCTTTTATTTTGGTCAAATATCCATTTAAATGAGTTTGACAGACGCCTCTTAGCACCCACCCGGAGGCACCCGAGGCTGCCCGCTATTGGGAAGCTCTTCAAAAGTTAAGTTTAAACCACTTCATTATTTATTAATATTGCTGCATGGATGTTTATAATGCTAAAACTTTTTTTTTCTTTGAAAGCTGTCAATGTAAGGACAGTGCTTGCCTTTTTATCTTTTGAAGTTGTGTGCAGATTTGTGCCAAGCTCTTTCTGGATTGAGTGAGGGATTTTTTTTAAATCCACAACAGCCATTTTAGATAAAAATTCTCAAGAATGTATGTATATATATATATATATATATATATATATTAGGGGTGTCAGGTGATTATTTTTTTAATCATAATTAATCGCATGTCTTCAATAGTTGACTCATGATTAATCACAAATTTTAATCTGTTCTAGATGTACAATCCAAGAAATTTTCATTCTCTTGTTAACATTAAAGTGGAAAAAATGTTTACTAGAAATATGGCTGCATCTTTTAGTCACTGATACAGTAATTTCATAATAATTCATCAAATTGAGATCAAATTAAAAAGATGTACTCTACTGTAAAAAAAAAAAAAAACGAGTGAGATATTGATTTGTGTTGAGGTCATTTTTCTGCCACTAGATGGCATAATTGTATTTATAAGACGGTGACAGCTCAGTCACTCAGTGCATTTTTATTTTCATATTAAGAGCTATCTAATCTTTTAACATGAAGTAACTTCAAAATTCTGCACATTTTAAAAATGGTAAAATACAACTTTACCCCAGTTTCCCCAAGTATATGCATTATTGTTACATTTATTGCTGCTAAATTTTGACGTGGACGTGTCTGCTGCGGGCTTCCCAAGTATGGGGCGGTCATTAATCGTGAGGTAAAAATAATTGTGGCATTAAAGGAACTTTAAATTAACTTGAAAATGAACGCACGAATTTTGACACCCCTAATATATATATACAGTACATATAATCACTCATCTAATTATATACGCAAACATAGATTGAGCTGTGAAATCCAACTTGCGGTTGCTTTCCAGATGTCAGCCGGTGGGAGCGTCTGCTGTGAGGTGACATCCTTGTCACTCAGTGAGGATTTCAGAACTCCCCCCCCCAAAAAAAAAGTACACACATGGTATGGAGCCAATGATTGCCATCCTTCCCTCCCACAGAGCTTTTCATTTCCCCAAAGCCACTTTCGGATGAGGGAGGGGGGAGCCAGCAGCTTTGCTTACCTGAAGCATGAAGCAATCCCCAGCGCTGATGATGCCTTTAGTTGCCAGCAAAGTGGGGCTCCTTCGTTCCTGCTGCGAGGACACGGCAGTTACTTCTTGAGGTGTGGATTGGCGATGTGGGTGTCCTTGCATGCTGCGCCTGTCACTTTCTTTTGGGAGAGGTGCAGGATAACTTTGGCTTAGGTTGCATGCCAGTTTTATAATGTCCGCCTACGAGTCACCAAAATGCACCTGAATTTTAGAATTCAAATGTACTGTGCTTTATTTAAAAAAAAAAAAAAAAGAAAAGTTAAGGCCACTGTAATATTACACACACTTCTGTGAAGTAGTGAGAATGAGATGCAATTTCAATGTAAACGCGTAGAAACTACAGTGTCTTGGTTGGTTTAGTCCTGGGGTCAGTAACCTTTCCTGTCAAGAGCCATTTTAAGGCCAAATAAATGACAAAAAATCTGTCTGTGTTAGTTAATGTACTGAGGGAAGAGAACTAACATAACAGAAAATGTGCAGCATCCAATACAGTATTTTGAGATTCATTTTCTTCTACCTTTCGTCTTCCGTTTTTGGATTACCATTTTTTTAAACAAAAATTTCAGACGTAGTTTTTCATACATTCATGGACATATGGTAATTTTCGGCCTCTCTTCTTCCTTTTTGGGACATTTTATGACTTTTTTTTAAACATTTTCTTCTGCCTTCTTTGCTATTAATTTTCTGACATTTTTGGCAATTTTGCGGACATTTCATGGTAATTTGGGGGGCTGTTATAGTTACGTTTTTATATGTTTTCTTTTCTGTCTTTGTTCAAATACATTTTCTGACATTTTTTGGGCAATTTTGTGTACATTATACGGTAATTTTCTGGATTTTTTTCTTTTAAAAGTTAATTTTTGAACATTTTCTTTTCTTTTTAAAATACATTTTCTGACTTTTTTTGGGCAATTACAAAAACATGTTATGGTATTTCTTTTGTTTTTGGACATTTTATGGTTACTTTTTGAACATTTTGTTTCCTGCATTAATTTTTTTTTTTTTTTTAAATTAACTTTTTTTTGTGGGGGGTAAATTTTCTGTACGTGGTAATGTTCTGTTCTCCTCTTCCTTTTTGGACATTTTTAGTTTTTAAAAAAAAAAAATTTCATCTACCTTTTGTCTCTAAACCCTTACAAATAACTTACAAATTTGGACTCTGACTGGATTTTTTAAATATATAATAATTATTATTTTTTTAAATCAAATTCATTAATTCATTTAAAGAATATTTTACCTAAAAAGAAAAAAAAATGAATATGTACAAAAAATAATTTCTACTAATTTAGAGATCCACAGGGAGCCACAGTAAAGAGACTAAGGTTGCAGGTTGCAGATCCCTGGTTTAGTGTGTTGCGCTAGTGGTAAAAAAAAACAAACAAACACGTTTTCAACCTTTTATATTCAGCCTTTGTCGAGCTCTTATGAATGAACCTCTGTCTTATCGTGCACCCTAACGCCTCTGACTTTTGTCTCCTTTTTCTATTTGTTGCCGCCCCCGCCCCCTTTTTCTGATTATTTGTTTCTGTGTGGAACTTTGACTTTCCTGTACCATCGCATCATTCACTACCTTAGTCTCGCTCCTTTTGTATTCCAACAGCAGACGCATTCCAATCCATCTCGCTGTGATTTATTGCTGCGGCGCTTTCTTTATCTTAAAGTTTCTTGTTACAGTCGCAGCCCGATACCAACCTGCTGCAAATTTTTTTGTTGTCGTTCTCCTTATCGTCTTCCTTCTTCTCCTCTCTCTCTACGAGAATACAGAAACACTTGGGTTTTTGCCAAGGTGAGAATACGGCAGCAAGATAAACAGCTGCAATGTTGTTGTGATTTGAAGCCTGCGTCCATCCTCTGTCCTGCTGCTGTCTGATTCGGTCTCTTGGCTTCTTCTCACAGGCAGCCGTCCCTGTTTCCTCCTGCTCTCCACTCCGGGAAGGACATCCATTGTTCCCTGAGAGCGTAAAATCCTTCATATCCATCCCAGTAGGCTCTAAACTATGGAGCACAGCTCTCTAAACAAAAGCCTCTGGAATAAGTGTGACATTGGAAAAGAAACAGGCAGCTTCACTGTAATTTGTAAAGCCTCTAATGAGCGATGCTGAATGGCTGACCACGGGCCTCTGAGCTAAAGCCTCCAAGTCGGTATTGTCTTTCTCCTCTGGAGGCTTCGGATCGGACCAGATTGGCATTGTCGTACGAGAATATTCATTTTGGCGAGCAAGTCATTTCCGCAATGTCCATCCAATCCTTTGGTTTTGCCTCGTTTGTATTTGCACTAAAGTCAGTCGTCCACCCATCCGTCCATCCTCAATGCTTATCCCGTTCGGCGTGACAGGAAGCTGGAGTGCATCCCAGCTAGCTGACTTTGGGCAAAAAGGCAGACTTCACCTTGATCTGGACTATGGACTGGTCAGTAATTAATCACAGGCTATTTATAGAAAGAGGCAATGTTTCACACACATTCCCACGGTCACGTACGCGCCACCAGAAACATCTCGTGTACTGTTTACCGTAGCATTAGGCTGTGATTGGTGGAGCGTCATACACGTCCATTGATTGGTTGAAAAATAATTGTCTGGATTTCACTTTCCTTTCTTTTCTTTGGTCCTTCCTCGGGTCTCCTGACGGCCTCACGACTCTGGCTGGAAGTGTTCGGTTTAGGTGAACGGTATGGGATTTTTTTAATAGGTTTTAATAGGTGAACTAATGAGAAAAAAAAAATGATTGTCACTTCTCTGTGGGAATTAAAGTGGAAGGAAGAAAAAATGCAATTCCGAGAGAATCTAAAGCAAATGTCAGTACACAGCGCCGTGGCGTATTGCAGTCGGGCATCTTTCCCCATTTACCAAAGATGAAGGAAATAGCATCATTTGTATTTCATTCAAACAGGTGACTATTACCTTCCTGCTGGGTTTCCAGAAAGGCTTGTGTATGTTGATGTTTTTGACCAAGCAGCAATATGAGTCAATAGCGGCTTTACCTGCCACCTACGAGGCGGCAAAGCAATAAGAGAGACGTGACACCGACGCCCCTCTGTGTGCTTAATACCCAGAGAGGATTTTTTTTTTTTACTTCTGTAACTTGTCAATAGCTGTCGATCTGCTTCACATCCTGCTGTCCCTTTAAAGCCACACAAATTCAAAGCTTTTGGTACCGTTATATTCAAGTGTGGTGTAGAATAACGGCGCTATTCGTCCACATGTATAATACCACTTGTAATGCTGTTTTTTCCCCCTACAAATTAGTTTAATTTATACAGAGGTGAACCAACAGGCTGGTAAATATAGAAGTACTGATTAAATTCCTGTACTTCAGTAAAGGTCAAATTAAAATTTTACCGTCAATTCTCTGCAATACTTGTATTGGTAACTTGGCCACAACAACAGCAAAAATTACATTTTCTTCTTTCAAACATCAGAAGGTTTCTTTAAGGGGCAGAAAACAGTAATCCTTCATCCATCACAGGTACCGCATTTTTGGTCCTGCTATTGGAGAGAAAAATTTTCAGTACATTTTATAGCTCTATTTTGTTCGGCCTCCCATTTATATGGGGTATAATTCAACTGTCGACAATATTTTATTTGACACTGTAAATTTGGCGGTTAAAAAAAGAATGAAAACAGGAAGTATTTGAAGTCAGCATAGATTTTGCTGTGTCAAATCCTCTTCCATCCTGATTTTTATGCCTACAGAAAGTGATGGCTTTAGGTTTGTATTATGATGTACATCTTTGAGCATGAATATTGATGTATATTTAGAGATAAGGTTATTATTTTGGAAAATATGGGATGATTATTTTAAAGGTATTTTAAATGTCCTAAAAAAAACATGCCTAGGGAGTGTAATAAGACCTCTATGACAACTGAATGATAATGACACCTTACTTATAGGTGTTTATTACAGATTATATCACTGGGCAATATATTGCATTTCTGAATCTGTTGCCATCATAATGCCATCATGGTCCGCCATGTTGCTTTTGTCCCTGTTTTACCCGGCTTATAAATCCCTAATGTCAGTCAAAATAAGTGATGGGAAAATGAAGCTTCATGACGCTTCATGAAGCACGTGCACCATTTTTTTTTACTCCTCTAGATGGTGCTCTTGGTTTAAATATAAAGGATAGTGCAATGAAAGTTGATTACATTTCCATTGCTTCATGAAGCTTCATTTGTCAATCACTAGTCAAAATCTCATACCACTTTCCCTCTCTTTATTTACGTCTTTAACAGTGTGTCGTTATCCGCAGAGGTTAAAAATGTTTAACATGCCCTGTTTTGTTTTCAGATGTCGGGTAAAAAGTGGTGAGAAAAATGTCGGGACTATACGTAAAAAGTGGTGAAAAAAATGACTACTCGAGTAAGGTAGACACAGATAAGGTACAACTTGGGATACAGTGCCACCTGTTGCTCTGGCATATGCTTTACATCCTGAAAATGTGTGTTCCAGTTAAAAGAGAGAGAATTTTAAAAACACCATTCAAGGTGCTGGAAATTTGTTCTTTGAAAAATGATTGCAATACGTCATCTTGTGGACCTAAAGCGATGATGACGTCTGCAGTCACAATATTGTTGTCTAATCTCCTCATGAGACGTCCTCAGAGTGAGACGAGGTATTATCAGTGCCCCGCAGCAAGAGCAGCCTTTCATATGAGCAGGACCGCTGAGACTTGAACCGCCATGGTGGCGCTTAATTAGAACGCCAGACCAAAAAGAAGAGTCTCATGTTCCTTGTTAAACATGCCGAAGGCCATACGAACAGCGCGTCTGAGGGTCAACGGGTCCCCGGCTGGTGGTGAAGCTTCCTGATGAAGTGTCTGCATATTATGTTAGTGAAAAACTTACGTCATGTCTGCATTCTCGTGAAGCACTTGATTAGCAGGAAGAATCGTTAAGCGGGATTGTCAGGCGAGCAAACAAATTGCGTTCCCGTCTGACGGTAACATCATCGTTTTCGGCGCAATGACAACTCATGTCTCGTGATGGACAAATGAAGCTTCATGAAGCACTTGTGCTATTTTTTTGACTCCTCTAGATGGCACTCTTGGTTTAAAGATGCAGTGGATATGTAATAAAGTTTCATTGCACTAGCCTTTATATTTAAAACAAGAGCACAATCTAGAGGAGTAAAAAAAAAAAAAATAGCATGAAGCTTCATGAAGCTTCATTTTCACATCACTACTCATGTCCATGTTGTGTCCATATATGGCAAGAAGAAGAGTAGGGCATGGTTACCGGTTGCTTATGAGACAGGGCTGCACTCTCAAAACTGAAAAAAAAAAGCTCTTGTGTTATCTAACATAATGTTCAACTTCTCTTATCTTTGTAACACTTATTGAGACTTATTTATTTATTTATTTTTTCAAATTTAGCCCTGACTGTTAATGTTCCTTCTTGTCCATCAATAAATGACACAGTGCAGCCGTGACTATTCCGTCAATGTGCCAGTGGCGGTAACCGTGAAGCGAGAATAAACTGCCCAAATATATGCATTGCAACGTTAATATTTCACTTTTATCTGCATTTAGCTGGCATAAGAGTTCGAAGCCGAATCATAAATCATAAATGGAGGAGTTCATTATTTAAATAGCACTCCTCTACTGTAACCTCGTGGTCCACAAGACTAATATTGTGTGTAATGAGTCACAGTTCCGTGGGCCCGACTGAACCAGCGCCGTCTTTTTACATGCAGTGTTTGACCAGCATGATGGAGTGCACAGTGCGGTTCATGTGAATGTGCCAGACAAAAGCAAATCATTTGGAAAAATACCTTAGGGTGAATTGTCTTGCTTCTGCTGAAGGATGTCAACCCCACCCCCCCCCACCACCACCACCACCACCATAACCTCCTCTAGAGACGTTTTAATATGACCAAAATTGAATTACAACTCAATTTTCTGCTGCCCTATAACATCATTAATATTTCCATGAGATTTATATTTTATATTTATATTTTTAAATTGTTTTTTCCCCCCCTGTTAAATCTCTTATTTACGAGTATATCCACATGCTACTGTAAACTGTACTATATTCTCCCAAAATCTGTCGATGGAACAGATATTGGTCATAATCGCATGCCATTATCAACACAGCCATAGATCAACTTTACGTTCTAAAATCTTCGCTATGAGATGTTTTTATAAGTCAAATGCTAGACTACCCATTAGTACATAAGTAGTGTTAAAGAAAGTTAGAGAAAAAAAAGAACCGTTCCTTTTTTTTAGTCTTTTCAACGGTCTCTTGAGGTTTCCCTAATCTGTTGGAATTTAGATGTTTCTAGGGTTGGTGAAAAGATTCTGGTTTTGCAACTGTGGGTGGTAGGGGGTGTCTGGTTGGTGCTGGATTTCACTTTTTTTTTTTCTCATCTTTCTTTCCTTTGGTCCTTCCTCTGGTCTCCTGACAACTTCACGACTCTGAACTATCCGGTTGAGGTAAAGGGTTTGGGATTTTTAACAGGTTGCAGGTGAATTGAAGAGCACAAGCTCGCACGCACAGACACGCACATGCACCAAAAAAAAAAAAGAGCAATGATCATGACATGTTGACTTGGGAAGGCTGTCGAATAAATCATACTGAGCTATCAAAAAAAAAAAGCCATTCTTGCTCTATTGTGCTTGTCTTCATTAGGTTCCCTGGTAAATTGGATCCTATCCCAGACGACTAAGACTTGGAAAAGTACCTTAGTTACTTTACTAATTGCTTCCTTTAAAAAGTAACTTAGTTATTTTTCTGATTATGTAATTTTAAAAGTAACTAAATTATTTTAATAGTTATAGTTATCAGATACCGACAACCGTACTTAGCATAAAAATGAAAGCTGGTAAGAATATATATATTTTTTTTTTAAATAACTTTTTTTTTTAATGAAATGACAACCTTTTTGACTCATAATTATTTTTTATTTTTTTTAAAGTCTATTTATTGGCCCCCTTGCTGTTTATGAGCGCTTGAATCGTCAATGCGCTGAAAACAACGATGTCGCTCTCTCTCAGACAGGAATATGAATTGGAATACTCCCACAATGCATTTCACCGCGTTCAAACGGTAAATATCACAGTTTTCTGTAATGTATAGATAATGGTTTAGTGGCTAATGCATACTATAGTGTTAAGAATAGGTGTCCTCTATATTTTTTTTATTCATTAACTGTGCGTGAGGGAGGCACCGTGTGTTGTTTATTTATGTCTCGTCAATTCTTGTCACTGCTGCATCCCGCAGGCGTTTAACTGAAACTGCCTGTGGTGGTGAAAGATGCCACTTTCAGAAAAACGGATGTAACCTGCTTGTGGAAATTAAAGCAGTCTGCAAAGTAATACTTTGTGATATCATAAGAGTAAGTGTAGATTGTTTGACTGTAAAAAGTAATGTGTTAAATTAGTTGTCACGCAAAAATGTGCACGTTTGGAGTAACGAGTTACTGTCATCATGGGAAAATGAAGCCTCATGAAGCTTCATGAAGCACTTTTACTATTTTTATTACTCCTCTAGATGGTGCTCTTGGTTCCATTACAAAGGCTAGTGCAATGAAAACGTATTACATTTCCACTGCCTTTTTAAACCAATAGTGCCATCTAGAGGAGTCAAAAAATATCACAAGTGCTTCATGAAGCTTCATTTGTCCATCACTAGTCATCACTGCAAATAATTCACAAAAAAATTGAAAGTATACCGGATGATGATTTTTTTTTTTTGTCTTCCCCAAGAGTATGGAACTTGTCAAACGTCTTCACAAATTGCAGGCTACGAGGAGCCGCTGTGATCAAGTGGTAAGGTTCCATCTCCGCTGACGCGTCTGAGGGGAAGCCGACTGATCAGTTCATCACAAGACGAGTGGCCAATCACATGTCGGGGTAAGAGAGATCTCCATAGGCCGCGTGATTGTGAATGCATGTCAGTCTCAACTTAACACGAGTGGCCAATGAAGAAAATGTACACGTGCGGAGCAGCGTTAAGACGAACCCTGCGAGGGTTCTTGAGGAACTGAAAGGGGAGTGTCTGGAGTTGAAGTAATACAATTGGAGAGGATGTACAAATTGTCTCAAAGGGGACAACGGGAACATCAGCCCTCTCGAGAAAGAGTTTCATTTAATCGAAAGTCGAGAATGTAACATTTGCAGGAGCCCATCTGATTGTGACAGAAATCTTAAAAGTGCAGTTTACGCTTAAAGGAAACAACCGGGGGCTCTAAAATTGGGTGCCCATCAAAGTGTGCTATCTTGAAAACGACTTGTTTTAAAGCTTTATTTAATCAGCAAAAAATCTGATATTGCCGAACCAGTTAAAAGTCTAAAGATCAACACATTCTAAACCTAATTTGGGGTCTAAATTTATCTAACTTGCTGCCTAATAATTGTAACCAGACAAACAAATCCAAATCCACAGAAAAACTGTATCCTGGCAACACATGCTAGCATTAACATAAGTTAGTATTAGCAGTAGCCACAATGCTAATGCTAAGTGGAAAAAAGGACTAACATTCGGTTCCTGTCGTTATTTACTGCCTCTGCCCTCTAGTAGCCAAATTTACTTTTACAAATTTACTAACTTTTAAAAATAATATTCACCATAGTAGTTTTTCACTAAACAACATATGTGCCACCTTGTTGAAATGGATGGAACTCTCACCTTGACTCACTTTATGTGCTTTAAGTTCATTCGTGGGGCAAGTCAGGAACCCCCAAAACATATTTAGCCAGAAAACAAGCCTCACTTCAATTGGCCAAGTAATCTAGGTCATATGCTACACTTGAGACCGGTGAGAAGCCAGAAAGTTCCCAATATGAGCTCACCAGGGCCACTTCAAAGCGTTACGGTCAAACAAACAAACAAAAGGAACACGACTGTCTTGCATCCTCAACATTCTACAGAACTCTACAGGGAACCTATTGGATCTAACAATTCCAAGCACAGTCGTCCACGGAGACTGCAATGTGTTCAACGATTCCTGACACTCTTCCTCTCATTTCAGCAGAATATCAAACCAAAGCGTTTCTCTTGCAGTCCTGAATGCGCCATGCATGAAGTTCGGATCAGGAATAATTTAGTTGCATGTCAAATATGAAGTTTTGTCATTTTACAAATGGCAAATTGCTACTACTGCGTTGTGTGCATATTTTTATTATTATTTTTTTTTTTCTAGAGAGCTCAGTATTGTTCATTCGGTAATTTTACAGATTTGACATGTCATCATCATTGCTCTCTCTCTCTTTTATTTATTTATTTTTTTAATTATTTTTTTTATTTATTTTTTTTTTTTTTTCTGGAGAGCTCAGTATTGCTCATTCGGTAATTTTACCGATTTGACATGTCATCATCATTGTTCTCTCTTTCTTTTATTTATTTATTTAAAAAAATAAATAAAATTCTGGAGAGCTCAGTATTGTTCATTCGATTATTTTACCGATTTGACATGTCATCATCATTGCTCTCTCTCTCTTTTATTTATTTATTTTTTTTATAAAAAAAAATATTTTATTTATTTTTTCTAGAGAGCTCAGTATTGTTCATTTGGAAATTTTACCGATTTGACATGTCATCATCATTGCTCTCTCTCTCTCTTTTATTTTTTTATTTTTTTTTAATTAATTTTTTTATTATTATTTTTTTTTCTGGAGAGCTCAGTATTGTTCATCCGGTAATTTTACCGATTTGACATGTCATCATCATTGCTCTCGCTCTCTTTATTTATTATTATTATTATTATTATATTTTTTCTTGGGGGGAGTGTGCGTTGCAACTCTTAACGCACATCCCAAATGTCTATCTCATCACCGGGGATGGGAAGATTGCTTCCATTTAAGAGTTGGCTTCGGTTGCCGGCAGGCAAAAAGTTTGTAATCATTTTCGCTTTTAAAAGCAAATCCAATCAAACGATGATGAACACATTACAAATGTTGTGTTCAAGGTGAAGCGGTTTAATTGCGTCGTCGTATAAATTGACTTATAAACAGTTTTATGAGAAGAGGAAGCTCTTGGAACTAAGCATTAAATTAAGTTTTTTTTTTCTTTTTTCAGGTGGGGGGGGCAGAGCTGACTACGTTGGTTTTAATGCAGTTCTTTTGCACGTGTCGTCCTTAGACCGCCCTTGCAAATGAGACTGCTTAATAGCCCGTTTGACAACGGCTCTTGTCTGCTCTATCAGGGGGCGTCGCCCAATCCTTTACGCTGATCCCATCGGTGTTTCATCTTAACCCTAATTGACGAAGTGCCCTGTTATCCCCCCCCCACACACACACACACACACACACCCTAGCCCTCCCCTCCTATCACTCACTTAAGCAGCTCCCACTGAGCTGGAAATGATGCCTCGTACTCCCCCGATGTCCTGCAGTCATCTTTTAAAGGATCACTTTAGAGGGAATAACCCTCAATGACTTCTTCATTGATCAGCGGGTTCGACTGCTGGGAGTGGACGGATCGATGCATTTTAGAAAATGAATAGGTGCTTGTTCTGTTTACTGCTGAGGTCAAATGAAATGCTCACACTTATTAATGATAGTGCATTTACTCACAGGCAAGCGTGATGCCTTTGCTCGGGTTCATGCCTTGAGTCGGTCGGCCGACCTTTTTAACCAGCCGGTTGCCCTCATGGTATAGCTGATGAATGATTCGCCTCACCTATTTCTGCAAACGTGTGTATTACGAGAATAATGTATAATGTATTCTAGGAGTCCCAAAGCCAAACTCAGGAACGCATAGAACTGTCGAAATGAATCGATTAATCAACAAGTAATTATTATTGAATTAATAGACGACTATTTTAATAATCGAGTAATTGTTTAGAATCATTGTTTAACAACTCCGGCCATTTTCACTGAAGCAACCCCCTTCGCTCCCGGCTGTTTTACTGGATTTGGACTGATTTTGCAAGGCCCACAGAATATTCTGTTCTATTGCTATAAAAACATGGAAACTACCCCCCCCCCCCCAAAAAAAAAAATTCAGCAACTAGCATTAGACATTTGCAAACATCTGCTTTTATTTAAAAAAAAAAAAAAAAAGACCAAAATATGAACTGAATAAATAAAATAAAAAAAGTTGATTAATCAACAAGTAATTATTATCGAATTAATAGACGACTATTTTAATAATCGAGTAATTGTTTAGAATCATTGCTTAACAACTCCGGCCATTTTCACTGAAGCAACCCCCTTCGCTCCCGGCAGTTTTACTGGATTTGGACTGATTTTGCAAGGCCCACAGAATATTCTGTTCTATTGCTATAAAAACATGGAAACTACCCCCCCCCCCCCAAAAAAAAAAAATTCAGCAACTAGCATTAGACATTTGCAAACATCTGCTTTTATTTAAAAAAAAATAATGACCAAAATATGAACTGAATAAATAAAATAAAAAAAGTTGATTAATCAACAAGTAATTATTATCTAATTAATAGACGACTATTTTAATAATCGAGTAATTGTTTAGAATCATTGTTTAACAACTCCGGCCATTTTCACTGAAGCAACCCCCTTCGCTCCCGGCTGTTTTACTGGATTTGGACTGATTTTGCAAGGCCCACAGAATATTCTGTTCTATTGCTATAAAAACATGGAAACTACCCCCCCCCCCCCCAAAAAAAAATTCAGCAACTAGCATTAGACATTTGCAAACATCTGCTTTTATTTAAAAAAAAATAATGACCAAAATATGAACTGAATAAATTAAAAAAAAAAAGTTGGTGTTATTGCTTAATTTTTATTATTAATCCAAATAAACAACAATATCTGGTTAATAATTAGTAGTCTAGGGGAAAAAAGGTTTTGTAATACACTTAACTTATCCCATTAATTGATGGAATAAATAATAAATAGAATAATCGATTCTTTAAAAAAAAAAATAAATCACGTGACAGCCCTTATGTGATTAAATGTGTATTTTAAAAGTGTGTTTTAATCCTTTTAACAAAAAATGCTATAAAAACATGCATAGGGAGTTTTTAAATAGGGTATTTTTATATTGTGGATTTCATCAGTGGTGGTCTGGAATGTAACCCTGTAATGGAGGGGGATTACCGTACTTCAAACATTAGATAAAAGCTTAATTGGGTATGCTGCCAAATGGTGCAAAAAAAAAAAAAAGTATAGTCACTGTGTTGACTGAAACAGAAAGCTCACCACAAGAAATTCTCAGGGAATTCATGTGTGATTAAATAAAAAGTGGCAGTAAGTGATTTGCACTCATTCTTGCAGCTGGAAGCCAGACTAGCGCGCAGCATGTACAAAAGGACTTCATCAAGACGAAATTAGCACAAAATAGGCCGCTCGCGGTGCTGCCAATATCGGCGGAGTGCACGACGTTCCGAGAGAGACGTAATCAGGGGCCTTGCTTATTTGTAGTCAAAGTCAAGTAGTTAACAAGCACGCCGACACATCATTGACACGTGCCGCAAATCAAAGAAGCCGTCCGGTCGAGCAGGCTGCAACTCATCTCCGGATTAAAGGCTTAAGGGCTCAAAGGTTGTGTGTTTGCGCTTGATAGCATGTTTTTGACTACGCGTGCTCCTAACCCTGCGCCGGCCGGTGCCAAGCTTGCACTCGTCAGATCTGACTATCACCTCCGTATTTCATTGTCGAGGAAGGAGAGATAAGGGGAAAGGCTGTTGGAGCGTTTGTTGAAGCTCCTCTTTTTTTTCTTGTATCTGCGTGTCGCTGCTCCCATTGCCAGTGAGGCTAAACTGGTGCTGAGACCCCGCACATCTATTATTCACAAAAGTATGTGCTGGCAGCTGTTTTCCAGATTATTACTTGGCAATCGTTGCCATACTAATTCAAACTTTTTTTTTTTTTATTATTGTTGAGTTATATAAGCAGCATGGTGGACTAGCGGTTAGCATGTGTGCCTCACAGTTTTTTTTTTTTCAGGTACTCAATTGTCCTTCCACATTTCAAAATATTAATTACAATTAATTGAAGACTCTTAACTCAGTTGCTCCCAAAAACGTATAAAAACGTTCTATTTTAAATATTGCCATGGTCCCAAAAACATTTCTTTTTTTAAAAAAAATTATTATTATTAATTTTTTTTGTTATATATATTCTTAATGTTTTTTTATGCTGGAGAATACACTATAAAAAAGAGTTGGATCAAAAATAAGCCAACTATGGGTAAAAAATGGACCGATCCTCTACTTAGGTCAATTTGACCCAACTTTTAGTCAAGAAATGGCTCATTTAGTGTAAAACAACTCATAAATACTGGGCAGATCCTTTACTTAAGTAAAAAAAAAAATTGGGTCATTTTGTATAAAACAACTCAGAAATTTGGGTCAAATTGACCCATAAAGTGGATCGATCCATAATTGGGTTACTTTTGACCCAAATGTTTTTAGAGTGTACAGAAGGCTTTGATGCAGCCTCTGAACTGAAGAGAACGCTTAAAGCAATGGTAGTTAATACGAAAAAGGGCCGGCAGTTTTCCATAACAGAGATCAATCAGGGCCATGTTGCAAAAAGGCTCCTTCCCCCTGTGCTTTCAAACGTAGCTATATTCTAATGCTAATTCTAATGCTAATTGCTGCAAAATGGAAACAGATAGAAATATACTTTTTTTTTCCTGATGAAAAAAGAGACTCTAATATTTCTTTTGGTAAGTTCCATGTTTTTATAGCAATAGAACACAATATTGGCCTTGCAAAATCAGTCAAAATCCAATAAAACAGCCGGGGAGCGAAGGGGGTTGCTTCAGTGAAAATGGCTGGGAGTGAATGAGTTAATTGTCTGTAGACATGAACGTGTTTTTTTTTTGTGATAAGACTTGACAAATATATGGCCCACGCAATAATCATCAACCAAGGGCACATTTTCTTTGTTTGTAAATTCTTTTGTGGTTTTGACACATTTTAATCAAAAGACATTTTGTGCGTGACAAATAATCAATTCAAATCAAATCATTATTGCTTCTTATTGCTTCACGTTTTTATAAACAAGCCGACGTTCACACTTATACCAATCTAACTGCAGTATATAACACACACACACGGTTCATCTTCTGCATCTGAAAGTTCATTTAAGTCCAATAAGTCTGATGAATTTCAAATCAAATATTCATTTACTCATGAAAATGCCACCGGCAATAAGACAAACTTCCATAAATTGGCCGAGGACAGTTCAGATAGTCAACGTGTGGAAGACCACACTCAAGTTCATCTTGCATTCAAATTCCAACACAGCAATAAAAGGAAACCAGGAAGTAATGTGGTCAAATGGACACATAATCAATTAATCACTTCAATACAAAACGTATGCAAATATTATTAGGATTTTACTATTTAACCACTACTACACTGGAAAAAAACTATGAATAAAACAATTAGGGCTGTCAAAAATAAAGGGTTAACTATTTGGAGATTACTTTCAATTCATTCAAGCATTTCAAGCATTTAACTTCCTGTTATGTAGTAAAGTATTCTATACAAGGATCAAAGAAAGATATTTTTAACAGTCTTTGATTCTAAATAAACTTTCCATTTGATGATTTTACATTCATTCCAATATTTTACTCATTCCAATATTTTACTCAAGTAAATATCTATTACAAGCTTTGAAGAAAAAGCAGAAGCAGAAAAATGTGTTAATTACAGAAAATTATGCGAATAATTGGTTGAAAAATTGTAATCGCTTGACAGCATTAAAAACACTACTAAAAAGTACATTTTCCATAAAATGAAGACTATAAACAATTTTTAGGTGTTAATGCGAATCATTGTTTCTCTTTTTGTCCGTATGTGAGAGTAAACTGTATTAATGGATGGATGGGCAGATGTGTGGCACGGACATATGCAGGCCCGAGCCCTGGGCATAGGCAAACTAGGTTGGGCGCCTTCTAGTGGAGGGGGTGCCAAAAAGCAGGGCAAAAAAAATTAAAGATAAAAAAAAAAAAAACATTTACAATGAAAAGGTCCAAGCACTCAGGTGCTGCATTAAGAAAGCGGGCCCAGTAGAGGCATGCATGTCAGTCAATCATCATTGTCTATAAAAAAATACACGTAAAAATAGCGTTAGCTTCTTAGCTAGGTTGCTTGTAACTTGATTACTATAACTACATTAATTTATTCAAGATAAGAATTGTGTGCTGGTTTAATGTAAACAAATAAATAGTAAAGGGCATACTTTTTTATTTGTTTTATTTGTAGTAGAATTTATTGTGTGTTGTGCTATTAAATATGGTGTACAATTTATTTATTTTGCCGCCTTGGGTGGCACTTTCATATGTATCGTACGTACGTGCGTACGTATTGTACGTCGGTTGACAACAATTAACTGTACTTTAGACGTGTCCAGACCAACCGAAAGTCAAACGAACCATCATCCATTTGTAAGACAGCCACTCCAACCCGTCAGAGATGTTGCTGCCCCCGCTGGGTATTTAATCACATTTCACATTCGGGGGAATATCTTGTCATTGAGTGACTTTCCTTATTTGCCGTCAGGGAGGGGAGGGGGGGGGGGGGGGATTGGAATCCTCTCTTGACCTTTGCGATTATACCCGGCTATACATTCAACAGGGAGTTTGACCCCAATTACCTAAAAATGTCTGCTGGGGGCAGGTTCATTGGGGCATACGAATAGGAAAAGAGCGACATCATGATGATAAAAAAGGCCAGTTCATGGAAAAAAATCTCAATGATGTCTTTTTTTTTTTTGTTTTCCACTTGCTCTTTGACACCCTTCACAGCTGGCCACGTGTTCTATTTGGCAGTGCAATTAAGGAAAAAGCCCCAACTGTGCCCCTCTCCCGTCGCCTTGAGTCACTTCTGGTGCTCCGCGCCTCTTCCAGTTACTGGTTACTACCTAAAGCATTACATAATCAAATCAGTGGAGTCATAAATCAAACACTTCCTTCTCCTTTGGGGGGCGGCTCAGCCAAGAGATAAAATAAGGTCCGGGCCGGCGAGAGGATGTGGCCGCTTACGTTTGTTAACACGTTTTCTGCAAAGCTACATTCTAATGGTGATATGTTTGTGTGTGCGCGCTACGCATGTTAGCAGCTTGGTGCGTGTTCGTCTTTGACACGACTGCACAGAGGCCAGGCCCATTAACCAGATTAATTCTAGAGATTGGACGGATGTGAAAGGATGGATACACACGGAGAGGAAAGAGAGGATGTGTCCAAGAGAGAAAAAAAATTGCAGAGGGATTGAACTGAGAAACAAACAACACCCTGTCGTCCAGTTATATTTGACATTCAATGACATTTTCAAGAAAAATACTTTTTAGCAGTCATTTTGTCGGTATGAATGGGTATATTGACAAAATAATTACATATATGGTGCGCTCTCATCATGAGCCTCTGTTTGATGTATGACTCTTTGTACTTTGTTGCAAATTGATTTTTGACTAGTTTACGTTTTCTTCCAAGGACCGCAGACAGAAAAAGCAAAAGGCTTTAGTTAACATGCTAAAATCAGTTACTGCCCAAAATCAGGTATGATGGGCTCGAACTAAGGATGCATGCTAGATAAAATGGATGGATAGGTGGTACAAAAAAAAACTGTTCAATGATGACCGGACAGGACGTGAGTAAACTGGTCGCCATGACTGGACAGGACGTGAGTAGACTGGTCGCCATGACTGGAACGGAGCGTGACGTGACAGGACCTGATTTGCCTTGACTTGACTTGCTGTGGAGTGACTTGACTTGGCTGGGGCTATGGCTTCTTGGCTGTGACGAGGACGACTTGGCTGTGACGAGGACGACTTGGCTGCGACGAGGACGACTTGGTTGGCTGTGACGAGGACGACTTGGTTGGCTGTGATGAGGACGACTTGGTTGGCTGTGACGAGGATGACGTGGCTGCGATGAGGACGACTTGGTTGGCTGTGACGAGGATGACTTGGCTGTGACGAGGACGACTTGGCTGTGACGAGGACGACTTGGTTGGCTGTGATGAGGGCGACTTGTTTGGCTGTGACGAGGACGACTTGGTTGGCTGTGACAAGGACGGCGTGGCTGCGATGACGACGACTTGGTTGGCTGTGACGAGGATGACTTGGCTGTGACGAGGACGACTTGGTTGGCTGTGACGAGGGCGACTTGTTTGGCTGTGACGAGGACGACTTGGTTGGCTGTGACAAGGACGGCGTGGCTGCGATGAGGACGACTTGGTTGACTGTGACGAGGATGACTTGGCTGTGACGAGGACGACTTGGTTGGCTGTGACGAGGACGACTTGGTTGGCTGTGACAAGGACGGCGTGGCTGCGATGAGGACGACTTGGTTGGCTGTGACGAGGATGACTTGGCTGTGACGAGGACGACTTGGTTGGCTGTGACAAGGGCGACTTGTTTGGCTGTGACGAGGACGACTTGGTTGGCTGTGACAAGGACGGCGTGGCTGCGATGAGGACGACTTGGTTGGCTGTGACGAGGACGACTTGGTTGGCTGTGACGAGGACGACTTGTTTGGCTGTGACGAGGACGACTTGGTTAGCTGTGACAAGGACGACGGGGTTGTGATGAGAATGACTTGGCTGTGACGATGACTTGGTTGGCTGTGACAAGGACGACTTGGCTGTGATGAGAATGACTCGGCTGTGATGAGGATGACTCGGCTGTGATGAGGATGACTCGGCTGTGACGAGGATGACTTGGCTGGCTGTGACGAGGATGACTCTGCTGTGATGAGGATGACTTGGCTATGATGAGAATGACTTGGCTGTGACGAGGATGACTTGGCTGGCTGTGACGAGGACGACATGGTTGACTGTGAGAATGACTTGGCTGTGGCGATGACTTGGCGATGGCAATGCACCCACCCCGACTGGACAAACACAAAAGACTAAATACACCAATACTAATGAGACACACATGGGGAAGGGAAGACGCACACAGGTGGACGTGGTTGGACATAACAAGACAAGAGAAGAAACCAGGAACACGAAGACAAAAAACACCAACCACAGACAAAAACACCCATAAGAAACAAAAACCCAACCCCCACAGAACCGAAACATGACAAGTAGTTGTTGTTATTATAGTAATGTTAAAAGTAGGAAAATAGTCACCCACATGGGCTGTGCCATCCCTTAATTTTAGTATGTGCCTTTGCCTGCTAAAAAAATAAGCAGATGTGACATAAATAGCTTGGACACCACTGGTGGTTCTTATTTGCCACTAAAAAGTAATCATCTGTGCTACTGTTTGCAAAACATTTGCCCACCCAGTTTGTAGGTGATTAGATAAAAATGACATCATAAGCCATTTTGGTTTGTGAGTTTAATAAGCAGTGGAGATTGGTGACATGGCAAAACAGTGGAATAGCGGGCAGCATGTTTGTCAGGAGCTCCAAGAATGTAATGACAAGTATGGATGGATGTTTTTCTGACGTGATCATTCTAGGAGTTCATGTGGAAAATATTTAGAGATCCGAAAGCCTTAATCAAGGTTTTTTTCTTTCTGAGTGACTTGATGTGGTTTGCAGCAATTTTGTCCCTGGTGAACTTTGACCTGAGGTTGGCACCAAAATCTAACCAGCCAAACTTGTACCTAACTACTATTTGTCTACAAATTTATACAACATTGGGATAAAAGGACTTACTAAGATGTAATTTCATGACCAGCGCAAGCCTGTCGTGAATTGCGGTCTCAATCTCCGCATGGGCAACTTAGACTTTGTTTTGGTATTTTGCCAGATGAACGATTGGCACAGTCAAAAATGTATTTTTTGTGCCGCTGTGGGTGTGAACACAACCAAGTTGATTTGCCGCCGATAGGATCGGCTCCTCTTATTTCGGGGCACGAGAGGCGCACTGTCCTTGACATGGCAGAAAGGGAAACTGATTTGTTTTGGAGTCCGCGCAGGAAGTTGAAGCACGCAAAGTAGGCTATGTTTACGAAGCAGAACTCCATGGGAGATCCCAGATCTGTGAACTTTCGACGCATGCTGCTGTCATTTGTGACCACACATCCGCGGTTCTCACAATCTGTCTGCCTGCACCTTGAACAAATTCACCAAAATGGCCCTACACTACTTGCGCCAATACTTAGACGTGGACACCAAGAGCATCTCGGATACTGCTCAGAGAACACAATTTATCGCGACCGACCAGTCTAGGGCGTACTCTACCTCGCCCACCAAAGTCATCTGGGATAGACTGCAGCTCACCCGTGATCCTAATAAGTGCAGGCCCTATAGAAAATGGCTGAATGGATCGATGGACGGTATCTTGCCTTCGCTTGCACTTTGGCGAGATAAAAACGCGTAGAAGGGAATACTTACAGGTAGATGACAGAGGAAGATTAAAAAGGAAGACAGACGAGAGAGAGAGGAGGGGGGTTGGTGGATATGGATATGGATCTTCTTATGCAGGATAATGGGCCCCCCTCTCCTCCATTGCTCACTGAAGGGCACAGAAGTGTCTGTGGCCAAGCATGCCGCGCAGTCCAATCCTTCCTTACATTGGGGCACTCAGATACTTTTATACGATTAGGATTGACTGGACGTAATACTGGAGCAGAGGATGCTCCTTGATGCTTTCCTGACGGATGCCTTGATTTTAAGATCCGCTGTTTTGCGCTCCAGTGACTTTTTCGCCCGCGAATAAATCAGCACTTTTGTAGGAGCTCTGGTGTTAATGGAACACTTTGATAGGAGGTAGACTGGGTAAAACAGCACCTGAACTAGGGTTAAATTAAGAGCAAGGTTGATAAAACAGAAGCAGCATCAAATATATCAGTAGAGAAAACGTTTCATGCCCAATATTTTTCAATTGCTTTTGCTCTTAGCCTTGCACGAGAGCTCTGCGAGCGAAGCGTATAATGGACATTCTGTTCATGGTTCAGCATTTTGGAAAATGTGCTTGTATGAGTGCTTGCTCCTCGCAGTCAGACGTAACGATCAATACCACTCAAACTAAAGTAAGGTTAGATGAACTTGCCTTCAGAACTCAAAGTAGGCAGAAAATACTGTTTTGTTTTCCTTTTTTTTCCCCCTCAGCCTCGTAGACGAAATGGATGAAAGATGTCATGACCTCTTAACCCGCAATCCATTGTTGGGTTAAATCAATGGAACATTATGCTACATCAGATTGTGATTTTTTTTGTACCCTCTCTGTCTTTATTAAGACAACATAAAACATACAACACAAAAAAAAAGGTGCTCAGGGTTCCTCTCACATTCCAAAAACATACGTTACGTTCATTGAACAAATGTGAGTAAACGCAATGTGAGCGTGAACGACCAACGTCAAATTCAAGCATCAAAGTTACCGAACCGTTTGAGTTAACCAATGCGCGCTTAGAGCGAATTTCCGAATGTGCCAATTATTGTAAAGGACATTTTGGACTTGACTTTTGACCCCTTTTATCTCACATGACAGAATGAAAATATGTTATTCAACACGTTCAACTTATTCTTCCGCCGTTTTATTCCTCACACTTTTTTGTCTCGCTACTACTTTCACATTTCTCGACAGATTCTCACCATTCCAACTTCAACATATTCCAAAAATTCACACCAACACAGCTTCTATTTTTCTCATTTCAAAAATTTCAAAAGTTTTTCTCCCCCAAAATGTCACATTTTTCCCAATGGCAGATTCAGCACAACACATTTTTTGTTTCCATTCGAAATTAAAAACATTTAGCTGGGATTTTTAACATTCCAAAAATATAACCAAAAATTTTCACTCAAATATTGCACATTTTCACATATAATTTCACCTAATTCCATATAATTAAATATCATTCAATAGCATTCCATATTTTTTAATGCATGCATTTGCACCACTATCTTCTACAGTCTTCAATATCATTCTAAATCATTCAATACATTTTGAAATTAAAAACATTCAGCTGAGATTTTTAACATTCCCAAAATATACACAAACCAAAAATTCCACATTTTTCACTCAAATATTGCTTATTTTCACTTCAATATCATTCTAAACCATTCGATACCATTTGTCATAATTCCATATCTTTCAACAACATTCCACCTCATTCAGTATGGTTCCACATTTCTTGACAGATTCTCACCATTCCAACTTCAACATATTCCCAAAAATTCACACCAACACAGCTTCTTTTTTTTTTCTCATTCCAAAAATTCACGGTTTATCGACCACAATTCCCTGTTTTTCTCCCCAAAATGTCCCATTTATTCCCAATGGCAGATTCAGCACTACACATTTTTGTTTCCATTTGAAATGAAAAGCATTCAGTTGGGATTTTATATAAATATTAATATATTGCACATTTTCACTTCAATGTCATTCTAAACCATTCAATACAATTTGTCATACTTCCATATCTTTCATCAACATTCCACCTCATTCAGTATGGTTCCACATTTCTATATTTTTTTCATTCAGCATTTCAACGGTCACACACATTTTCCCCCGAAATTGCTTTATCTAGTTATTTCTTGGCCTATAAAATAAACAATCAGAATAAATGTTCCTCAAAGGAAGTGATAAGTAAATGAGTCCTTCTTTTGTTTTCTGGGGCCACATAAATATGAAGTGTGGAGTACTTGTGTATGACTCCTGAGGTACGCCACTTGCATCTATATGTAAGGGATAAAATGCCTGTTAAAAAAAAAAATGCATGCATTCTTTTTTCTTTTTTTACTGCTTTGAAACCTTTTGACACGGGACTTCTGAGGTCGTGCACAAATCTCGGGAAGGTGATGATCTCACAGGAGAGAAACCTTCTGCTGGCCGGAATACACACTGTGTCTCGACACTCATTTAGCCCCAAAGAAAAAAACATTTTGTCGATTTACGAGGAACAACAACTCCTTCAAACAGAAGCTGTTGGGAGATTGCAGGTGGCTTATGTTACACTAAATCCAAGAGGTGGCATTTTGAAGGTCTGGCCCTTTGGAGGGCTGTGTTTATCTTTCTGATGGCTTCTTGAGGTGGTGGACGGGTGTTCATTATTTGCGGTGTTGGTTTCCGGTCAGTGGATATTTGAAACGCCTTGACATGCCCTCTACTTCAAATGCCGGAAATATAATTATTTACAATATATATATGAAAATTCATAGATAATACAATAGATTACATAAAGTGCACATTATCTACATATTGTAACACGATTAATGAGAATCATGAATTAATTTGGATTAATCTGCATCTGAGAAAACACAGACAATGGAGACATTCAGGTATTTAATAATACATGAATATTCTAAGTGCAATAATGAGCTTATTTCCTGAGTATAAACAGTCACAAATGACGGAACAGGTGAACGTTAAGACGTCTTTGACTGCATGGAGATCGGCACAAAGGCAGTAAATAGATTCCTATGTTGTGAACACTAAATTGTGCGCGGCAGCTGAAGTGCAATTTCTTAGGCGCTCAGGGACGTTGAGGCATGAGGACAAGGATTTCTGGCTTCAATGCAAAGCTCAACATTCGGTGAAAATATCCCAATGCGTGAATCACTAAAGCACGGCACACACCCAAAAATAATTCCTCCTTCCGACCAAAGTCAGCAAATTATTTGTTGGCTTTCAAGATTATCCTGATAGATTTTTTTGTGGTGTATATTATATATATATATATATATATATATATATATATGCCACACCACAAAAAAATTTAATAAATAATAATAATAATAAAATTATATATATTTTTTTATTTTTATTTATTTTTTTTATAATTTATATATATATATATATATATATATATATATATATATATATATATATATATATATATATATATTTATATATATTTCTAATTTATATATAAACATATTTATATTTATAATTTATATATATTATATCTATATATTATAATATATTATTTTATATATATATTTATATTATATATATATGTAGAGAGAGATATTATATTATATTTTTTTACTTTTTATTTATTCCCTTCCTTTTCCAAATGGCTCAAAACAGCTACATTCACTGAGCACAAACATATAAACAAGCACGATTTATAATCTTGGATCAAGTAGTCAGGAAAGATTCATTTGTCAGGCCAAATGGATTCAAGGCGCGATGCCTGCTCAGAGCGTCTCCAGTTGTTTCTGCAGTTCAATGCACAAAACATTAACCTCATGTGTTGATGTCGTGCTGAGATGACATTTATGCATCCTAAGATACCTCTAACTTCCTCGACCAGAGATCTATTAAAAAAAAAAAAAAAAAAACGATTGTGGTCATGTTCTGACATCAGAACAGTAATCCTGCGTGACTAGTAGAGCTGTGAAAAGATATTGATTTGACCTTACACATCTTTCATCAGACGTTAAAATCAATGTTGCGCTTTGATATAGGACAACAGGCCGTGGCGGTAAGAGTGGGAACAGTGTGAATCCAAATGCACGAAAGCAGCCACAAATGCAGGATGGAATTGAAGAATTGGCAAATTCAACATTCTGACGTTCTAAAAGGTGATGCACTTATTGGGATTAATGATGCAGGTGAGACAACTTGGAGAACACAAGGGCAGGGCATACCTGATTTGATGGCACAGTAAGTAAAATAAATAAAATAATAATAAAAATAAGTAAAAAAAAAATGTTACAAACATACTACCATGTGTACTGCAGATATGAATTGTTAAAAAAAAAAAAATGCAACCGCCACATAACAAGAAGACAAAATGTGTCACTGTCACACATATAGGATGAAAATGAGTCCTTCTTTTGTTTTCTGGGGCCACATAAATATGAAGTGTGGAGTACTTGTGCATGACTCCTGAGGTACGCCACTTGTATCTATATGTAAGGAATAAAATGCCTGCATTCTTTTTTCTTTTTTTTCCGCAACACCCATAGAATTACACAAGCATGTTTTTGCACAGTTTATAATAGACGATTATCTGCCAGGTCGATTATCGGTGCCGATATTTGGGATTTTGATAAATATCGGCATCGACCTTTTTACGAATCCAAAGGCCAATCAGGCTGGTATCTCACTGAGTGATGAATGCTTGCGAACGTCGCAAATTTCGGGCTTTCATCCGAATTTGTAAGCTCTTCACAATTTTTACTTGTCGCAAAGACATTTCGATCATATTCAGACAATTTTTCGCTTTTGAAACCTTTTACAAACCCTGACGAAAACCCCAAATTAGCTACATTTGCATACTATTTTTCAATTATCGATTTATTTAAATTAAATTTTATTTAAATAATAAAAAAAAAATTATGCTGAAATTTTGGAAAACTTTATTTACAGTAGAAAACTTTAGGAAACTATTAACTTATTTTTTAGTTTTTTTAAACAAAGCTATCACTTTTAAAAATAAATTGTAAAATAAATTGTAAAATTTTAGATTGTAATTGTAAGATTTATTGTAAAATAAATAAATAAATTGTTTAAATGTTTAGAATGAAAATAAATAGGTTTTTTTTTAGGCTGATATTTTGCCTTACTTTAAATGAATATCGGCTTGAAATATCGGTTATTGGTCTCATTGACTACTCATAATCGTATCAGTCTTGAAAAAAAACATATCGGTCTATCACTAGTTATCAACAAACTAATTCAAATTTCTACATCACAATCCCATGACTTTTTTTCCCCACTGAGTGGGAGTGCTCCTTACCTCATCTCACCACAGCTTTTACGATATGACGTATATCTCGCCATGGTCTAAATGTGACCTTTTCGATACCTGTGGCCTTAAAGGTGTTCTACACAGCCCAGTATTCATGGAGGCAAGATACTGTTGTGCAACCATCTTGACATTTTGGTGGGAGGCGGATGTTAAAACTCGACAGCAAAAAGAAGCAACACGATGCTCTTCTGCTTATGTGTGCGTGCAGTATGCTTACCGGTGTGTAGACGACGTCCTTTGAAAGTGAAATCATCTTTTTAATGCAAATGTTCCCTCGCGATCACCTCATTGTGAGTCCTTGGCTGTCTGTCAATTAGTCAGTAATTAACAGATATTCAGGTGGGGGCAACTAACCGCGCATTAGATATGCATGAGCTTCGTTCTCAATTTCACTTGAGCTTCTTTTAATTGAATGTGATGACAATTGTACGTGCTACTGTAAGCAAGGCACAAAAAAAAAGTTTTAATTGCTAATACGTTATCCTCGTGATTATGTCAATCTTAGAAACCAGTGGCTTTTCATATGAAAGCTATATGGAAAAAAAATAAAAATTGGGAAGAAGATGCTATAACTGAAATGCAATTTTAATTAGCTCACAAAGGCAGCTCAACAGTTGCATTTTAGAAACCGTTAATTGGGTTTAATAAGAACTGCGCAATTAGCCAATGGAAAAACTGGCTCAATATTATGAAACATATTTTTTTTTTTATATAATTGTTTTGCAATTCACATCTCAGGCCTTGAGCATCTGACAGATCCTGGCCAAGAAGAACATGACTATGCTGGTGCAATCTCCCAACCTGTCTGGGATTTTTCTTTTTCTCAAACTGGACCGAAAGACTCCAGCTCACCCACTAACGAACCGAAAAGGGATCAATTTTAGAAACCGTTAATTGGGTTTAATAAGAACTGCGCAATTAGCCAATGGAAAAACTGGCTCAATATTATGAAACATATATATTTTTTTATATAATTTAAATTTAAATATATTTATATATTTTATATTATATTATATTATTATATTTTATATATTTTATATATTTTATATATATTTAAATATATTTAAAAAAAAATACGCTGATATTTTGCCTTATTTTAAATGAATATCGGAATAATATCCTGCTCGTGACGGAGGTAATTCACACACATTGTCATAGAAGTGTAATAGTTTCCTCTTGGTTTTTAATAATCACCACAAAGAGACGTTGATGCCTTTTTTTTTTTTTTGGTGACAATTTGTCTTAAGTACACTCGTTACAATATGATACTTCCAAGAAGTCAATCATCCGGATTTGGACGCGCTGTAGCAGTTTGCAGACAACATCATGAAGTCTCAACTTCTCTCTTTTTTTCCCCCCCATCAGCACTTGCGCAGCTGCCAAAGGGACACGTGAAGCCTTTAATGGCGCTTGCAAAAGTGTCGAGAGTTTAAAACATTTGGCTTTGTAACATCGTCTCCGAGTAAGTAATTGGCTATGCCTTATGGGCACTCTTAAAAAAAACTTCTCCCTCAGGTTCTGTTCTACTTCGCTGTCGCTTTCATTTTCGGGGGATTTCACTCACTTTTATGGTAGTGTCACATTGTCTCCATTTTTTCCCCATTCTTCAAAAATTGTTTTAGAGTGACTCTGTAATATGGCTCTTCCAAAGCAAAAAAAAAAGAGGTGAAAAGGTTTAGTGAAATGTGGTTTTCTGTCTTGGCTTTGGGCGACAGGCGGGGTACACCATGGATCAGTCTTCAGCCCATATTAGATATGCAGTAGCGTAATACAGTGGTTATAAAGCATCCATCCATCCAGTAAAATTGCAATTTTAGAAAAAAATATTTTATTAGACTAAGTTGTAATATTAATAGGATATTTTTTTCAAATAAAGTCAAGAAATCATGCATACCATGTAAAAAAAAAAAATGTTGCTGCAATGTTAACTATTAAAAAAAATCATATGTGAAAATATGTAAACTATTTCCAAGAAATAGTCATGTATAGTTTGAAAGCAAAATAAAATCACGATATTACAAAATAAATGTTCAAAATTCTCTTTACAATTTATTACAATTTTTTTATTGTAATGACTGTTTATTAAAGTTTCAGTTTTTTTGTTTTTTGTTTTTTGTTTCATTTAAAGTGGAAGTCAACCTCAAACATTTCTTGACAATTATATTGTCTATTGTTCTATGTGATGTCACCTCACTAGTCTAAAATCTAATTTACTTAAATTTTGGGAATATTAGTAATTATGAAGCAAAATCCAGCTGTTTTTATCCATCTTAGGGGGCGGCCATTTTGCCACTTGCTGTCATCTTCAGTCAACAGCAAGTAGCAAAATTAATTTTTATCCATCTCAGGGGTGGCGGCCATTTTGCTACTTGCTGTCGACTGAAGATGACAGCACGTGGCAAAATGGCCGCCCCCTAAGATGGATAAAAACGGCTAGATTTTGCTGCTTAACTCATATTCCACGAGCACATTATCAACCAGAATACCATATTTTGACGAGTGGGGCTGCATAGAACATCAAAAATAAATACAAAATAAAGGTTGACTTCCCCTTTAATAGACCTCTATATAGGCACCATGATTTGCACCAAGCATATCAAGATGGTACTCAATTTCTTTTATTTTTCTTAATTTATTTTACTTTGATCCTTTAAACGTATTCTCCTATTTAGTTTCCATCATGTTTCTACTATTGGTATGACTTATGACAATCGCGTGCCCCGTTACAACGGAGCTCTGCGGGATGCTTATTAAGCGGGATGACTACGTATTAACCTCGCTGTTTCATTGCTACTAGCTAATATTAAAGCCTTTAATGGGACTCCTTGGGGTGCTTCCATGGCCTAATTCTGTCTGCTTCATACAAAGCGTGGACTCTCTTTTGGTGTCGGGGATCCGTGCGCCAAGACATTTTGACATATACGCCAGCCCACTACTTTTTCACTCCCGCAAAAAAATGGTAATAGCCTCACTGGGACATTTCAGAATGTAGGATTTGTGGCTGTGAAAATAACCCATGGGTTGACTTTTTAAATAGACAAAGCCAGTTAATTTAGGTGGATAATAACCTTTTAGCCAAGACACCATTAAAAAACAACAACACAAATAATAGCCTTTTCCCTACTAAATTATTATGCTTTTGAATGAGTCCACCTTTGCAACCCCATTTAGCATCGGTGTGCATCCACTATTAAAGCGTATTGACATGAGCCTAAAAACACTTTTTCCAATATGCAGCCAAATATTATTAACTGCCAATGGCTCCTCCACACCGCATGATAGAGGTCCTGAAGTAACCTCACTAGGCCTTACTAGATCTTCACCGCACAGGACAAAATAAGCTTGACTTCATAATCAGTGGTTCTATACAGAGGATAAAGAATATACTGTATACAACATTGTTGCCATGTGTTGCTCACAGTTTATGTTCGGATATCCATTGCTATTCGTTTAGTGCTCGTATTTCCAATCGCTAGTATCTCAACGCACCGCTGTGTATGTACGGTGGCCTTGAAGTGCAAAAAGAAAAAAAATTGAACACAACTGCAAACCAAAAAACACAAACTGAATTTTAAAAAAAAAAACGAAACACGACAGCAAATTTTAAAAAATCGCAAAAACAAAAAGGTAATCGCAAACTTAAAAACGTCATCAAAAAACACAAACACAAAAAAAGGAAACAAAAAAAACTAAAAGTAATCGCAAACACCAGTCAAAAAACACAAACACAAAATCTGAAACAAAACAACAAAAAGTGATAGCAAACACAAATTTAAAAACACAAATACAAAATATGAAACAAAACAAAAAGTAATCGCGATCACAAATAATAAGAAACATGAACACAAAAAGTTAGGCGCGCAAACACAAAACCCGAAAACACATTAACAAATGATGAAGCACAACAACGGTTTCGCTAACGGAAGTGGTGTTTTTTTTTTATCTGAAAATTTGTTTGTGATTACTTTTTTGTTTAGTTTCATATTTTGTGTTTGTTTTTCAAATTTGTTTGCAATTACATTTTGTTGTTTTGTTGCGTATTTTGTGTTTTTTTTTTTTATTTGTTTGTGATCACCTTTTTTTGTTGTTTTGTTTTATTTTTGGTGTTTGTGTTTTGTGATTACCTTTTTGTGTTTGTGATTTTTTTTTTGCTGTCGTGTTTCGTTTTTGTGTTTTTTATTTAGTTTGTGTTTTTTGCAGTCGCGTTCACTTTGTTGCTTTTGAGTTTTGCACTTCAAGGCCACCGTATACATGATTATATTATCGCAAAAAAATATAACTACAAACAGCCTCGCGGTATTGTAAGAATGCATTTTTTAAGATCATCCGCACTTTTAGTGCCTTCATCCTTCAGCCTTTGAATTGGCTCATTTCTCTGATGCTCGCTTTTATCATCAAGCCAACAAGAATCCAACTGATCCCTGCTATCAAAAGAAAAAAATCCTTTTAATCAGAGCTCATTAACTGCGCTTTCCTCTTCGCAGCTCACAAAAGGAGCAAGTGTGCCTGATTAAAAATAAATAAAAAATGATGGCGCTCATTGCCGCAGAGTGAAAAGCAGTCAAATGTCGTCCCACTGTGGGAAATTGGAGGAGAATGGAAAATGATTCCGTGGTGAACCATTCCGACGGCGCACCCGCGGATCCTGTTAAGGCGGAATAGCGTCGATCTAAATCATTGATGGCTCTCGCCGATATGACCAACGTTAAAGGTCCCACTGATGCCAACAGCTGAGCACGCTTTCCATTAGAGCGCCGTAGAAATGTCTTTTGCGCCTCTCACTGTAACGCACACCATGTTCACACATTTTGAACTGTGGATGGCAATTTTGCTATCAGAGGAGAGAAGTACGCCAAAAAATTGCCGAGTACCAACCACTTACGGTAGGCGTGGGAAAATACAGTGCAGCGGAAGTTATTATTAATTTGACATGCCACAGAAGTGTTGTTAACTAGCCTGCCAAGTTTGAATGACTACAATTTTTTTGGGGGCAAGAATAAAAAATGGCTACAAATGGGGGAGAAAAATAAGTTAGAAATATTTTAAAATAATAGCGAATTTGTGGGTTGTAGCTTTAAGTTGTAATATTACCATTCACCACTAGATGGCGGACATGGCTTAGTTGCCTTTACATCGGGTGTTTCTGCCCAAAACTACAACATGAATAGGGAATAATTAATGCGGATTTGTTTTTTTGTTTTTGTTGTTGTTTTTTGTTCTCTACCGAAACCCCCCCCCACCCCCCTCCCCCCCACACACACTAATTAGTTGGAATTTAGATGTTTATGGGGTTGGATTCTGAAGTTTTCGGTTTAGGTGAACGGTATGGGATTTTTAATAGGTTTTAGGTGAACTAATGAGTACACACTCACACGCACGCACACACATACAAAATAAAATAAAAATAATAATAATATTTTTTTTTAAAAGAGAGCGCAATGATGATGACATGTCAAATCGGTAAAATTACCGAATGAAAAACACTGAGCTCTCTCGGGGAAAAAGGGAAAAAAAAAACGGATTTGTATTTGAAAGAAAATGCAGGACAAAGATATTACCTCAAATATTAAAATTTTCAGTGAGCTGATTTTCTGTGAAGAAATACATAAAATTTAATACAAATTTTTATGCGAGAGCACAAATATCTGAATTCCTTTTACAGGGTTATTAATGAACTCATTTGCTCCCAAAAACGTATAAATATGTTCTATTTTAAATATTACCATGCTCCCAAAGACATATTTATGCTAGAACATACTGAAGAGAAATCCTTGAAGCAATGGTAGTTATTACAAAAACGGCCAGCAGGTGGCAGCAGAGTATAAGAGATCAACCAGGGCCATGTTGCAACAAGCTCTTTTCTCCAGTGTTTTTAACCGATTTGCTATATTCTAATGCTAATTGCTGCAAAACGTAAACAGTTAGAAATATACTTTTTTTTCCTGATGAAAGAAGAGACTAAGTAGGTTCCATGTTTTTGTAGCAATAGAACACAATATTCTGTGGGCCTTGCAACATCAGTCAAAATCCAGTAAAACAGCAGGGAGCGAAGGGGATTGCTTCAGTGAAACTGACTGGTAGTTATTAAAGGGGGCATTATGGAATGTAGACTTGCTATTGTTTCTATACAAATAGAGCATCAAAGTGTGCTCAGTAGAGAAAGATGTTTGTGCAGGTATAAAACCCGTCGTCTCTTTGTACGGAGCCCCGCTGTACTGAACAGACAATTCGGGATGTCAACATCAATATAATCCCAAAATCTATTTCCTCCATTTTAGCAGCCCAAATTGAAAAAAACAACAACAGGGACAATTTCAACAGTTTCAGTCACAGAGAGTGAGCAGTAAAGAAAGGAAAAACATTCATCTTTTATATTTGCTTAATCATTTGGATGCAGGCGCCTATTACTCTGTACAATTTAGCTGCCATCAAGCATACTGTAAAGCACCTTGAAGAATACAAGCAATGTGTCTTTTTTTCATTTCTTCTCCTTTTTCATTCTAAGTGTGCATAATAGGGGTGTAGCCATTATTTCAGAAGTCAGGACAAATTGTTCAGGAGTGAGCCATCTTTTATGAGCAAATGATCATGCTGTTGCATTCAACTGCTGCTCTCCATTGTGGGCAAGGAACTAAATTAGCAAACTGTCAAACTTAAAGTAAAATCACAATAACTGTAAAGCAGAAGTAGCCAGATAATTAAATGTCCAAAAAGGCAACACTGAATGCAAAATGTCATCCATTGTCCTGATGGATTATTATTATTATATTTTAGTAAAAGTGCAGTCTTATTATACAGTCATAGTCCTTATATAATTTAATAAATAATATCGTATTTTTTTTTATTTAGAAAACCCCCCAGATTATCTTGTTTTGTTTTGTAATTCTAATATATTTATTTTATATTTAAATTTCCTATTTGCTATGTAAATGTGCGGCAACAGATGGTCTTGCTATTTGTTTTCTAAATTTAACTCATTCACTGCCATTGACGACTACAGATGTCAAAAATTCATTTTAACTATTTCAATTTGTTAAAAAAAAATTCCACTTGTGTTACCAAGAGTATGAAAATCTAGGAAAAAAATGTTGTTGAACATTTATAACAGATATAAAATTTGTGATTACTCGTGAGTTAACGATTGAAATCATGCGATTAATTACAATTAAAAAATTTAATCGCCAGACGTGGTTTAAAAAAAAAGATTACTAAAAATTAGGGGTGTCAGTCTATTAAAAATTGTAATCGTAATTAATCGCATAGATTCACTAGTTAACTCATGATTAATCACAATTTTTTTATCTGTTCTAAATGTGCAATAAAAAAAATTCTAGGTTTTCATACTCTTGTTAGCAAAAGTGGGAAAAAAATGTTAAACTAATAGAAAAAGCTTAAATGAATTTTTGACGTCTATAGCCGTCAATGGCAGTGAATGAGTTAATAAAATTTAAATATGGCGAAGAGCTCTGTTTCCAAATTGACATAAAAAAAACAGTTGCCATGTCGTTTAATGCGTATAAAATTTATTAACTTTTGTTGCTCATGTTGTTTCAATGCGATACAATTTTTGTTAATAGCATTTTTATGTCTAAATAGAGATATATTTTTATGGGAAAAATCTTAATAGCTTTTTGAGAAAGAGATACAAGTACAAAGCAGACACCTCTTCACTTCCAAGGTTTTTTTTATTTATTTATTTTTTTATATAAAATACCTGTTATGAAAGTGTTCCTGTATTGAGCGAACAAAAAAAAAAAAAAACAATCTGACGGACCTGTTATTGATTCTCAAAGGCTTACAAAATGACTGTAATAAGGAATATAAAAGAATAGCCCGGTTGTTGCTCGGAATAATTTTCTATAAATTGGCTACATGGTACAGCAATTTAGAAACATTAATTCTATTAAATGTGAGTCAATAGGGGCTGGTTTTCCATCAGCGTTACAATGTGAAGCAAACTAATACTGTTCACTTGAAGGTTGTTATATCCGTCGTGGTACTTAATACAACCCCCCTCAATAAGTTGTACTTGCTAAAACAAACCAGTGGTGGAACACTAGTGCACTTCAGAGCATCTTTTGAAATGGTCGGTAATGGAATGAAAAGTGCTGTACGCTGCACTCCGCTGCATAATTTCATCCTCTTTATCTTTTAACAAGCGAGTAACACTGCTTTTATGTAAAAAGCTTCATGGCAGCCGTCTGCGTCTGTAATCGTGTCAGATGAATTCAAATTGTTTTCAGCACTCGAACATTCGCCAGCTTACAGCTGTTGGATTTGCATTTTTCAAAACCGAATTTGTCTTGACCCATGAAAGGTCTTTTTAATTTCTCCTGGGATCGACATATTTAATTTTTTTCTTACTGCTCTGTTCCCCTTCACGGAAGAAAGGAGAAATCTTTTCATTTTGAAACCCCAACTGACTTTTCTGTAAATGAAAATGTTGCACTGGGGTGAAATGTTCCTGGCCTAATTTGAACCTGATTCCACACTTATGATCAAAGACTATAAAAGTCTGATTATCAGAAGTCCCGAAAAGATTATCCTAAGTTAAGTGGGTTAAGTTAAGTTAGTCAAAGTCAAAGGTCACCCCAAATATTTTCATTACAATACGGAATTCTGATTAATACGTTTGTGGAATATGAGTTAAGTGGCAACATCTACCCTTTTTTTACGTCTCAGAGGGCGGCCATTTTGCCACAAGTTGTCGGCTGAAAATGACATCACCTTTGCTCAGGCAACGACCAATCACGGCTCAGCTTCAGAAAACAGATAAGCCATGATTGGTTGTTACCAGAGGCCTAAGCAACTGTGATGTCACTAGTCAGGTTTCCATCTAATTGTTTTAAGCGATTTTTACTGAAAATGCGCAAAACGGATATACGATTTATGCCCGTTTCCATCTGTTCTTCTTTTGCGAATAATGAGAGGGGACTCCGCCGCTGTAGGTGGCGGTATACACCATAGAGATGTGATCCACCAGTACTTTAAAAGAAGAAGAAGACCAGGAAGTGAGGTCGTTTGAGTTTTATTTTGTAATTCTTGATCAACTGTAGCGTTTCTTTGCTGTTTTCCATCTAAAATTGCATTAATATTCATTTCTTTAATTAATTCCAAAAAGATTTCTTCTTGTATTTCTTCTAGTACTATTCTTTCTTCTAATTTTAATTTTTTTCAACAGCCTGGATGACCTCTGGCACCATGCTGCATCTCACAGGTCAGTCGATTTCCGGAGAAAATATTGTTATGTCTGTAGTGTGCTGTGTTGGTCATCTTGAGGAAACATGTCCGTTTGTTTTCTGATGTGTGAAGTATGTCAAAATCGATTCCAATGTTTAGTCTTTTAATGAATGTGTGTATCAATTCTAAAGCTCACTCGTTAAGCACTAAAGTTATATTCAGAATCTTGGCTGTTTCTTATGAGAAAGTTTGCTAATTCCGACTAATACTGTTATCATAGATAACGTGCCAAAAATGTGATCCACTGATGTGTTGTTAAAACATTTCATCTTTCAAACAGTCGGCCAAACGTAACATCTGACAACCAACATTTAAATCCCTTTTAAATTCCTCCTTTTGGTGCACAGGCGCTGAAGTTAACTGGTGGCAAGATACTTACCATCATTTGCATATTTATGGAAGAATGTTGTCAAATGTTGCTTCTTCTTACAAAGAAACAATCTATTTGAACCACCAACACAATCGGTTCTAATTACTATGTATTTCATCCCCATATACCAAAGATTTTGAAAGTGCTTTGTTGACAAGATTCATATTAGAGCTACAAACGTGGGAGATAAACACAACAATGGTTGCACATATGGGTTGTGTGGGAGTTGACAAAACGTTTTGTCATGGGCGATTAAGTTTACTGGAAGCTGCACAGTTAAAGATGTCTAAAGGTAATACAAATTATTCTATCTATCTATCTATCTGGCTAGCTGGCTATCTATCTATCTATCTATCTAGCTAGCTAGCTAGCTAGCTGGCTAGCCAGCTATCTGTCTCTTCCATTGTCTCTAGCTAGCTAGCTAGCTATCTAGCTGGCTAGCTATCTACCTAGCTGGCTAGCTAGCAAGCTATCTGGCTCTTCCATTGTCTCTAGCTATCTATTTATCTATCTGACTAATTTCTGTCTGCTGAGCCTGCGCTGGCTCAATGAACTGAAGAAAGCCATTCTTGACCAGATGCTAACAACTGATAGTCCTGGTTATGAAGCTACATCATGTCATGTATCATACTTTTTATTGCGATCGGGGCATTGGTTTATTTTATTTTATTTTATTTTGCGATGGCATTCCTTTTCTTGAGAGCCACTTAGGCACCTTTCCCCCCCAAAATACAGAATGTGGCTGAGCACTGTGGCCTTGAGATTCTGATAGAATTTAGAAATATGATTTTGACCTCATGAATGAATAATATAACGATATTTTTGTGAGCAGGTGTGTTGTCATGGTAAAGCAGCCGCGAGTTGACCTGCCAGCACTTGGTATCTTTGTAGCTATTCTAATTGATCATCTGGCTCACAATGAAAGGGAAATAATCATTTGTTCTTCTCTGGATTGGCCAATTGTAGTGTTGTGTGTACTGGCTAACAGCACAAGACTCGTGGATGTTGGGTGTCCTTATGCCAAAGTCTCGGATGGTTGCACTCGTGGCTTGCTGGAGGTCAATTTGTTGGGCTTTGGCAGTGCTCTTCCGCTATCTCCTTGCCCAAATGAGTAGATAGTCGTCTTGCTGCTTGGGTCGTTGCCCTCCTACTCACCTGATGTACTGGCCCGTCTCCTGGTATTACTTCCACACTCTTGAAAAAAAGCGCTGGGAGATACCGTTAACCTTCAGGCCATGGTACTTATGGAGGCGCTAACCAGGAGCGACTGTACAACCTGAGAAATGTTTGCGGGGTTGCTGATACCACTTCTTCTGGCCACAAGAGGCAAGGACAGTAGGAAATACAAAACTAGTAAGGAATCAGCCAGAAAGAAGGCAACATTTCAATTCCTTAACAGGTTGTCTGCATGGTTGCCTACTGAAGGCTTTATTTGATTACTTTATTAAGTGTAATCTTTTGCGTGTTCAAATAAATCAGAATTGAGATCTCATGAAGAGGTTTTCCTTGCAAGGATTTATTAAGAGCTCTTAAGACACAGGAAAAAAAGCTTACATTCGAAAAGTGATGATAAGCTCCCAGTGTGTAAAAAATATGGAAACCCCCAGGTGTCTTTATACTAGTAGAAAAAGTTCTCTCCGCCTCTTACATTTGACAGAGAGATAGTGTTGAAAATAAGCAGGCACAAGATACTGACATGGTCATCTCAGCTCCCCACCAACTTCGGAGAAATGATGTGGACAGGCTTTGACCTTGGACCTTCAGTTTTTACGGCCAAATGACTAATGACAAGAGACTCTGACAACTTTTAAAACATAAACATTCTTATCTCAAGAGATGGTGAGGAGTAAGAGGTTCAAATAAAGTTCACAAAATCATTATCACATTGTTATTCATTTAACTACACATGGTTATATCACATCTATATACCTATAACTAAATTCAAAAACAGCAAAAATATAAATTGAAAAAGTTAAATGTCAACACTACCTATTAGCATGTTTGATTCTCTGCATTCTAACAAACAATCTGAAGATGATAGAAGCTTAACCCTGGAGAACCCAAGAACCCTTTTCTTCTTTGGAAAATTATGAATTATACATTAAATGACTGCTATAAATTCACTGAACACCAAAATATATGTTTTTTTCAATTTTAACCCTTTATTCCCTAATTTAGGATTAAATTTGACCCTTTTGGGATTTAGGGGTATCATTTCGAAAAATCTGAATAACAAAAACTGTCAGTAAACTATTTAGAATATAAGAAAATAATCAATCAAATACACAGCTACATTGAACAATATAATTTATTTGTTTTATTTGTTGCGTTTTAGAACTGGATTTTGAATGTACAAACACACTTTGGCCAATGGAAACAAGAACACAGGGACAAAATCACTGCTGGAAAAAAAAGAAGGTCTTTGTTATTTGAGTAGCAGAATTTATAGGGGCCAAATTTGACCCAGTGAGTTCTCCAGTAAATAAAAAACATGATCTAAGCTCTTTGTTGTCATCGACCAGAATGACAGATGAGAAAAAATACTGTAAAGCATAAATGATGGATTTTCATAGTTAGTTTTTTTTTCAAAGTTTTTCTGTCTATGTAGTGTAAATAGAAAAACACCCATGGAAATAGATGGGAATAAACACACACACACACACAAAAAACAAACAAAAACGATACAGAAAATAAACCTGAACTGGGCACTTGGGCCTACAGTGTATAGCTAGCCTAAGGCCCCGTGTGAGCCCACTGCTGGCCAGCTTTCAAGATGTGTGCAGCATCCATATCAGGATTCTTCATTTCAATGGATAGAGCGCAATAATGTTCCAAAGCAGCGAGCTAATTGTCTCCAATACGATGCGATTCTTTTCAGGAATTCCAACCATGAAGTGGTCTTTTTGCCCACACCCTGGAGTGTGCAGTACACAATTCTTATCTTCTGGTCAGCATCACTGAAACTAATAAGAATTCCAGGGTTTTGTGAGATAGTATTTCCGGAAGGTGGATAATTGCCGGAATGAGGGCTTGAACTTCATTCTTCCACTTGAGTGACTTTGTTTGTCATTAAGCCTCCACAATGGCTTTACTTTCAAATAAGGAAATGAAATGCAGGTACTTCTCACAATAGATTTTTAATTGGCTCTAAACTTAATTTCACTTATTTTATCTGAGGACCAAATACACATGTTCACGCTTGTCTGTGAGACAACGAAACTTCCCAAATGACTGTAAGTCGAATAATAAACATAATGGCAATTACCAATGAAAAACTTGATTGTGCTCCATCAACATGGCAAAAATATTATTGAAAATTAAAGGCAAGAGGCGATTCAATTTTTTTATTTTTAATTAATCACAAATTTTACATCTGTTCTAAATGTACAATAAAAAAAAATCTAAGTTTTCATACTCTTGTTAACAAAAGTGGGGGGAAAAATGTTAAACTAATAGAAATAGTTCAAATGTATTGTTGACGATTATAGCCGTCAATGGCAGTGAATGAATAAAAAAAGAAAAAGAAAAATTATAAAAAATTCGGGGCGTCAGGGGATTAAAGTTTTTAATCATATTTAATCGCATGGCTTCACTAGTTAACTCGCGATTAATCACAAATTTCATATCTGTTCTAAATATACAATTAAAAAAATTCTAGGTTTCATATAATTGTTAACAAAAGTGGAAACAAATTGAACTAATAGAAATAGTTCAAATGAATTTTCGACTATTTCAATTATAGCCGTCAATGGCAGTGAATGAGTTAGTATTATCTATCTTGCCTGTGTTTTGGGATATAAGTAACAGTTGGATCATATACAGTTTATAAAGATCTTTATTAACATTGTAAGAGGCATTTTTCGCCCCATTACATTGCATCACATTCTTAGTACAGCCAGTCAGTAATGTTTTGTTTGAACACAAGTTATGTTCCAATTCTTATTTTGGGGGGTGATTAAAGCTTTAAACTAAAGGATGCCCTCAATTTTCAACTCACTCTCTCACAGCTGTTTAAATAAAGTCCACACTATTCAATGGGAGCCAACAGGAAGTTAAACCAACACACCTCAGAGTAAAAGCACATAACTGAAGTTATAGTTGACATGGGTGCCAATGATATTGTTACAGCAGATGGTGAAAGTGAATCTACACACTTTGATGATCAAAGCAATGTCAAATGATGCCACGTGGACAACAAAATCGCCCTTTAGAGGGCACGGCCTACAAATTTAGACACAGCATGTAAGTACTTGAAATGCTAAATAAAGGGTTGATTCATTAAAAAAGAAAAAAAAATAGTTTTCTGTTATTTTGAAAGTGTAAATTATGGCAATAAAATTGACTTTTATTTTTTGTGAAATTTTATAAGAATGTCTCATCTGTAATTTGATGCCTCTTGGACATTTTTCAATTTTCTTGGTTTGTTTGTGTACATTTCTTTTTTTTTTTTTTTTACCAGGGGTGCCCAAACTTTCAATCCCCACTGTCTTTCCCCCCCAAATATAACTTTCAATGTGCTTTACAGAAAAAACGGTAGCATCGTCAAAAGTGTACTTTTATTTTGACCGTCAATCCCGGAAATAGTCTGCGTTGACGCTAACCGTCTGTGTTGCTGATCCGCGTGTACTGTGCAGCTGCTTACTTACTTTGAGCAGAGCTGCCTGGAGCCACTCCGGTCATGAGAGGAGCACCACAGCACGTCGTCGGACCTTTAACCCTGCTCGGAATATTCCCGCGTCATTAGTTGTCTTTTTTTTTTTATAACGTCGAGTTGGACCATATAAACAGGTGTGATGCTTCGCACCTGTTTCATGTCTTCAATCTGTTTGCGTTCCACAGTGATGTAGACTATTTCCGGACATTTTGCACTCTTGTTGCGGGACTTTTTAATTTTTTTTATTTACCGGTTTTTGTTTTTCTTCCATCGCACGACTAGATGCTGCCTCGCGGGTTGTCGCTCGAGCCCTGCTGTACCAACCGGGTTTTAAGGGCGTGAATTTCTTTTCTCTGGCTTTTACCAAGTGGACGAGGAAGGAATATATGTGCGGAGATGCTGCTCCTGGTGCTCATTCCGTGGCTGCTTCCTCTGAGCGGAGCGGCTCCCCCGCAGACCGACAGGGAGGACATCATGGGGGTGGTAAGTTACTTGCTGTGGATGACTACCCCCCCCTCCCCCCACCCCCAATAACCTGCTCTGAATTCGTGAACACCTCTCAAAATGCCCACACTGTTTTTCCATATTGCGTACTTGTTGTGAATGTTAGCCCAAAATGCAGCCCAATGCTCATACCATAAAAAATACACATGTTTGGGGAGCCTCCTCTCTTTTTTTAAAAAGATATAGAAAAAAAAAAACAGTACATCCATCCGTGCATCCAGACAGACAGACTTTTTTGTTGTGAGGTAGGTTACACCCTGGATTGGTCTCTGGTCTATCACAGGATAATCTTTAACATGCATGTTTTTGCCATGACTGAAGAGACTCAAAACTCGATTGATAAATAAATGGATGCGAAGGGATTTGTCCAGCTTTCCCGACAGCAAACCCGCTCTGGTAACAAGAGGAGCTCACTGTCACCGGCGTTAGCGCCACCAGGCATGAGAAGATTATTACATCAAGGCTTTTCTCGCTCATGCAAATTGCAACGGAAAGTTCCCGTTTGGCTGCTCGTGAAGCTGAACGTCAAGTTGGATGACTTATCCACTGTAATGATTGTCTTTTAAATCCCTAAATACTGACATAAGCGCCACGCAGGTGCTCGTAGTCAAAAACAGCTTTGACAGGGAAGATTTTAACTCGTGAAAAGTAGTTAAGTGAAACCCACTATTTCTAACTGCCTGTTTTTGCTTATACAAGATGTTGTCACTTAACACAACCCTTTTCTGCACTGGAAATAGGAGAAATGTCCTTCCTTCCTTTCCTCAGTCTCTCCTTTAGTCTCTTGAGGTCTCCCTGATTTGTTGGAATTTAGATGTCTCTGGGGTTGGTGAAGGACTCTGGTTGGTGGCCTGGTGGGTGGTGTCTGGTCGGTGCTGGTTTTCACTTTCCTTTCTTTTCTTTGCTCCTTCCTCGGGTCTCCTGGCGGCCTCACGACTCTGGCTGGAAGTGTTCGGTTTAGGTGAACGGTTTGGGATTTTTTTAATAGGTTTTTAGGTGTACTAATGAATACACACACACTCACCCACATACAAAAAAAAAAAAAAAAGGAGAACAATGATGATGACATGTCAAATCGGTAAAATTACCGAATGAACAATACTGTTAATGTGCTGGCAGCATGCGAGTTAAGTTTCCAATTAGTGACCGTGTGAACGGGTGTCTGTTTCTGCAGTTATATGTGCCATTTAAAGACTGGAGGCCATTCCACAGTGTTGACTGCTTTTTCGTCTGAAGTCAGCTGGCATAGACTTATCTGTGGCTGGTGTTATTTGATGATATTTTGTATTTTCCGATCACAGCTTAAAAAATGCAGAAGCCTCCGCGTAATAGCTCAGACACCGTTTTCTAAACACATTGCGACATATTTCCTTTGGAGTATCGAACTGAACTGAATTGCGCCCCGTTGGCTCGATCTGTTGTATTGTTCTTTTGTGTGTTCAACGGAGGAGGTTTGAAATAAAAAGATAGAAACTTGCTCGTAAACTTTTCAAACCGTTCTCCTCGATGTTAAATGATGTGATGCTCTGGAGTTTCAGTTAAAATTTCAAATTGTGACAAAAGACATGAAAGTGTTGCCTGTCCCTGCTTGTCAAACACCCACCCCCCCCCCCCCACCCCGTCTTGCAGTTAATGTTTTTAATTATGCTTCTGCATGCCTCTGGGAAGATGTCATATTTTCTGTTTGTCTGTCAAAGCCTGTGTCCGAAAAAGAAAGCAGAGAAATGCTTGAAGGTAGTCTGAATACATTGGAAGTATAAAAGAGCCCTAAAAATTGTTTGTGAATGAAAGGAAATATAAAGTAGGAAACGTTTAACAAGATTGTTTTTGTTTGTTTTTTCCTTGAAAATCGTTGTCATTGTGTGGACACTGAAAGAAATGGCTAGACGAGGGGTCTCAATTTAAAGACCGAGACTGGGTGTTAATCCAAATTTTCAGAACATGAACTGTGACCCGGTCCTCTCCGATACTTTGCATGCTCCTCAACATGTCTGGCTGAGTAATGACATCTGATTTCAAGAGCCTCCTGTTTTTCTTGAAATGTGTTGCATTGCCAACCTTTTTCTCTTCATGGCAGGTTTTGAAAATAAATAAATAAATAATTGACAAAAAAACTGTCATGAGCCTGAGCTATGATGGGTCTATAAGTGATTTTAAAAAAAAGAACAACAAAAGCCACAAAATGGCCAAAGTAAAGATATAGATGGGGGGGGGGGGAAAATGCTTTGATTCGATTCGTATCACGATTCATAGGTCACAATTCAATTCGATACCGATTAATCCCGATGCAAATCTATAAATCGGTTATTGCGATTTTATTATTTATTTTTTACTCAAATTTAGAAAATACTAACTCTTTGACTGCCAGACGTTTTCAGAAAAGGGATGCCGTGGGTGCCAGCCGATTTTAAGCATTTTGACTGATATTTCAAGGTCCATAGAAAATTATGTGTTTGGACTATGGAAACACACATACTGCCAAAACAAGATTGGACTCTCATCTTCCATCAGAAAAAAAAAGTTTGTTTCTACCTTATTCCGTTTTTGAGTAATCAACAATAGAAAATGGTTAGTTTCACCTGTTTTGAAAAAAACGTCTTTTAACGTCTTTGGCACTCCTCCATAGGATTTTACGAAACGTTATTTAACGTTTTTGGCAGTCAACGAGTTAATCAGTAAACTTGTACATGTACACTGTAAGATTTGTATCAAAATGTATTTATTTATCTGAAAATTCAGGTTTAACAAACAGCTTGCAGTCTGTTTCATGTTTGAACAGCACTGAAATAAAATATTACGGCGTAATGTTCCATTAATATAACATTCTTCCAAGCTTAATGTGTGAATCCTAACCCTAAATAAGACCTTTTTCCCATAAAAAATGTAAGTTTAAAAAAATTGTTTCGGCCGCATATCGAATCAATTCTAGAATTGCGCGCTGTAATATCGCGATATATCGCCGAATCGATTTTTTCCAACACCCCTAAAAGACACAATCGTGAACAGATTTCTAGTCACATATTGGTTGATTTCCAAATTGTCCGCTCAACTTTGCAGGTTCCGGTGTATTACCCCCCCCGAGCCGCTGTTCATTTCGTTCCCCGGCTTATTTGCTTGGCAACCGCTTCTCTCTCAGCATTCGCCCGCAACTCCAATTTCAAGTTCATTAACGATAGTGAATCTAATTTAACGGAGACAAACAATCAGCGTGAGCAGCCTTGGATGTTGATGAGTCGGGTCACACGTTGTCACCGAGGGGACTTTGGCATAAGGACGCCCATATATGGTCACGTCACAGCTGACGTGCAACACGGGCGTCAAAACAGAATCTGAAAATCACTTCATCACAAAAATAATTATTCAACCATTTATATCGTTACTCCCTTGTCATATGTTTTGCACGCCCACGTTGTGATCTTAGTGTCCATAACAACCACACACCTCAGCACACATCAGCGGTATTATTGCTCCGCTGCTATCCTCGGTGATATACTGTGTAGCTGCACGGCGCCGATGTGCACTTTCAGCACTTGAGTCATAACATCTAAAACACAATACGCTTTTGCTTTGTGCTCATCGGGTTATTTTCCCCAGGAGGACTCCCCCCCCCCCCTTCCCACCACCGAAGTATACAGTAACTGATGAGCTTCCCGAAGGATCTGTACACCTGAATGAGCAGCGTTTTCCTGTTGACACGCAAGAGTGACACAACCAGATTAAGGAGCGAAATGACATTGTATGCGGGCCGCCTAGTCGAAATGTACGAATTAAGTAGATGACCTTCATAACACGTTTGTATAGTTTTCCAAGAATCTTTAACATTTGCGTTTGGCTAGGGCTGTGCGATGAATCCAATCAGGTATGACACTGCACAATTACAAAATCAGCATAGTCGTAAAAAAAAAAATAATAATAATATTAACACTAAATTTGAGTTTTTTTACATTTGCACCTTTTTTAAAATTTAAAATAACACATTTAATAAGGAACTTGCATAATATAGTCTTTATATTTTTTTACGGTTAAACATTTTCCTGCATTGTATTTAACAAAAATAAAAGATCGTAAATCATCATTTTAATCATTACCAAAATAATCGTGTTTAATATTTTCTTCATAATCGAGCATTCCTGAATCCAATCAGGTATGACACTGCACAATTACAAAATCAGCATAGTCGTAAAAAAAATAATAATAATATTAACACTAAATTTGAGTTTTTTACATTTGCACCTTTTTTAAAATTTAAAATAACACATTTAATAAGGAACTTGCATAATATAGTCTTTATATTTTTTTACGGTTAAACATTTTCTTGCATTGTATTTAACAAAAATAAAAGATCGTAAATCATCATTTTAATCATTACCAAAATAATCGTGTTTAATATTTTCTTCATAATCGAGCATTCCTACGTTTGACTACATTCGGGAAAATGATACGGATGTGATATGAAGGATATGAATCTCACGATGTGATAATCCGTGTTGAGCAAAATGTTACATATTTCATATTACTAGTTACTTGCATTTGAACGTAATACGTTTCTTTACAACATTACCGTCTGTGTAGAGTAATGAATTACTCAAGTTTAAGTTACTTTTTTTTTTAACTACCCACCAGATGGTGCTGCTGGAACTGCACAAATGGAAAACTACCTGACCTTTTTAACAGATGTGCTGCTTAATATCGTAACATGATGACGGCGATATTGCCTTTATCGTTATTTTTTTAATAATTTTTATTTATTTATTTATTTATTTTTGACATATCATCATTGCTCTTTTATTTTATTTTATTTTTTATTTTTTTAAATTTTGTTTGTGGGTGAGTATGTGTGTGTGTATTCATTAGTTCACCTAAAACCTATTAAAAAATCCCATACCGTTCACCTAAACCGAACACTTCCAGCCAGAGTCGTGAGGCCGTCAGGAGACCCGAGGAAGGACCAAAGAAAGGATAGTGAAATCCAGCCTTTCTCGTTATTTTTAACGCAATGGAAGAATCTCTCTCCTAATACTACTGAACATATTTTGCTGCCCATATGAGTCGTGCTGTAGTGTAATGGATGTAGTAACTCTTTCTGCAATTATTCTCTGTCATGTTTCAAGCTGTGGAAAAAAAGAAATACCTTAGTCTTGTTTGCCAGTCGTCAGTTCTCTGAATTCTCTTCGCCAACGCTTTCTGTTTCCCATGGAAGCTTTTTTTTTAATGAAAGGCAGTTGGTATTTTAGAGCAAAATGATTGTCAAGCTGCAGAAGTAGCAAATTGTTGGTTTTGGAGGTTGAGGTGCTTGCTCAAGAGCAGGAAGCAGATTAGCATCTTTCTGACAACATTTTTTTTCTGATTACATTTGAATGTTTTTTGTTTCTACCCTTGTCTACACGAGTCCCAAATGCCAAATCCCTATGGAATGAACTTTTGCCGTCCCAGATGATTGCCATGTTTAACTTCAGCTGGATCAAATGACATGCGGAAAATGTGGAATCTGCCCCCCCACCCCCCCCCCCCCAAAAAAAAAAATCTGGAAGTACAAGGATATTGCGTGACTTGTAGTCAATCATATTATGTTTTTAGGCATCTATATGGAAACACAGTAGCTAATTACTACATTGCCACATTTAACCCTGGAGAATCCACGGGGTCAAATTTGGCCCCTATAAATTCTGCTACTCAGAAAAACAAAGACCTTTATTTTTTTTTCCCAGCAGTGATTTTGTCCCTGTGTTCTTGTTTCCATTGGCCAAAGTGTGTTTGTACATTCAAAATCCAGTTCTAAAATGCAACAAATAAAACAAAAAAATGATATTGTTCAATGTAGCTGTGTATTTAATTGATTATTTTCTTAAATTCTAAATAGATTACTGACAGTTTTTGTTATTCAGATTTTTCGAAATGATACCCCTAAATCCCAAAAGGGTCAAATTTCGCCCTAATCCTAAATTAGGGAATAAAGGGTTAAAATTGAAAAAACATTTATTTTGGTGTTCAGTGAACTTATAGCAGTCATTTAATGTATAATTCATAATTTTCCAAAGAAGAAAAGGGTTCTTGGGTTCTCCAGGGTTAAAATAAATTCTTGCTGGAATACAGATTGCCCAAAAAAAAAAAAAAAGAATCTTAATCTACCCTACTACTTGGCATTCTTTGTGTGTTATTTGGCAATTGATTATGGTAAATTGGTTGGAAATAAAATATCTTGCCATCAGGTGAATCATTTACTCTGAATGAGTCTTTAAAATTCAATTAAATCAGTATCTCTAATTCATGGCATTACTCTTAAAGTCAATGCCAGTTCTTTTTTTTTTTTTCACGTACTGTTAGTCCATCACTCTGCTAGCGATGCTTCAGGAGCTGGTGCGCAAAATTAATTATGGACCTTGGGTTTTATTAAAAAAAATATATATATATATATTTTGACAAGCGTCTGTACAACTGGTGTCACCTCCCTTACAGTCTGAAATGTGCATATCACCAGTTTTATATCCATTTTTTTTTTAAACACTTCCACTCCTTCTACCTCCCGCTCCTCACGTAGGAGGTTTTCTTATGCCAGCCCATCATACGCTGTCTGATTACACCCAAAGGCCTAAGGATAGAAGGGGGGGCTCAGCGAGAGAAAATTGGATGCAGTGAAAGTCCAGGAAGAAGTACCGAGGAGGGATTGCGGGTTTTGAAATAACAAAGGGTCAAGTCAAAACGCCATATTCAAAATGAAGACGGGAAAAAAAAGGCTCTGGTCCAAGAAGTGGCGAATACAAAATCGTCTTGACTTATCAGACTTTGTATACGTCATTCAACGTGACAGACTTCCCCCAAAAATGGCATTGTATCAAAAATGCTGCGTCGGGTTCGCAAAGCCACTTCAAACTGAGTGCGACGCAGCAAGAGTTTTGAAAATTGGATAATGGGCTCCGACCCACTTGCCCAAAAAACAGTAACTGCGTGCAAGTGGAATATTATTTATGAGAAGAGCAACGTGGGCAGTAGAATAGTTCGTGTACTTTACACGTCAGTTGATTTTTCCTGAATGTATTTGTTGTGGAGGATTTTAGAAGTGTTTGAAGTGCTCATCCAACCCCCCCCCCAAATTTTTTTCACTAGTCTAAATATCGTAATCAGGTTAATATTGCATTAGTGTAGTTAAGCAGCAAAATCCAGCCGTTTTTTATCTATCTCATGGGGCGGCCATTTTGCCACTTGCCGTCGACTGAAGATGACATCATCAATGTTGCTCAAGTCTCAGGTAACAACCAATCACAGCGCAGCTTCAGAAAAAACAGGTGAGCTGTGATTTGTCGTTGCCTGAGCTCTGAGCAACTGTGATGTGATCTCTAGTCGACAGCAAGTGGCAAAATGGCCGCCCCCCTGAGATGGATTAAAAACGGCGAGATTTTGCTGCATAATTCATATTCCACAAATGTAATATTAATCAGAATGTCATGTTTAGACTAGTGAGGTCACATAAAATATTACTGTATTGTCGAGAAAAGTTTAAGGTTGACTTCCACTTTAACTCATTCACTGCCATTGACGGTTATAGACGTCAAAAATTCATTTTAACTATTTCTATGAGTTTAACATTTTTTCCACTTTTGTTAACAAAAGTATGAAAACCTAGATTTTTTTTTATTTTCCATTTAGAACAGATATCAAATGTGTGATTAATCGTGAGTTAACTCGTAAAATTCATGCAATTAATTACGATTTTAATCGCCCGACGCTCCTAATTTTTAATTGTAATTAATCGCGTGACTTCAATAACTCAATCATATCATAATAATTATAAATCATAAATTTGATATCTGTTCTAAATGTACAATAAAAAAAATTCTAGGTTTTCATACTCTTGTTAACAAAAGTGAAAAAAATATTAAACTAATAGAAATAGTTAAAATGAATTTTTGACGTCAATAGCCGCCAATGGTTAAAAAAACACAAAATACAATAAAAAAAGATGGTTGCCAAAATATAAAGAACTAATAACTGGGATCAGATCGTAAATCTCCATTCTCAGCCAAAACTCATCAGGATACTCTGCTGTCCCACTTTCATCTAACGTGCTGACATTGGGTTATTTGACTGAAATGCACTAGAGGACACATTTTAGTTTCAAGGAAATTATTTCAGGAGCAAGAAAACTTAAATTGTTGATTTCTCCACAGAGATATTCTGCCAGAAAACATCCAGGACTGGGGTCACAAAATATATACAGTTTTTCAAATCTAAAATACAGTTTCCTCCTGGAGTTTAATGCACTTTCCTAGCCTTCTGTAGAGATTCTTCCAGGATCGTACACAGCTTCATAACGTGTCCCCATTAGCAGCGCCTTGAGTTTGTGAAATGGGGGAGAGGGGGGGGGGGGGATCACACAGAGCCAGGTTGAGTGGGTAGAAAAGTTGCACCAGCACGTTGATGTTCTTCTCGGCAAGGAACTGTCAGATGCTCAGGGCAATATGAACAGGTGTGTGGTGAAGTAGCCACAAGTTGTCCCGTCTCAACTCTTACCTCTGATATATACTGAAATATATCTTTTGTGTCACTAGTCTTGGAAATTTTCGGACACACCTCGTGACTGGAAAGTCTCATTATTTTCATCTGAGAAAAATGGAAATCAGGCTTTTAATCATCACCTTGCTAGTTTGGTCACGTCAGATTTCTTCAAGTGTGATGTCCTCCGGAGACACGCATAAGTGTGAAAGCATTAATAAGATTTCAGATTTTTTTAATTGATTGAATAAAGGGTCATTGGAGGAATTGACGGGCGTGTATATGGATGTGTAACTGCTTTTTAACTTGCATAGTATATTTTTAATCTTACTTGTATTTTTTTTCTAAATGTCAAGGATGGATGGACAAATACTTAATCCTAATAAAACATGAAGTATATTCCCATGACTCCGTTCGTCCTCGTTGTCAACCCTGATTCGAAAACTGAGTCGGGGACTGAAACTGGGCTCGAAAGGGTCTTGCGGTTCATACAGTGAATATTCAGCTTTTGGTGAATAAAAAGCCGCGCATTGTCGGATACTAGCGCTAGACAGAAACTAGGGTTGTGCAAGAACAACCTATTGGAAGATGGATTGAGGCCAAATTACAAGCAATAGGGGATTGTTTAAACTAAAAACAAGTTTCTGCAATTCCTGATTGGGAGAATTAGAGGCTGTGGTTCGGTCATGCGATACATGACTCATTCAACTTTTGCTTTATAATATGATTTATTTGCAGTTTCACGGTGAGCACTGTTCAGTACGTCTGAATAATTTATACACACTGATTAAATTAGGGTTTCATATCTGATGCTGTGCATATAATGTAATGTACACAGAGTCTAGTCATAAAACGTTGGGCTATTCAAGCCCCCCTGCCCCCACATCCCCTCCTATGTAGCCCATTTTAGCTAAGCGTCATGATAGCGAGATGTGCAAACGTGTGGTTTCCCATGTTCAGTAAACGTAAAAACAACCACCACTGTTTTCTTAAGATGGAACCCAGAGGCAGCAGATACAGTGAAAACAGCAGAGGCCTCAGAATTGAACCCTGTGGAACACCGTTCCGGTATACATTTGAATTGATATTGCACATATTTGTCCGCCTTTTCTTTTTCTTCTTCTTTCTTTCTGGAGGCTCAGTATTGTTCATTCGGTAATTTTACCGATTTGACATGTCATCATCATTGCGCTCTTTTTTTTCTTTTTTTTTATATTTATATACAGTATATATATTTTTTTAATTATTTTTTATTTTTTACGTGTATGTGCATGTGAGTGTGTATTCATTAGTTCACCTAAAACCTATTAAAAAATCCCATACCGTTCTAAACCGAACACCTCAGAACCCAGCTAGAGCCGTGAGGCCGTCAGGAGACCAGAGGAAGGACCAAAGAAAAGAAAGGAAAGTGAAACTTTTCTTGCTTGAAGGAATTCCAATAATAGAGAAATCATCACATCACAAAAGTCACAAGTCGACAACTGAGCGCCCCGAACAAAAAAAAAATCCCTGCAGCACAGATAGGCCAAGCAACGTAGCGTGATCACCCGCAGTCAATGATGGCCAAACGAACCGTATCATCACGAATCATTTGAGTTGACCTGCGCCGAACCCCTTAGACTGACTCACCAAACCCCCGAGGTTCGATCGAACCCAGGCTAAGAACGCCCGGTTGGGGGGGGCCCAGCTGGTCGCTCCTCTTAACTCACTGCACTAGTTTTGCACAATACATTTTAGGGCACATAACACACTTTGGGGGGGAGTGGGGTGGGGTGGAGACACCGTCTCCGCCCTGCAGCTCCCCTCCAAATTTTAATGCACCACACAACTGGGGGGGGGGGGGGCATCGGTTGGGGCGGCCGCGGTATGAAGCAGTGCTGCGGTCGCCTGTCCGTGTGCACCCCCCCCCCCCCCATTAATTTATTTTAATGCACCACATACGCTCATTGACATGCCTGGGGGGCGGATGGATCGGAGCAGGGGGGGATATCATTTCCCTCTGCTCCGGTTCACCTGCCCCCAATTTTAATGCACCACACACACACACTTATGTATATACACTGGGTGGGGTCACACACACGGTTTAGGGGTAGAGTTCGCCAGTCGGCGAGCTGGCGAACTTAGTAACAGGGTTAGTTTTTCACTTTGATCGTTGGGGTGACGACCGGGGCCTCTCCCCGCTGGGCCTGGGGTTCGGGGATGCCGCCCGTCCTCCGGTGCCCCCATCTCCCCTTCTGCCCCTGGTGTTCCGTCCCTCCGCGTGGTGGGGTGGGCGCGGGTGCCCTCTCCGCTCCGCTGCCCGGCCCCCTCTTCGGCGCGGATGCCTGGGTGCGGTGTGTCCCCGGGGTCTGGGGTCGGGGGCTGGGGGGCTGTCGGTTGGTGGGGGTGGGGGCGGGGGGGCGGGGGCGGCTTGGTTGGTGGGGGGGGTGGGGGTGGGGGTGCCGGGGGTGGGGGGTGCTGGGGTGGGGAGGGTGTCTGGGGATTTGGGGACCTGGGGGCGGTTGGGGCTGGGTTGGGGTGGGTGGCGGGGGTGGGGGGCGGGGGGGTCGCGGGGGGGAGCGGGGGTTGTGGGCCGGTGGGGTGCCTGGTGGGCCTGCAGTGCCCCGTCCTGCTGCGTTGGGTTGGGGGCGCGGGCCGCGTTGGGGTGGGGGGCGCTCCTGCTCCGGGGTTTGCTCTCCGGCCGGTGGCCCCTGCGGGGCCCGGGGGTCGTCCTTTGGCGCGGCCGCGGCCTGGGGGGCCCTGAGGTGTTGCGCTTGCTCTGTCCTGGCGGAGGTCGACGGCTCCCCTCTTTGGTGGAGATTTTCATGCATGCTAGATCCACCACACCAGCATCTATCGAGACTCAGACACAATTTGTTTCTCCCTCAGGTCATTGATTCGGTGGAGGCTGGTGTCTGTGGATCTCACTCTGCTTCGTCTGTCCTTTCTACCTTTCCTCAGTTTCTCCTTTGGGCCCTTGATGTTTCCCTGATTTGTTGGAGTTGGGATGTCTTTGGGGTTGGTGAAGGTTAGTGGCCCGGTGGGTGGTGTCTGGTCGGTGCTGGGCTTCGCTTTTCTTTCTTTTCTTTGGTCCCCCTTTGGGTCTCCTGGCGGCCCCACGACTCTGGCTGGATTTTGAAGTGTTCGGTTTAGGTGAACGGTATGGGAATTCTTATTTATTTTTATTTTTTTTCGCACGCACGCACGCACGCACACACACACGCACGCACACACGCACAAACACACATACAAAAAAAAAAAAAAAAAAAAAGGGAGAACAATGATGATGACATTTCAAATGATCAATACTGAGATCTCCCAAAAAAAAAAAAAAAAAAAAAAAAAAAAAAAAAAAAAAAAAAAAAAAAAAAAAGAACCCTAGACTAGAGGCACAAAATAGGAATTGGCCACCTGTGGCGCAAATCCCGCCTGTGAGTTCACGTGTTTGTAATCGGGGGAGAAAAGGAAAGCAACGGAGCAGGAAAAAGGGGTCCCCTCTCAACTGCAGGTGATTTCCCAATCCTACCATTCATTCTTCATCATTTCAGGACTTATGGCAAGTGTGGCTTGGAAACAAGCTGGCACACTCTCAACTTCCCGAAGTATTAATACCCCCCCTCCCCCCCAAATCAACTCCATGTGGCCGTCCTATTTTAAGCCAGACCCACCTCCCTTCAGTCCTACGCAAGATCAAGGCTACCAAAGCCATCCAGAGAACCCGATCTTGTAATTACGTTTTTTTTTTTGCTCGAGGTTTGCTGCCTGCGTATTCACGTTCAAGTCGAACAAGTCCAAGCGAACTGAATAAAACCCACAAAGCAGCAGCGAGCAGCGAGCAGCGAGGCTCCTCTTGAAGTTTGCCTTTGGAGACGCGTTGAGACGTAATAAATTCAAAGCATGTTTGTTTGCTTGTTAGGATAAAGAAAAAAGCGATGTTGCCTGGAGTAACATGCATAGCTGATTTCATCTCTGACATTGTTGTAGGAGTGACGGGCACCCAAAGGCTTGCGGCTGGCTTCTTAACTCAAATTAAAAGACGCACACCCTGCTTCCTCCAATTTGAGAATGAAATGTGTTTGGGAATTCATTTGCAGCCACTTTTTGGCTCTCAGAACGCGAGCGCGCTTGTTTTTCTAGCTGACAAGAAGAAAGCGGGGAAAAAGTCGTAATTGACATTTGGGAGATGTGTATTGTGTCTCAAAATGTGGACATGTTGGAGAGAAATAATTGGCATTTGGTGTTTGTCTCTTAATGACACCATATTTACTGAAAATGGGCCAGGACCTTTTTGGCCAGCTCGTAATTTGGCTTGGCTATTATATGTCCGTTGGCCGCTGGGTGCGACACAGCTTTTTAAGTGGCTTTTTGGATGAATTACATTATAATCAGAACAATAATATAATCAAGGCACACGCTTTTGAGACTCTCAATTGTATCTTTATGCGCTTGCCTTATATATTGGGCTAATTAGATGTTTTTGTTTCCCCCCCTAATTGGGAACAGCCAGAAGAGTTATTACGCAGAATCGGCCCGTGTTCTACAAGAAGAAGTTAACGATCTCACATCAACAATGAACAGCCTTGAAGAGGGCAGAAATTAATGTCTCCTTTCATCCTGTCAGAGTTTCCTCTATTTTCGGATAACATTCTTGCTGGAGGGTACAGCCCTCGCTTACTTGTTGCTAGCTCTTTCTCCCGAGACCTTGGCTTTGGCTCGGGTTGCATATTTCAAAACCCAAATAGAGTCTGGAGTGGTTGGTTACCTTACACAACCTTACAGGCGGCCAGCCCAGCATGTTAATGTCACTTGCACTACTTGAATTTAACCAAATTTGAGTGCTTTGAATTTTAAATGGGATGTGGATGTGTAAGTTTCTAGTGAACATATCTGTCTTGTTTTTAAGGAGCCTTTCCGTTGGTTATCAGACGATTGTTGCTACAACTTAACCAATTGTTGATTGAAATTTCCTGTAAAATCACCTGATGAATTGTCCTTGTGTTCAAATATTTGAAAGAGGTTTGGGAGAATCTTTTGCCATCGGTTCTAAACTATTCTTTTCATCGTTGAGAATCATGTAGCCAATGTTCTGCGTGGATCAAGATGCACTTAACTCATTCAAACCCAAAAAACGTGTAAACACGTTTTTAATACTTTGTTCTTCACTCCCAAAAACGCATTTACACTTTTTTATTTTTTTTAAATGTTTTTTTTTTTTTTTATGCAAGAGCATAAATAAGAAGGCTTTGATGCAGCTTCTGACATGGGAGATATTACAAAAAAACGGCCAGCAGGTGGAAGCAGAGTATAAGAGATCAGTCAGCCAGGTCCACGTTGCGACAAGCTCTTTTTGTCAGTGTTTTCACCAGGAGTGTGAATATTGATGAAACTCAGCTATATTATAATGCTAATTGCTGCAAAATGGAATATATATATATATATATATATATATATATATATATATATATATATATATATATATATATATATATATAAATTTGTGTGTGAGTTCATAACTCTAAACATCAATAATGTTTGCTTTACTATTTTTGGTAACAAGGTGGATAACAAGAACAATTGTATTTTAACATTAACTCATTCACTGCCATTGACGGCTATAGACGTAAAAAAAACAAAAACATTTTAACTATTACTATTAGTTTAAAAAAAAAAGAAAAGAAAACCCAGAAAAAAAATTGGGGTAAAATTGTGATTAATCGTTAGTTAGTTAAGTCATGTGATTAATTACAATTAAAAATGTTAATCGCCTGACGGGCCTAATTAAAAAAAAAACATTTAAATTTAATCATAATAATTGCATGATAATTTTGTATCTGTTATAAATGTACAATAAAACAATTCTAGGTTTTCATAAAAAATGAAATGAAATGAAAAAATGTTAAAATAATAGAAATAGTTCACATGAATTTTTGACGTCTATAGTCGTCAATGGCAGTGAATGAGTTAAGAATGTGATTTGAATGTGAGCGCTAGTTTATGAACCATTTTAGAAGCATAATATATGTTTTTGGTAATTACAAATGCTGGTAATTTCGGGCAGCTGTAGCAGAAACTTTACATCGGGAGGTGGTCTAATTATTTTGTATAAGCGCAAAGCCGCCGCCTCAGTGTCAACTGGACTTACACTAAATTTCCTTTTGTAGTGTGTAAACACACTTCTTACTTTTATCTTAGCAGAGCCAATTTTGGGGATTTTCCACAAGTTGAAACGGGCCGTATTTTTCATCCGGTGAAATGGAGGAAAGCACTGGAAGCATCGACTGCCAAACTGGGTCATGGAAAGATCAAATATTTTTTTTGCAACACACCTACTATCCGCTTTACATATCCACCTGAAGTTGGAGGAGTTTTTTTCGACAACAGAATAGGAAACCCTCAAGCATGCATTCAGCACATTTTTCTTTTGAAATATTCACATTCTTGCAATACTGTGTAAATTGACTTCATCGGTGTACCCCCCCCCCCCCCACCCTCCACCAACACGACTGCAAATGAAGTGTGTGCTTTGAAGGACATTCGCGTTTACTCAACATCTCAAAATCAACGTTGTCGTAAAAGCGGGCTTTGATAAGACGGCCGTGATGTGCATATTTAAATGGATTATTCATCAACGTTCACAGTAAATACGATTAACTGTTGGCACAAAGTAATAAACATTGGGAAATGTATCAAGATAGAATGACAGCTGTAGTAGGCCAGAGATTCCCGCAGAAATAGAAAATGTAGCTCACTGTCTCCGATGACTCTAAATAAATTCAAATGGGGAGGCGGCGAGGACTGAACTGATTTTATTTTCGGCGCTTGGCTCCGACAGCCCGTGTGTTATTGACGGCTGCTTTGACACATTAATTATTAGGGGGCACAGTGCTGGTGTCATCCTGAGTGTTCTAGCAGAACCTGTACCAGAATGTGCTCGGTCTGTTCAGGGGAACAACATCTGCGGGAGGCAGCAGAAATGACACGAGCAGCAGCTGTTAACATATGTAGGAACGTTGTAACTTGAGAGAGTTCTCCCACTCGGTCTGGGGAAATAAAAGAAAAAGTTTTTGTGTTTTGACAAAGATAGCTCATTTTGCAAATCAGCCATCTAAATAAATAAATCATAGATCATTTCTGATATAAGTAAATAGTTTTCTATCCTGACGCAGCCGTAGCCACCATGTTGAACGTTTTGCATAAGTTCTTATTGCGTGTTCAAGAACAAATGCTAACATAAAAAAAATTGAGAATTACTGCGTTGTGTTTGGCTGTAGCACGATACGTTGGATATCAATTGATTGTTGTGGTATTATAGCTAAAGCTAACATTAGGCAAAGTCAATGCTGTTTTAGCAATTGTAGCCAACGTCAAAAAATGGGGAGTTACAGTATATTGTGATTGGCTGTAGCACGATACGTTGGATATCAATTGGTTGTTTTCATGGTTACCGTATTATATTAAATGTACGTACACGTCAGAAGCGTAGAATTCTTTGATTATCGGAATGACTCCCGCCATGCTAACTGTTATCTCGCCCTTAAAGCTAACGTTAGGCAAAGTCAATGCCGTTTTAGCTAATGTAACCAACGTCAAAAAAATGGGGAATTACAGTATTGTGTTTGACTGTATCACGATACGTTGGATATCAATTGTTGTTGTGGTATTATATTAAATGTACGTACACGTCAGAAACGTAGAATTCTTTGATTACCGGAATGGTAACGGACTCCCACCATGCTAACTGCTATCTCGCCCTTAAAGCTAACGTTAGGCAAAGTCAATGCCGTTTTAGCTAATGTAACCAACATAAAAAAATGGGGAGTTACAGTATATTGTGATCGGCTGTATCACGATACGTTGGATATCAATTTTTGTGGTATTATATTAAATGTACGTACATGTCAGAAACGTATAATTCTTTAATTACCGGAATGGCAACGGACTCCCGCCATGCTAACTGTTATCTCGCCCTGAAAGCTAACATTAGGCAAAGTCAATGCTGTTTTAGCTAATGTAACCAACGTCAAAAAATAGGGAATTACAGTATTGTGTTTGACTGTATCACGATACGTTGGATATCAATTGATTGTTGTGGTATTATAGCTAAAGCTAACGTTAGGCAAAGTCAATGCTGTTTTAGCTAATGTAACCAACGTCCAAAAATGGGGAATTACAGTATTGTGTTTGGCTGTATCACGATATGTTGGATATCAATTGTTGTTGTGGTATTATATTAAACGTACGTACACGTCAGAAGCGTAGAATTCTTTGATTATCGGAATGACTCCCGCTGTGCTAACTGTTATCTCGCCCTGAAAGCTAACGTTAGGCAAAATCAATGCTGTTTTAGCTAACGTCAGCCAAGCTGCCAACTCTTCTGGGTTATTAAGTGAAACCGTTTAGTGTCTTCGCACACAATTAAGTGCTGAGAGATGTTTGAATTTTTTAGTGATCGTTTCGTTGTCATTTATGTTGGCCAATTTGTCGTCGTGTCACGTCTCAAGCCACCTGCATCCAAATATTTTTGATACCCCATCACATTTTTAGCTCTCATCTGAGCACATCCGAGGAGAAAGTAACAATAACAGATTAGCGGTATACAGAAAAAAAGCTCTTTGATCTTCTAATTGCACAATTAACCAATTAATTTGACAAAGACAATTTGTACGAGCCTCGCCGTCTTGTTAGATAGCTGCAATTATATTATTAGGATTATCCAACTGCTCGTCTCTATTGTTCAAAGGGCTGCTGAGGTTAGCAAAAAAAAAAAGAAAAAAAGACTGCCGCTCCACTAACTCTTAATCATTTTTGTTTTTCCAAGTTAGCATCGTGCGATGTTATTAGATTTTGTCAGTGTGATGCCAAACATTCATTGTATTAAAAGGACCCTTGGGCTTTCTCTAGCTTTGTTTGTGTTTCATGAAAAAAAAAAAATCTTTGACTTTCAAATCAATGCACTTATTGAGTGCTTTAGGTGTCTGAGCATTTGCCTTTTTGAGCCATATTGTTGATTTAGAGCATTCTCTTGACTGGGAAGTGGCTATTCCTGTATTTAAGGTCTTTTTTTTCAGACATGTTAATAAATGAACCAGTGGGATGGATTTTCTTCGTTTTTTTTTTTTTTTTTTTTTTTTTTTACAGCGTAATGTCAAGAAGTTATCTCAGCGCCTCAGGCTGCACTGCTGCTTTTCTTTTGTTTAAACAAAGCACTTCAATTGAGTACAAAAAAAGTATTGCCGGATCAAAGTTGGTGATGTCATTGTGCAAAGCCAGGCACAGTAGAGCATGTGGCGAACGCGTCTGGACGCGGTCGAGAGGGTCTGGTTTCTAATCTCTGCCTTCCTTTGTGGCGTTTGCATGGAATTTCATTCCAAAAACTTGCATGTTGGATTCACTGAAGAATTGCTTTCTTTTTTTCTTTTTTAAACCCATGTGTGCCATATGATTGACCGGCTTCTAGTTCAGGATGTACCCTGCCTCTCGTGTACCTTTCGAAGGGGGTCCCTAGGGTCCCTCTGTATGTTGACACGCACATAAATCTCAATAGGAACTAGCGGGATGGTGTTTCTTTTCACGGCAGATCATTTGTCTTTGTGAGAAATCATGTAAAAACGATGAATAATCGGTCAGATTTCTTGATTATTGACAAATAAAACCTTTTTAAAGCAGTTACTAACTGCTATAGAATAGTACAGAGTAGGGGTGTGCCCAAAAATCGATTCTCATAAGAATTGCGATTCTCATTAAGTACGATTCGGAATCGATTTTAAATGTCCCCAAATCGATTTTATTTAAATTATTTTCTACTGTCTTTCCTTTGTGCCTTTATTGGGAGCGCTGTTCGTGTTGTACCCAATTTGGCCACTGAGGGGCAGTGTGGTTCCACGCGGTCTGATACACTTAAGTTGTAGCCACATTAGAGAGTAGAAGGAAAAAGTCACGATCAAGTTATTCCAATAGAAGTTGTTTTTTTGCAGCGTGGAGCCGTTCTTTTGACTGATAAAAGTGCCGTGAGTAGTGAGCTAGTTAGCATTAGCGAGTCAGACCGGAGTAGATCATTACGATTCCTTGAACATCTATAAATTGAAACAAAAATCATTGTCAATCAAATCATTTTGAATCAAAAACCGTCCATAATGGAAAATTGATATCGAATCGCACACCCAAAAATCGGAAATGAATCGTGAGACATTCAAAGATTCCCACCCCTTCCTTCTGTATGTTCACGCGCACATAAGTCTCAGTAGGAACTAGCGGGATGGTGTTTCTTTTCACGGCAGATCATTTGCCTTTGCGAGAACTCATGTAAAAACAATGAATAATCGGTCCGATTTTTCGATTATCGACAAGCAAAACCTTTTTCAAGCCGTTACTAACTGCTATATATTAGCACAGAGGCGTGTCAGTATGTCCCGCAACACCCGTTTCCTTCAAAGTCGCAAAGGGACTGCCGAGTTTGAACTTTGGCCCCAATTCCCCCGGCCGCTGCCGCCGTGTCGGAGGGCGAGACAAGCGAAATTCCCTCCGCAGCTCATTTGGTCCCATTCAACTCTCCATTCCTCACCCTTGAAGTCCGACGTCCTCCTGCTTACGAGGCTGCCTAGTGCAGGTGTGCTCGAAGGCTGCTGGGGAAGCGCTTGATCCACAGTCGCGGCGTCGTTGGGTTGCACGGCTCTTATTGCTGTAGGTCCAGTGAAGCTTGTCTCGCCTTTCCCTGCTAATTAAATGGCATACATGGTGACAGCTTCCTGCAGCTACATTGTGCGCACGCACACGCGCACCACCTCTTTTGCCCCCCCCGCGCTACTCGTCTTTGTCAGATAACTCCTCTGATGTCACGATGGCTTCTCCTCACCTACCCCGCTTTGTGTTCTTTTTGCAGCCCGCAGCAGTGGCCGACTCTAAACACAACTTCTGTTTGGTTTGTTTTGATGGCCTTTTTATTTCTTTTTTTAGAAACACTTTTCTAGAGCAGGTGATAAAAGTTTTGGTGTGCTCGAGGGCAGAGCTGTGTGAATACAAACAAGTAAACAAAGTAAAGTTTAAAAGCCTTGGAGTGATGGTAGTCACTTTTGATGTGCTTTTTGACAGGTTTTTGGGTTCTTGTCATTTTGAGTCTTTAGAGTTTGGGTTTGGTTCTGGAATGATCTTTTTGTGACCCAAAAAAATAAATACAACTTAATGCATGCACGGGTTCTACCTCTGATGGCTGCAGAATCGATGCTCATGATGTCCATCCATCCCATTTTTTGATTTTCAGTGAAATTGTGGTGTCCCCATTTTTTTAACTCATTTACTGCCATTGACGGCTATAGACGTCAAAAATTCATTTGAACTATTTCCATTAGTTTTAACATTTTTTTCCACTTTTGTTAACAAGATTATGAAAACCTAGAATTTAGAACAGATGCAAAATTTGTGATTCATCGTGAATTAACTAGTGAAGTCATGTGATTAATTACAATGAAACATTTTAATCGCATGACGCCCCTAATTTTTTTTCAAAAATCGTGTCAGGCGATTACAATTTTTAATTGTCATTAATCGCATGACTTCAATAGTTAACTCACAATTAATCACACATCTTATATAGGTTCTAAATGTACAATAATATTTTTTAGGTTTTCATACTCTTGTTAACAAAAGTGGAAAAACATGTTAAACTAATAGAAATAGTTCAAATGAATTTTTGACGTCTATAGCCGTCGATGGCAGTGAATTAGTTCATTTGAAAATCTGCTCACCCTAACCAAAGTAGAGATAGACCGATATGTTTTTTTTTCCAGGGCCGATGCCGATAAGCGATATTTGGAGCCGATATTCATTTTCAGTAAATAGATATTGGCGCCCATTTAAAAAAATAAATAAAATAAAATACACGTCAATCTTGACTTTGTTGTAATGTCTTAAAGCATGTTTTATTGAACAATTTTTCTGACATGTCATGTAGAAGTTCATCCTTTTAAGCTTCCAAGGTTATCAGTACGTCTTAAAAAGTTACGTGGAAACTTAAACAATACCATAGCATAGTTTTCTACAGTAATTAATTTTTTTTCCCCCAAATTTTTAAATACCTGAAATCTTAAACGTTCACATTTTTTTTGATTTAACGTCAAAAAAATAATAATTGTTCAACAGGTTCCTAAGGTCAACAGCATCTTTTATAACGTTAACTAAAAATTTAAATAAATAGTTCCCTGAGATTAAAATGTTTTTTATCGGCCGTCAGATTTTTTTAATGAAGGCCGATACCGACATTTGTCAAAATGCCCGATATCGGCGCCGATAATCGGCCGATTTATGGCCTATCCAAAAACCAAAGTACAATAAATCAATTAATTGATGATTAACTTTCCTAATAGTTGCTAAAGGAAAGTCACGTGCCTAATATGCCCGAATATAAGAGGTTTTTCCATTCCGCCACATTTTTGCTTCTTCACTGCCCGATGACTGATCGTTTCCTGTTATCCTGCTGTGCAGCTCAAACACAAAGGATGCCTCTCCACTCCTTTGCACTCAGGACTCGTAACCGAACGTTCAATTCTGGCTTTTTGCATGATAGCGTAAGTCGCTCTCGAACCACTACATCTGTTTCCACAAAATGGAATTGTCACGCCATTGTCGAGCCACCCCACAATGACTCCGCTGTAGTTGCAAAAACATAACTGCAGAAGAAAAAAGGGAAGGGAAATCATGCTTGGTGCCGGTCACTTGAACCAACATTTTTAGGATTTGCACAAAAACACCTGTATTGAAACTGCTGCTATCTTCTCAAGAAGCAGTCTTGTATCTATTTTTACTCACTTTTTATTTTTTTTTACGATATTCCTACTTGTTTACATTCACCAGACTCCGTTATCTTCTTCATCTCTTATTCGCGCTTCATCACTTGTATTATGTATCAGGGATGGGTATCGATTCTAATTTCCTCCATCGATTTAAACACAAGAGATCATTTCGATTCGATTTTGATTATTTTCCGATTCCATTCGATTCCCTTCAATTCAATCCGATATTGATTATTTATGGAATTCTTCTTAAATATCAAGGGCATGATAAAAACTGCAAAATTTAATTTTGCGGAGGCGGTGACTGATTAAATGATTTATTCTTTTTAATGAAATTAATAAAAAAAAATTGTTTATGATATTTAAAACTTTGTTTTCTTATGAAATTATGGGAAAAAAACGATATTAAAATAATATAACATTCTTCCATGCTTAACGTGTGAACCCTAAGTAAGACGTTTTGTTGAGTATTCCCCTAAAAAAAATTGATGTATATAAATCGATTCGGCCGCATATCGAATCGATTTGAGAATTGCGCGCTGTAATATCACGATATAATGATTTTTTTTTTTTGGACACCCCTATTGCTTAGCAACAAAAGTAGGACTAAATTGACAGTAAGCTTAAAGTTAATGTCACAAATGGTTTATTCTCCTGGGTGCCTTTCCTCACATGGTTTCTCTGTGCCTCTCCATGTTTTTTTTTATTTTAATTATTATTATTTTTTTGTAGTATATGGCATTTAAAAATGAAGTAAGATACTATTTTACGTATTGTTCAGTTAAACTAATTTATTCAATTTCTATTTTTATTTATTTTTTTAAGTATCTGAGGTTGACCAGTGTCTCAGAACAGGTTGTATTAAAAAAAAAAAAAAAACTTCCACTGAACTACAGTGAGAGTGGCTGTGTGCAATTAATAATTCAATGCGAACAGCAGGATAAGACTTCGCCTGAGCTGCCTTGGAAGGGATTACGTTCTTGTGATATGAAGGAGACTAGACACCGGAGGTTGTGACGCGGGCCGGGGCTCAAGGTAGAAATGTCAGGTAGCTGCCACGCTTAGCTAGGCTACGGTTGTTATAATGCTGAGTGACGGCTGAAAATGAAAGAATTGAAACTTTTCAGTCAGAGTGTGTCATGCGTTGCTAGTTTGTGAGTTATTTTCCGTACACAAGAGCATTTAACACTAGTAAGCTTTTTATAATTACATTTTAGCTTTGGAGTTATGGTCTAATTTCTGACAGTCTCACATATATATATATATATGAGAAGATGTTTTCATTTTAATATATATATATATATGTATATATATATATATATATATATTAAAATGAAAACATCTTCTCGGACATACACTTAACTCATTTACTGCCATAAATTCATTAAAAAAAAAGATTATTAAAAATTACGGGCAAAAGGCGGTTATTTAAAAAAAAATTGTAATTAATCGCATTACTTCACTAGTTAACTCGCGATTAATCACAAATTTTATATCTGCTCTAAATGTACAATAAAAAAAATTCTAGGTTTTCATACTCTTGTTAACAAAAGTGGAAAAAATTTGAAACTAATAGAAATAGTTTTTGAGTTAAAAGCTACGGATTATTTCCGGCAGAGGATTGCGTATGTGATAGCTGTACGAACCTGTCACGCAGCATTGCATGCGCGCGTGTGTGTGTGTGTGTGTGTGTGTGTGCGTGCGGCTTCTGGTGTGAATGCAAGAGCAGGGACAGCGGGCCGGCGTTACTCAATCCTCGCGTTTGCGGTATTGGCGCAGTGCCGTGCCACATTCCCACCCACGGAGACGGGGAACTTCAAAGAACATTTAAGACGCTGTTGAGACGCCGATTCCCTCGAGAGGAGCCACTGAATCGTCCTTCCTCTGACAGATGCTCCAGTTACACACGCACGGCCCAAAATGATTCCACAAGCTATCAGTTTCTTTGGTTTTAGATATGTGACTTATTTATTTCACGTTATATATGATTTTATTGCCGTCTGCAGTTAATTTGGCTTCTCGGAAGTTGATGATAATGCAGCTGGTCTCGACACTGTGCTCGGACCATGAGAACAATGCCTGCAAATCAACGATGTCATTATAGGATATTCCGTTCCTGCTGTGGATGTTGGCAAGTTATATAGCCCAATTATTCCACAACGTTAAATGCACTTTTTTTGTTTCCTTTTTTACGACTGTACAATGCGGACGGGCGGGCATAATGATTGATTGAATTGACCGTTAAGAATCATGCGCAATTTTGACGAATCATGGTTGCTAAGCGGCCGCAACTGTTGTTTCACACGACCAATTTGTGGTTGAAAGACGGAACAACACGACGTCAACTTAGCGGTCGGCGGCGTACGTTATATGTAGATGTGAAAATTTCAATTGGACTTTCTGATTTACTGACTGCCCGGGAACTACCAGGGAATGCTAGTTGCTAAGCTAACTTGCTCGGCACCAGCTAAGAGATGCAGCTGGCTAGGCTAGCTAGCTAGCTAGCGCAGCTAAAAGCTGTTCTTTTTAAGGGTACAAAGCTCTGCTCCTCTAAGTCACGAATCACAAGCACACGTCCAGAAATCGGAACTGAATCGGTGCGTTACTGTATGAGGCAGGAGAGGGCCTATAAATTTAAACATATATTTGTATTTTTTTTGGGTGGTGTGTGTTGAGTGCTGAGTTTTAATTTTGAGTTTTAAGATCTGTACAATGTTCTCAAAACTTCACTATATCCTTGTAGGGGTGCACCGGTCACAATTTTCTGGACGATCACCGATCTTGGATCTTTTTAAAAAGTCTGACCTGCCAATCCCGATTTTTCCGATTTATTTATTTTTTCATAACAAGCAGCATACACCTTGAGTGAAATAATACAAACGGGTTGTTTTAACTGCAAATGAAATAAAAATGAAAAGCCTTTTAGTCATCTCAGCAGAAGAGGACAGTGGCTGACTTTTTCAGACCTCAATGAAGTCATGCGATTAATTACGATTAAAATCCTGGCGCCCCTAATTTTTAATTAATTTTAAAAATATATAATTTTAAAAAACCTAATAAGCTAATAAATAACCTAATCTTTTCTTTAAAAAAATTAATAAAAATAATACAAATTTTAATTATTTATTTATTTATTTTTATTATATATATTTTTTTTTTTTTAAGGAAAAGATTATAAAAAAATTGGGACATTAGGCAATTACAATTTGTAATTGTAATTAAAAAAAATTGATTTAATACATAATTATTTATTTATTTATTTTTATTATCTTTTTTATTTTAAGGAAAAGATTATAAAAAAAAATTGTGACATTAGGCGATTACAATTTAATTGTAATTAATCACATGACTTCACTAGTTAACTCACGATTAATCACAATTTTTTTTTATCTGTTCTAATACAATGAAAACAATTCTAGGTTTTCATAATGCTTAACAAAAGTGGGGAAAATGTTAAACTAATAGAAATACATCAAATGAATTTTTGACGTCTATAGCCGTCAATGGCAGTGAATGAGTTAAAATAGGGATTTCCCCAATCTAATGAGTACGTGCAAAAACATACCAATGTGGTTTTTACATTTTGGAAAGGAAAAGAAATGCTCAAACCACAAGTTTAAATGCTGTGTTAATATTCTACTGCACTAGTAGCATTATACTTTTTCATGGGCTGCATGGCTGGATACTAATGTCCATTGAGGTCCATATTTGTGGAGAACGACATATTTATCACGAATCTTCCTTCCATTCTGGATAGGCGCATGATACCATCTGCACTCTTGCTTGTACAATGAGGTATAATGATTTTGGAGAACTTCTTCCTTTCATCGAAACACCAGTGAGGGCTGAATATGAGCAGGGGTGAAAGGGGGGGGGGGCGCGAGCTTCCGTGAGCAGCTGGGGCTTTGGCAGAAGGTCAAAGTATCCTTCACTTGGAACGGAAACTGCGTGACTCCCTGCAGGTTCACTGACGGATATAGTGGGGGTCAAATGATTAGTTTTGTCACTGTGGGGTTTGCTGGTATTCTTTTGTTGCGTGCAGCTTTCTGTATGCAAATTTTAATATGTAGTGGAACTTTAAAAGACGATTACCGTTTGACTGGGAACATTTCTTGTGTTCATTCTTGTATTGTTGTTGGAGTTTACACTGAATTTTGCCAGCAAAATTCGGACAATAACTCATTCGGACATTAACTCATTCACTGCCATTGACGGCTATAGAAGTCAAAAATTCATTTTAATTATTTCTATTAGTTAAAAAAAAAAAAGTCCACTTTTGTTAACAAGAGTATGAAAACCTAGAAAAAACATTTATTGTAAATTTAGAACAGATATAAAATTTGTGATTAATCGTTCATTAACTAGTGAAGTCATGTGATTCAATTAGAAAAAAAAAAAATGTATCGCCTGACTGGCCTAATTAAAAAAATTCAATAAAAATAAGGCATTTAATCGTAATTAATCGCATAATAATTTTATATCTGTTATTAATGTACAATAAAAAAAAAGGTTTTCATAAGGAAATGAAATGAAAAATTGTTAAACTAATAGAAATAGTTCATGAATTTTTGACGTCTATAGTCGTCAATGGCAGTGAATGAGTTAAGTAACAACTACAACAGGTGGCAGTAGAGTATAAGAGATCAAAACGGAAACAGATAGAACTATACTTTTTTTTCCTGATGAAAGAAGTGACTCTAATCTTTCCTTTGGTAGGTTCTATGTTTTTATAGCAATAGAACACAATGTTCAGTCAGCCGGGAGCGAAGGGGGTTGCTTCAGTGAAAATGGCTATGAGTGACTGAGTTAATATGTTTCTGTAGTCGATAATGTGATGAAAGTCGTGCCAAGGTCGATTAATCGACTAGTCATGGTTATTTTTTTTCTTCACGAAAAACACATTTTCATCGACTAGCATAGCAACAAATGAGAAAAACATCACAAAATAGGCACGGTCACCCAATGGCATTCCATGCATTTTCCATGTGTTATCTCCGCTCCTTCCATGAACATCCTCCGCTGCCTATAATAGGATTGAACAATTGGCACGCTCCATTAAACAGGCACCTCCGGGTCACTTAGGGTTGAAGATCAAGGAGAGAAAGCCTTCCTTTCTCATTTCCTTCCCGTCTTCGCCCGTCTCTTGTTGTCTCCTGCAGCGCCTCAGTCAACAGACCAGGAGCCGCGTCTCAGCTCGCCGTCGAACCAGCTGTCTCTAAACCCGGGGATTAAATGATTCATTTACCAGCCGCATTTTAATCCTCTCTGTCGCACACTTGCTCCGTGACACCGAGACGCACGCACAGCGCGCTTTGTGTCTTCACGTGGGCTCCCAAAATTGAATTATGCTGGATGTATGCGTAATTAAACAATGGCACAGCGGCGCAAGTGGAACCTTGGTTGCGAAAGCGAGCACACCCGGGGACTTTACAACGAGGCAGTTCCGTTGTGGACTCATTTTATGGCAGTATTTGTCTGATGAGGAGATTGAGTGATGCGGGGGGGGGGGGGGGTGTTGCCATCTGCTTGAAGCGTTCAAATAGAGCAGATGACTATTATTGCATATGAGAGACGGACAATAAAATAAAAGCCTAATAGCATAATTGCCAATGTCATTTTAACTTTGTGTCACAGTATCAATGAAAAAAATACCGATTTGTTTTGTTTTCTCAGCCATCCGAGCATGGCAATCCGCACAGGTTGAATTGAGAATTTTTTTTAATTTTTTCCAAAAATGTTCCTTAATTACTTTGGAAATTATGTTATGTTAAGATATTAGGGGTGTTAGAAAAAATCGATTCGGCAATATATCGCGATATCACAGCGCGCAATTCTCGAATCAATTCGATATTCCGCCGAATCCATTTTTAAACATCAATTTTTAATGGGAATATTCAACAAAACGTCTTACTTAGGGTTAGGATTCACACATTAAGCGTGGAAGAATTTTATATTAATGGAAAATGAAGCCTTAATATTTGATTTCAATGCTGTTCAAACATGAAACAGACTGCAACCTAACCCTAAATTAAAAAGATGTATTGTTCTGTAAAAAAAAAACGAGCGTGATATTGATATGCGTTGAGGTCATTTTTCTGCCACTAGATGGCATAATTGCATTCGTAAGACAATGGTGACAGCTCAGTGCATTTTTCTTTTCATATGAAGAGTTATCTCATCTTTAACATGAAGTAACGTGAAATTCTGTGCATTTTTAAAATGGTTAAATACAACTTGACACTCCGCAAATAATATATGCATTATAATTAAGTTTATTGCTGATAAATTCTGACGTGGACGCGTCGGCTGCATTGCAGCTGGAATTCCCCCAGTTCAAGCTTACCAAATAAGTGGCGGTCATGAATCGCGCATTAAAGGAACTTTAAATTAAATCATAATGAATGCACAAATTTTGACACCCCTAATTTCCACACATTCATTCGACCATTTTCAGAAAACATTAGATCTAAGAACATCATCTTGAGTTTGGACTCCATCAGAAACCGACTTTCCTTTTCCCATCCTGCCTCAATCACGGCTTCTTTCTGTTGATTTAAACTGTCGAGCTTTCCGACATGCCAGCCTGTGTGTGTGTGTGGCTCGTCCCTATCCCAAGGCCAACCAGACTTCATGGCTTTAACCCCTTCGTTGGACGAGGGGAAAAATGCTAATGAATATATAGAACAAAGTGGGTGGGGGGGGGGGGGGGTGATGATGGCTCTTTCCACCAAAGGAGGAAAGCTTACTTTTATGTGGTCTTCAGGACCACACGCTCGCAAGCCACACATAGCAAGCGGCAGCCAGCCTTGCTCCACCACAGGGCAATTTTGCTGGATACGAAGTCTGCTAAATGTCTTAAGATGAAAGAAAGCTTGTGCGGCCTTTTCGGATGGAAAGCCTTGCGGTACTCTGTTTTTTAAAGGTTAAGGCACACTTAAAACACTCCTCAGAACACCAAGAATCCGCATTCTTTCTTATTCCTAAAAGCCACAAATGGGATTTAGCAGCGTCTTTAAAAAAAAATGGTACTGCTAACAATCTGACTCAGAGGTATTTTGCCATTCCTTTTCGGAAGTGTTGACAGCCACGGGATGAAAATGTTAATCAACGATTCAGTCCAGACACTCAACATATTTATTTGTAAACTAATTGCTTTCTGCGTCTCCTGAAAAATTCATTATTTTGTTTTTGTCCAAAATGGTGTCTTTCTTTGTTTGCTTGGCAGATACTGTAATTTAGATGTTGGAAAGGGTAATACAAAATAGAATGAAAAACAATACATATAATGGAGAAACAAAGACATAGATATTATTATTGTTATTGTTATACAAATCATTTACACCGTGACTTGAATGGGAGCATGTAAACATCATTAGCATCGTTCGATGATCTTTTTAACTAGATTATTGCTTGATTTATTAATTTTGAAAAACATTTGTACACTTTTACTTTACCCTTGCTGCCACATTTGCAAGGCACACAAACATTACAGTCAAATGTATTAGTAAGACAGGAACACACCGCAAAACTGAAGGGGCTTAAACGTCGTTCGCTGCTAACCGCTAAACTAAAGCCTAGCTTCCTATTTTATTATTTTTTTTTTTTTCTTCTGGAGAGCTCAGTATTGTTCATTTGGTAATTTTACCGATTTGACATGTCATCATCATTGCTCTCTCTTTTTTAATTTTTTTTTTATAAATTTTTATTTTATTTTATTTTATTTTATTTTATTTTGTATGTGTATTTGCGTGAGTGTGTGTGTATTCATTAGTTCACCTAAAACCTATTAAAAAATCCCATACCGTTCACCTAAACCGAACACTTCCAGCCAGAGCCGTGAGGCCGTCAGGAGACCCGAGGAAGGACCAAAGGAAAGTGAGCCTAGCTTCCTAACACAATGGGAAATGAACTCTTAAGGTGTCACGGTAGCTTTCGACAATTTGTCTAGAACTTCAAGTGTGGCAGTGATGAGAGAAGAATTGTTACACAAACACTCGGTGCACTCATGATGACTTTAAGCTAGCAATCAATGTTAGCAAACTTACTTTATATGTTATTGGGATTTTTATTCTCCTCACTTTTTTGCCGAGAAACTCCCACATAATACTTACGATATACACCGTTCAAATTTCAACTTAAAAAATTCACGCCTTCCGGGGTATTTATCGTCTGCTTCCACATTACTTACAGTATTCACACAATTTAACGTTAAGTATCAACTTTTCCTTCGACTATCAACTTTGGGCCTGACATTGGGCTTTTTCTAAGTCCCTTCCACGCCCACTTCCATACATATAACTGATCATTATTACCAGCTGATTGATTCTGCTCAACTGTGCATTTGGTAAAATGCATTATCCAGTAACTAGGAGGTCGCGGGTTCAATTCCCACCACCGACTGTACACTGCTAATGTATCCATGGCAATTATACTAAGTGATTAGATGCTAACCAACTGACTAGCATAATTCCTTTTTTCTATCTAAATGAATGGAGGGTATTGCATGCCTAGGTGGCGCTATTGAGTGATTTGTTTTATTTTTTGCAGTTTTCCATTGGATATCATTAGTTCCAGTTTACCATCTAAATGATGGAAGGTACTGCATGCCTAGGTGGCGCTATTGAGTGATTTTTTTTTTTTCCCCATTTTACCATTGGATATCATTAGTTCCACTTTTCCATCTAAATTAATGGAGGGTACTTTCAGATAACACTTTTCCATATAAATTTCAATTTGCTTAAAAAATTCACACCTCTCGGGTTCAAGTGTTCTTTTTATTAATTTATCTTTCAACTAAAATGAATACTTTGTAATTTTCACATCATTTTTCTTTCAATTTACTTCAAAAGCATTCAACTTAGCATTTAGCTATTAGCATTCCCACGCAATTTCTGCAGAAATTGCACTTAGTCTAGTTCAATAAGTACCGTATACCTGCTCATCTAAAAAAATAAAATTAAAATTAAAAAGATATAGCCTACCTACACTTATTTCAAAATATTTTTATTTTCATATTAATATTTATACTTTGTGCCTTGAATGTAGGTGTTGTGTTTACACTTTTGCACCCCGCTAAAAACACAAACTCACTTTCATAAGAAAAGGGTTTTCTCTCCATCTTTTTCAGTCGACTTGCGCTGTCCGCCCACGCTCATCATACTTGCAAGTGTGATTGTCTCGCTGACAAACGCACACACGCACATGGAGTGAAGGAACATCTCTGATTAAGCGTGACCCTGGGGGTCACCATACGCCATTTGTGTCACGCATACGCACAACAGAGAATTTCGCTTTCTCGCTCGACAAGCGGCTTCACACAAAGCAGCTACAAGTGTGGGATGCGGGCCAAAGAAAATGGAATGAAACCATGCTTCTACTTTAGCACAATCCAAGTAGTTGGCAGCATATATGGATTACATTACTTAAACATCGCTATATATGAAGGATGAAAAAAAATGTCCTTTAGCAACATTATGCCGCTTGTAACTGCACGGTACGCCTCGGAGAGTTGTTGACATTTACTTTCCGGCCTTGGACTTGGAATGAAGTCAGCCCCCTTTGTGAGTAAAGCAAGATTGTGTTTAAAGTTAGGGTGTAGGTCATCTCATTACTAGTATAGCGCCTAAATGACGCCTTTTCCACTGCCAAGGACAATTTATAACAGAAATTGTTTTGTAAAATGGCATGGTTAGAATGTAACTTTCAAAGTTAGGAGGGAACTTTGTCTATAGTGGACCCTTTACGCAACAACCTACAGGAGTGTTTTGTTGAGTTTTTGTGAGCTGAAATTGAAAAAGTTTGACCAAATTATTATTAAAGAGTTGAATAATGGATTCTTATTTTATTTTATTTATTTTATTTATTTTATTTATTTTATTTATTTTATTTATTTTATTTATTTTATTTTTTATTTTATTTTTTATTTTATTTTTTATTTTATTTTTTATTTTATTTTATTTTTTATTTTTTATTTTTTATTTTATTTTATTTTTTACTTTTTTTGGGAAGAATGGATTCTGATAATCCCGAGATATTGTGTTTGATGAAAAGTGATGGGATCGGAATTTTGATGTACCAAATTCCCTCCATCCAGTATTGGTGGAAATGTCACTAAAAAGCAACAAAGAGCAATAAATGTCTGAATGCTGAACTTCAGCGAAGATTAATAGGACCAAAGGAAAAATTATTTCCAAGGTAACCCCAGTCACTTCCAGAACATAATGTGATAATTTTCTATATCATATAAAAAGTGTTAGTATTTGCACATTCAAGAATTAAAAAAATTAGCTTTGAAAAATTAGATTCGATAGATTATTGGAACCCCTGCTGTATGTTGCTCTTCCGTTTCTTCAGCACAGGTGAGCCCAAAAGCCTCCACAAAAAATTGCGTTCTTCCCTAACGGTCTTCTCGGTGGCTCAATTTTGTCCCCCCTCAACTTCTCATTTAAGCACGCAAGCTGTCATTGCAGGGTATATCATCCTCATGGAATACTTTGAAGTAAACAGTTCCCCAGAATAAAACTGCTGAAATAAAATAGAAAGCCTTTCGAGCAGCCTTGAAGAATGATAGACGCTGCTCATCTTCCAGGGTAGATGGCAGTGGTTTCCAGACAAGGATTTTTTTTTTTTAAAAGGCTTTAATTGGTTTGTCGCCTTGAACAATAAATAATGTAACTTTCAACCGATCAGCATTTAAGACATGTTTTACCACGTAGCGTTCCAAACGTTATCTGACTGAAGTAGATGTTGCATTTTTTAATTTTCTTTAATTTTTTTATTTTTTATTTAATTTTTTTAAATTAAAAAAAATATATATATATATATATATATATTATTTTTATTTATTTTTTAAATTATTTTTATTTTAATTTTTTTATTTTTCTAGGGTAAATGACAAGAATGACCGGTCCCTCCATCTCCTGGTGACGTTTGTCATGTCAATAAGAGCGAGTTTAAAAGCTCTCGGAGGAAAACAGAGAGGTTTTGTCGGATGGAACGTCCCACAAAAAACGGAGGACAAAGCAAGTTGAGTTTTATAACGAGACTAGGCGGAGGCAGGTTGCACTTTGACCTTTGCGGGGAACGGGGAGGAGATTTTTTTCCCCCCCATTCTGACATGCAGCAGGATGATTAATAATGAGTGAGTTAAATACAAAATGCTGTTTGTTAGCCGTATTTCTCTCACGCCCACTTTTGTTTTTATTCTCACGGGTCCTTCACTGTTACCATTACGGCACGACAATCGGCGTAGAAGCGCCACACACACTCGGATCTGTTCTTTGGGATATAAATAAATGTAGGGGTGAAAATGCTGTGATGGAAAATGGGCCAAGCTACACAAAGCACATACAACTGTAGGATCACAGCATTTTTGAAGACAACTAATTTTATCTGGAAGATAATGTAGCATGAAATGGAATGTATAAATCATTGGCCCACTGGATTCTCACGGACAATTTATGTGTGAATGAATCAGAGAGCGGCTCGAAAAAGCAGAGCGAATGTGTGCAAGCAATTGATTTGCAGCACTTTGGATAAAATCAAATGAATATTTTTTTCTTCCGGGGACTAAGACTTAAGATTTGACTATAGGCGTTTATTTTATTCAGAATATATTAGCAATATTTACTGATTGACAAATTAAGTGCTAATGTAGCGGTTCACAGTTTTTTTGTTGACTATAGTGTCTTTTATAGTTCATACATACTCGATGGTAGCGACGGACAAATGAAGCTTCATGAAGCACTTGTGATATTTTTTGACTCCTCTAGGAGGCACTATTGGTTTAAAAAGGCAGTGGAAATGTAATACATTTTCATTGCACTAGCCTTTATATTTGAATCAAGAGCACCATCTAGAGGAGTAAAAAAAAAATAGTAAAAGTGCTTCATGAGGCTTCATTTTCCCATCACTACTCGATGGTACAGGAACGGGCAACGTAAATGATAATGGGGGGGTTCACAATTGTTCATCAGTGCTACTGGAGTGGGGGGGGGGGGGGTTCACATAGGACCACGCAATTTTAGATATGGACAAAATATACTGCTTCTAGTATAGTTTCCCAGTATCGGCATATCATACCTTTGCTTTATTTCAAGGTATCAGTATTCAGGACGTGCACCTCTTTTGGCTGTTTTATAATCAAGAATTAAAAATTTGAAAAATACAAAATTGCCATTAATTTCATGCAATTTGAAGTAAAACTGCTAAAAAAAATAAAAAAAAGATTTTTTTTGGAGGGGGGTAGAATAGTTTGTATCAAGTTCTCGTACTGGTACCAGTCTGGAAAAAAAGTCATATTGAACATTCCTAAAAAGAGTTTTTTAGTTTTTTTTCTGGGTTACATACGTTTGCTTTATGTACAGTGATGTCATGTGATTTAACAAGCTTGGCATCCGCATGCGCTGAAGCAGACAAGCCGCAGACAGACAGCACTTCCGACACATTCTCTCCCCCGTGCCCTTCACCGTCATTTTAACGCTCATCAATACAAAGTTCACAGCTGAGCTGAGCTGAAGTGAACCGAATTGCACTTGAGTTCACTCGCAAGCAGACCCGAGACCACCTCTTCAAGTCTTCCTGGTACACCGGGGCGTGTTTTTTTTTTTTTTTTTTTTTTTTTTTTTCAGGGCATGGGTGATAACGTTCACATGATTTGACCAACTGCACTATCAGAGCAATGGCCCCGTAAAATGTAGCCTTCGAGTTTGCCCTTACACTGAAGATAACGGCGCAATCATAGCAGTATGATCTTATATGATATTAAGGGATGATGGATTTTCTGTCCAGAAATCCTCAAAATTGAATTTTCCTCTGTTATGCTGGCAATTTATGTTATATCCTAGAACAGATATTTTTTATTACAAATTCAATTTTTTATTTTTTATTTTTTTTGTGAAAAATATTTCCAGAAATTCCTGGTTTGGAAGCTTTAATTGAAAATTGAGGTATTTGTTATTGTTTGAAAAACAGTGCTTGCAGTTTCATATGTTGCCCATTTAAAACTATAGAAATGCATTCTGTGTTGTTTATTGTTCAAATTGAAAGCCATCTGACCTTGGAAAAGAAAACTACGGTAGTAGAAATCAAGAAAAAATTGGAAGGACACAAGAACCAACCCCCCCCACAGTGTTGTAAATACACTATTACATGCTACACGGCAACTTCAAGGACTTTTGCATTTGTGCCATATTCGGCGGTTTGCTCGCCGAGTCCAGTTCAAAACAGGATCTTTTCCTACACGGTATCCCGCTGCTGTAGAGCTCTTAACAGCAACTGAGCGAGTGTGCCTCAGTTGCTGCAGTGTTTTAAGGAAGCAGGGTAAACAGCGTTGGATAATTAAAAAGTGGATACATTTAGTGAAGCAGTGAATAGGCTGTCAAGAGGGTGCGTTACATTTCCCACTATCGATGCGTGTTGATTCTTCTACATCTCTCTGTATCTTGTTAACGTCTATAGTAACTGCTGCTTTTCAGTGTTGCTTACTTTCTTACCTGAAAACAACTGCGGTATCAAAGTGTCTTATTAAAACCCTCGGAAGGAAAATGTCCCATTTAGGGCTTTTTGCGTTTTATTCATATTAATATCAAATATAAAGTTGCTTTTTATTCATATTAATATCATATATAAAGCATATGAAAAAAGTTAGCACCGTCCAAAATGTCAATATTATTATTGTCATTATTGTATGTGGGAAACACATTTTTATAATACACATAAGTAAAAATGTCCAAATTTCGGCCCATTGGCTCCCATTATAAATCATATTTTTTCCTGTTGTTGTTGCACTGTACACCTGATGTGTATTTTCCACGATTACCCAATTTATGCCTTCACTGGGGCATCAACTAAACATAGAATATATATATTTTTTTTACTTTAGAGTCATAAAAGCCATAATACACCAAATGGCGCTAGAGAGCTAATTATCGTTTTTGATTGAGCTGACTTATGTGCTTCCTATGTCCCCATTCTTATATCAAAACAAGAAATCACGGTTGGGATTGAGAGTTCAGGTCTGTGAGCATGATTGGACGCAGTAAAAGTGGCGTGCACATGCATATATATGAGTGTGTGATGATTGTATGTGAGCGCGTGTCAAAATGAATGTATTAATCCTCAAGTAATCGATTATCAAATTCATCGACAACTATTTTAATAATCGAGTAATCGCTTGGAGCCATTGTTTAAATTAAAATTGTCCAAATCCTCCAATTCGAGTCTCTCAACAGTAATTATTATCTGATTTTTGTAGTCCTTCATGAGAGTAGACGATTATCTTTTGTATTTAATCAAACATTTACAAAAAATTTTATTGATGTTTTGTTGTTTTTTATTACAAAAAAAAAAATACGTACACACCCATCCCTAGATTTTAGTTTATTTAAGACAGAAAAAAAACTGAATCCAAACCATTTGTATCGGCTAACTTTTTCTTTTCTTTTTTTCTTCATTTTATAAGACAAGACTAATAATTAAATAAATAATTCAATTATCCCTGCCTCCACAGAAGCGTTTTGTGCCTGTGACTCACCCTCCCGTACATGTAAATTACTGTACCTGAAGGACCACCTGACGTGACTCATGAAGCTTCTTTCCCCGGGTACTCGACCAATCTGGATGACAAAAAAAAATAAAATATATATATATATATATATATATATATACTGTATGAGATGAGAGGAACCTCCATATTTCCCCTTGTCATCAATCTATACATCCCCTCATTACAAAGTCATATTTTACTCCTCCGCACCACATCGTGTTCTTTTACTTCCTAGACTTATCTTATTGGGCTTTAGAGTCTCTTGTTATTGGAGGGGGTTACGTAGTCATTGCACAACCGCCCACTTTATTATGTGTGAAATCATATTCTCTGCTACAGTTCAACATTTACGAGGTTGTACGACTCGAGTTGAGACTCAAACGACCTCAAAGTAGAGGGTTTCCGCTTTCCACTACAGAGTACTCAAAATGTTGTCAGGTTTTGTATATGTCACTTTTTTGTTTGACCTTTTCATGAGGAACATTACAAAAAAGTGTTGATAAATTAAAGCAAAAACTAAGCCCTAAGTGATAAAACTAAACCCCCAAAAAAAGAGGTGTGCAGTCAGCTGCTAGTTGTCGAGAAGCTGTTTTTAATTTAAATGTTCCAACTCCCTCTTTGGGCACCGGTATGACTAATAAACTCATAAATAACACGTTTTTTTTTTTTACGGTCATGCAACCACACAATACAATTGCGAGGGATGGGCATATTCATCTTTCAAATTTTTGACGTCTATAGCCGTCAATGGCAGTGAATGAGTTAAAACTCTGGACACTGAGGGCACATTTTCCTCTATATTCATGCCCCAAGAGTGGATACGCAGTAAACGCTTCTCAGCCAAGCAAATTTCATAACTAGCATGTTTCCTCAAGTACAAGAGCAACAAAAGCAACATGTTCGACATCGTTCGGCGGTGTTACATCTCAGCTTCTGTACATGTAAATAATTCATGATTAAAGAAGACCGGAGCTTCAGCCATCTGCGTCGGCCCACTCATGCCACACTTAATCACAGATTAAGACAGCAAACTTGCACAGGCAAGCTCGGGCTCTTTCGTTGCCATGTACAGCATTTTCTGTTTCAGGAGACGAGTAGGACGCTTCACACAACTCTTTTCATTTGCATCATCAAATATCTCTAAATATTCCGTTTTGCGATTTTGGAGGGATCTGTCAATCAATAGAATCGTGAAATTGTTTAGTCCTAGTTGTATATCACGGCTGAGGGATCAGCATATGATAAATGTCCTTGATTGACTATGAGAGATGACCTTTTTAATGTTACAGTTAGGGCCGTGCAGTTAATCGAAATTCAATTACAATTTCAATTATTACACTTCACAATTACAAAATCAGCACAATCGTTTTTGAAGGATTAACAAAAAAAAAATGTTTACATTTAGACAATTTGCAGCTTTTTTTTAAATGTTAAAATAACTAATTTAATAAACTTGCATAATCATAGTGTTTCAAAGAATCTTATTTTGTCTTAATATTTTTTATTTATTCATTTAATTTTTTTTACATTTAAACATTTTCTTGTTTTGCACCCAAAAAATTGTGCTACTGCACATTGTACATGCTGCACTCCAACTTCAAGTTTTTGCTAACATAAATTAATAAATTAATTAATAAATATTATTATAAATTATTTTTGGTTCAAAAGGAACGTACATAATTATGTTTAAAAAAAAAATTAATTGGTCTTAATACTTTTAAATGCTTAAACATTTTTTCTTGTTTTGTACCAAATACTAATCATTTGAATAATGGTTGCCAAAATAATTGTGCTTATTTTTTTCTCCATAATCGGGCAGTTCTGATTAACGTGATGCCTTGAGAAATAAGTAACTCGACTTGATGATGACGAGCGATGCGAGCAAAAAGAATTGTGATATGAGCACTGTAAAATGCTGCATTAGTCATGTTGCATACAACTACTAGAAGGAGACATTAATTCGGGTGAAATCTAATTGTCAGAACAGCATTACAATTCAAAACAGCATGTCTTGGAGCTGCCTATCCACCTTTATGTTAATCCCTAACATGGATCATCATCACCATTTAAAAGAAAGAAGAAGCGGCGGAAGGCTAATTGGGGCCACTGGTAATGTTATTGACTCAAAAACAAACAATGTTAAATTGATACAGCAGCTCAGTAGGATGCAAAGCATACCATTCACATAGAGAATTCGTTCCATTTTATTTGATTTTTTTTATTGATTGCCATTTGACAAAGCACGTTGGTAAATCAAATAATGCTAACAACGTGAAGCTCAAAACAAGGAATGGATCTTTTTCTTAATTAAATTCCTATGTGTCCCAGGACCAGGATCTGAAGTCAAATAAATGGATGACAAGATTACCATAGCTGCTTTTTTTTTCCCCAAAGAGTGCAAACTGGGAACGGTGAACAGAAATAGTCATTATTTATGTTATTCGGGGACCCCTTTGCCCTAATTTGCTTCACCTCACTTCTCTTAAAAAAATCTGTTCAGGGAATTCACAATCTACCAAGAGTCGATTCTATCTGAGTATTGCCAAACGTTTGCTTCTGTTGAATCGTATCTCATATCATTTTTTTTACGTTTCAGTAAAGTAGATCGGCGTGCCCCAGCATTTAGTTGCTTATACATAAAAACATATGATACTACAGCGGAATCCTGATTTGGATGGAATCCTAATAAAGCGCCCTTTAAAATGGGGGGAAACTCTTTCCTGTCAGCTGTCAAACATATTTTGGCACGTAAGTAAAAGCATGGAGAGTGGCTGTGAGATTACAAACTGCCCGAAGGTTAAAAGTGCTAATATACTCAACCCTGAATATTAATTAAAGATTTAGAAATGTTGCTGTCACTGGCAGAAAAAAACAGCAAGCTGATTTATTGCAATCCATAACAGCTGGCATACCTGCAGTAGATGAAACCCCGTTTGCGAAAAATGAAAGAGGCCAAGCATAACTGGGAAGATGATTTGTCAATTTGGAAATGTCTTCGCATGTGCGCTTCTGCCAAACAACAACAAAAAAACTAAATTGCCCGGTGATGAATTGTGATAAGAGGCTTGGGCAGGTTTTAACACAAATGCAATTTCATGGCAAAATGAGTACAGAAATATCACTGCAGCGGCTCATCAGCATAAACACAGCCTCAGCTGTACCTCTCCTCCCACAAACATGCGCATTTAAAACCGAGGGAATAACAAACTAAGCGCAAAAACATTCAATGACAAATTGCAGTTGACTTTTCCGTTGGCATAGCCACCATTTGCCTCCATTTTAAACTTCTTACATCAGCCGCACAGGATTGGTTGTTATCAGTGGTGATTCTCTGTGCCGGAACTACACATTCTACTGTTGTTACGATGCTTTTCAGTGCAAGGGGTTATACCTCTTAATCATTCCATGATTTTTACTATGGCGCATCGTAATGTAAAATCCGTTTGACTGGCTCTGCATCTCTTGCCTCAGCATAGTTACAACTGCACTAAAACATGTTCAACCCCCATTATAAATTACATTCATTTGCAAAACCATCATTTTGATAGATAGATAGATAGATAGATAGAAGCTAGCTAGCTAGCTCGGGTAAGTAGCTGATAGATAGAAGCTAGTGAAGAGGGTCTTCTGCCCAGATTTAGACATAACTGTTTTAATTTCCTTATTTATTTATTATTATTGTTTATTATTTTATTTTAGTTACTTCATTAACGTATTTTGTGGTACCACAGTTTCACATAGGCCTTCTCTTTTTCCTTATTCCAAGACACTTGCTTATTCCCAAACAAAAGTGTCCTAGCCTTAATTTCTCAGAAGTGGTCGAACTATTTCTCTTATTTCAAAAGTGCTTGACTAGGACCAAACGAAAGGACTCAAACCTTAATTTATCAAAACCACTCGAACTTCTTATTCTCTTATTTCTCTTATTTCTTATGCGCTTATTTCTTCGTAACGTTACCCCATATACAAGGACTTCAGCTTCTAAGATTCTAAAATAGAACGAAACAACCTTGTATATTTAATGTCTTAGTAAAATCCAAAAACAAGGATTTCTTGTTTCTAGGATTCCATAATGGAACGAAACAACCTTGTGTTTTAGATTTACTAATATCTGTTCACTTAGATCTCATATACAATTTAGTCACAAATTAAATGACATGAAAACGGGGAGTATAGTCAACAGAAAATCAACTAAGAGGATAAATGTCCTCTTACCTTTAATTACTTTGGCGCCAGATGTTCTGTCTGTTGATCAACACCTCAGCCCGAAATCACGTCGCGGTCACCAATTGTTGTGGAGTAGATCTTTTCCTCCGAGTGTTCGTTTTCTTTCGGGTAGTGAGAATGTTGGTTATCCGAATACAGGCTGGAGACGATGAACAGTTCCTTCGAAGCGTTTATTTCTACAGAATATTCCGGGCACAAGTGAGTTACAGACAATGGCTGTAGCCTCTCACAAGTGTGAAGATTACAGAGGATTTACAATATTATTATACTATGTTGAAGGGCGGTACCACACAGTTTCCAGTAAACAGTTCAACCGGAGTTGACCGGACGTACAGAGATACATTCAAGGACACTATTCAGACACAAAACAAAACCAAACAAAACCATTTGAGGAATAGAGGATGTTTTTCAGTCATGACTGCACCTGGCAGAAATTGCGATAACACTCACAAAGATACATCCGCAGAACTAAGCTCTACTGAGGAAATAAGGAAATTAAAACAGTTATGACTAAATCTGGGCAGAAGACCCTCTTCACTAGCTAGCTAGCTCGGATAAGTAGCTCATAGATAGATAGATAGATACTGACCTATGCCTCCCCTTTCTTCTTCAGGACTGGCTGAGCAAGTTTGGCTACCTCCCACCCCCAGATCCCGTAACTGGCCAACTTCAGACCAAGGAGGCCCTGACCAAAGCCATCAAAGCCATGCAGAAGTTCGGAGGACTCAAGGAGACAGGAATCTTCGGTGCGTGCGCGTTTGTGTGTGTGTGTGTGTGTGTGTGTGTGTGTGTGTGTTTTATGCATGACTACAGCATGTGTCAACGGGTGTTGGATGTGAATGCAAATTTATAATCTCTCTTGAGATTGCACTGAGGTGAATAAAACATTGTGACAGTCCAAGAATGATAAGTGCGCATCCTGCTCCCTCTCGTAAACATTACGCCATAAATCTTCATACACAGTGCACTTCCCACTTACAAAGTCAAACACACACCGCTTTCTCATCTTACATGCATGAGTGTAGGGACAAGAGAGCGAGACAATCTGGGAGATGATCCTTCAAAGGGAGTACATGTGTGTGCAATTGTATTGAAATGCACAGACAGTAATTTAATCTGATTGCTCAAGTGATCATGCTGTATATAGTACATGAGCAGTTTTTTTTTTTTAAATCTGAAAGGGGGAAAACTTGCATTAAAACTAGATTTCAAGTATTGTGTTAGTACTCCACCAAGGCAATCCAAAAGAAAGGATGTACTGCTCCACTCCGATCCTGTAGGTGGCAGTGCACGCATTACAACGTGAGGGGATTGCTAAACACACCAAGCACTTATGCACCCATGCTTATGAGTTTTTGTTTTTTGTTTTGCTTACTAACGAACATCCATGAAACCATATACTAACGTATTACCTTGTGCTATTTGTGCTGCTAATTAACAAAGAATTCCTGTCAAACAGCTTTTCCAAAACTTTTCAATCCATGCTCTCTGTTTAATATCTTGACAGAAAATGTGTACTCATTTTCCTCCACACATGCCCTAAAAAAAATAAAAATAAATTTTTTTTAAAGGCAATGTGAAGCCTGTTTCAAGATAATGGCTGAAGATGTTTGTGAGAACAATGTTGGACTTAATTATGGAGATACAGTACAGTGTTTGGTTTTAACTATTTCAATTTTGTGAATACAATCTTCCCCCCCCCCATCCTCACATCCAGTGGTGCACTTGTCCCCAGCAGTGGCGGCAAATCCAGGTCCAGGAAGTAAAAACCCTGCCACAGTTTGCCTTTTGCCCCATGTACTAGCTAGCTAGCTCCCTAGCTACCTCCCATGGTGCTCGTTTACCTACTAGGGAGCTAGCTAGCAGGCTAGCATCAATGGCTAAAGCCAAACTGTGGCAGGGTTTTTACTTTCTGGACCTGGATTTGCCACTTCTTGTCCCCAGTCCCCCTTTCATAACCTGAGCGTTATCTGGTCCAAATCAGTTATTATTACAAGGCCCATTTCTCTACCACTACAGCATGCATTTAGCTCGCTAGCTATGCCTGCAACCCGAAAATGCATCTTTTTCCTGTATGCTACAATTTATAGAAGGATTCAGTATCATTATTTAAATTCCTAATCAAGGAGGTGACGATGTGGGCGAGTCCACTGACTGTCCATGGGAAATATTCTGTCCACTGGAGGCTTTTAGCGCACATTTTCATGGTTTAAACATGGAGGGACGTTTGATTTTCTCATAAGTTTAAAGCCTCGTTTTATAAAATGGGCTTTTTTTTTTATTATTCAAATTTGACAGAGTTTTTTTTACACTCTTCTCTGTGGTGAGTGACATTTAGAACGTTTTTACTTTGCAGGGGCTGCAATTAAATATAGTGTACTTTTATGTATTTGGTCCATGCTAAACACCTTTTGTCTCTCTTCAGATCAAGCCACATTGGGACTCATGAAAACCCCCAGATGTTCTCTGCCAGATGTGCCTGTGTCTGAGGGGACAGTGGGCCGCAGGAAACGCAGCCTGAACACTCCAAACAAATGGACAAAGAGGCATCTATCTTGGAGGTATTGAAGTCTTAACAACTTGAAGTGAAGGCCTTTGTGTAGGTTCAGAACTGTGCTTAAACATGACAAGAATTTGAGTGACCAGACTATTTAATTCCATTGATTCTTTGAAGTACAGCCCGGCTCTGTTTATAGGCTGGATAATCGCATTAGTGCGATGGAGAGTTAGTTCTTAAACAAGTCACATTTTCAATACGTCCTTCCTTACTGTGGGTACACTGGATGACTCTTGATTGGGCAAATCTTTTGCCTAAATCTATTGATTTTATAATCAATGTTTACTTAAAGGAAGTTGTGATACAAGATAGAGAAACCTGAAACAGCACTGCGCATTAGGGGTGTGAATTGCCTAGTACTTGGCGATTCGACTCGTATCACGATTCATAGGTCACGATTCTATACTGATTAATCCCAATACGAATCGATAAATTGATTATTGCAATTTATTTTATTTTTTTTACTCAAATTGAAAAAATACTAATCAGTAAACTTGTACATGTACACTAGGGGTGTGAATTGCCTAGTACCTGGCGATTTGATTCGTATCATGATTCATAGGTCACGATTCGATACCGATTAATCCCGATACGAATCTATACATTGATTATTGCGTTTTTTTTTAACTCAAATTTCGAAAATACTAATCAGTAAACTTGTACATGTACACTGTAAGATTTGTATGAACATGTATTTATTTATCTGAAAATTCAGGTTGCAGTCTGTTTCATGTTTGAACAGCACTGAAATCAAATATTAAGGCTTAATGTTCCATTAATGTAACATTCTTCCATGCTTAGTGTGTAAACCCTAAGTAAGACGTTTTGTTGAATATTCCCATAAAAAATGTATGTTTAAAAATCAATTTGGCCGCATATTGAATCGATTCGAGAATTGCACGCTGTAATATGGCGATATATTGCCAAATAGATTTTTTTCTAACACCCCTACTGCGTATTATTCTACTTTCTAATGTTTGTATGATGCCATGCTAGTCACGTTATACGCCTCAGTGTGCAGATCAGGGTTTGTCAATTAGCCTTTTTCCGATGATCTCGTGCCTCGAAGTTATGCTCTTTCGGCCTCACATTGAGCATAACTATCAGTTTTCCAAAAAGACAGTTGCAGATTGCTAAAAAAATAATAATAATAATATTTTGAGATTTTTTTAAAAATATTTCTGTCAGTTACAAGGTTCTTTCGAGGTGCTTTGGGGCCTTATTAGCGCATTTCACACTGCCTATAAAAGTCCGCATTTCGCCTGCTTTTCCCCACACTATAACCAGCACCGACGCAGAAAAACGAGGTGGATGAAGCCGACTCTGAAAAGTTAACAGAGGCGGGCAGATGCCTCTGTGTCAGGGTATTCTGCAAAGCCGGGAGCTGCATGTGAATTTTAACATCACGACCCTCTTGAAAGCAGTTCTCACTGTCCAACACATTTTACATGTCAGACCAGGCCCCGGTGCTGACATGTAATTGCAGTAAACTATTTGAGGGGACACACAGCTTTGCTGGGTTCTGTGTAAAAAGCACTGCAGAATAAATGCTCCATTTTCTGTTATGGGTTTGAGAAAAGGGATATTTGTAAAGAGGTTCAATCTGAGTTGCAATCAAAAAATGCCTACAGATTGTATGTTCAATGGATACTTTAGAGCGCACCATTGTCTGCCGCGAGTGTGTGCACAAGGTTTTTTTTTTTTTCATGTTGTACTTGGCGTTAGTGTTATTTTCGTCAATGAAAACTAAACAAAAATAATTTCATCAACACGCACATTTTTCACCGGACGAAAACTAGACTAAAACATTCATTAATAAACAATAATTGGGACAGGAACAGACAGGAAGTGGATTCACGGTGAAAAGTGAAGAAGAAAAAAAGTCAATCATAGTTAAAACGTAACATTAATCCAACGACTATAACGTTCCAACAATAATCTTAATCCAACCGCTAACTAATGCTAGCTAATTTACTAGCTCATAGCATGGTGCCATAGTGTAGCCACTTGTTGATATACTGTAATTGTGTGTGAAGTTGTTTTTCATCAAAAAGATGAGAGAAAGTTTTATGTGAAATAGTTTTAGATCCGAAATGTTCAACATAATGTTCTGACAAAAAAATATACAGGGTAAAATGATTGTCCAGACTAAAAGGTTGAACATTTTTGTTAAGTAAAACTAGATGAATAAAATTGTTTTCTTGGACTAAAATAAAGACTAAAATGCTAGTTATAATCGGTTATAAGTTAACTCAATAAAAACGGGATGAGGTTGACTAACTATGATTAAAAACTAACAAGCGTGATTGAAATTGGACTAAAACTGAGACTACGTTTTAAAACGGCGGATAAAATGAACACCACTTGACAAGCCAGCGTGCGGACCTGGGCTCCAGGTTGGCTTGGCCGCTTGAGAGCGCACCGTTGTCAGGCACGAGTACACGCACGTCGTGGAAAAAAAGGTAGAAGAACGAGTTAAAACTAATGTAAAAGTCAGCACGATGACCTCATCAATAAATTGTATTTATTTATTTATTTTATTTATTTTTTTTCTCTTTTTTTTTTCCTGGAGAGCTCAGTATTGTTCATTCGGTAATTTTACCGATTTGACATGTCATCATCATTGCTCTCTTTTTTTTTTTTTTGTATGTGCGAGTGTTTGTGTATTCATTAGTTCACTTAAAACCTATTGTATTGATTTATTTTAATTCTGTTAGCTGATATTTATGTGACGTTGTGTGGGCATAAGAAAGATGCCAGACAAAGCAGCATGCATTTTTCCCATATCAGCACTTTTATCTAAACTGAAATATCTAAACATGACAAGTCTCTGCCAATGATACGCAGAAGGGATGATCATGTTGACGTTCTGTGTCTTCTTCGCGCTACCAGCTTTTTTTTTGCAATGATTGCTGTGAATTTCAGTCGGGATATCTTCGAGACAGAAGGATGCTTGGTAATCGCTTTGCAAGCCTCGATCTTGATGTCTCTTTAGTTGAGCTCCCTTTCTTCATTTATTCTACCAGAAGGCGTGTCATTAAGCATTGATGTCGCTTGTTATTCACGCGTCGTCGTCGCGCTTTCATTTTGTAGCGACTGTTGTTTGTGGTATTTTGTGATTTCATTATGTGGTTTGGCACAGGGTTTCGGAACTTTGTTCTCATTACTAAGGATAGCCTGCAAAAAGGCCTTCAGGGTTTTCCCCACTACTGTTTGCTTGTCTGTAGCCTTGTTTCAGTTGGGAGAAAAAAAATTGATTTCACTAGTAACAATACTAACTATTCCTCTTTGTTAGTGTTTTTTTTTCTTGAATTTTGAAGTGCAGCTGACAGGCCGTCTTCTTAGTTCAGCAGAGTGTGGTATTGCCTCAGGCTGCAGGATGTACCTGCTCGTGGAAAACAAGTATGGTGTGGAAATGGCGCTTCTGCTACTACGTTGGGAGTGGGAGACGTACAGTGCCTATGAATTGATGAACAAAGTTTACAGTGATTATAAGAAATCACAGCTACTTAAAAAAAAAACATGTACTCACATTTTTTTTGGGCAGCATACTTCCACAAAAGGTTACGGTTGGAATAACTTCATAATATATACAGTATATTTAATTCCTCGCATCAAGCTGGTCAGAGTTGCACATGTGTGGGAGAGAAATGCGTCCATTTCTGCAAGTGGTGTATGTTTCTGTAGGTACAGAAGTATTTTAATTTTTTTCCGCTGCAAAGATGGCAACCAGTTGATCTTATTATGTAAAGCATCAGCAGTGCAAAAAAACCCTGCGACAATCCCGCAAATTCTTCACACTTGATGTACTTGCGTTCAATTTTTGACGCGAGTCGTCAATTTATTTACTCATCTGGATTTTTGGAGTTCCCGCAATCGAGTTAATCGAGTGCATTTAACACACGAGCAGCAACATGCATGTATTGTAGTTTTATTTAATTTACTCTTACTAATGGTTTTACAGTAAGTCTGTGTGAGCATGTCAGCAGTGGGCACACAGCCCAGAGGGGGGGGGGGGGGGGGGGGCAAGCCAATCTCCAGAGCAAGGATAAAGATAGAAGTCTAATCAATCAGCTGCATGTTAGGACAAGGAAAGCCAAATATATCAAAGTGTGTTTGGAAAGGGAAGCCATTATATCTTTTGGAACGTTTGGAAGGTACTATAGCATCAGTATGGAGGTCATTTAGGAAAACTCTGAAGAGGGTCTTCTGCCCAGATTTAGTTATGACTGTTTTAATTTACTTATTTCCTCAGTAGAACTTTTATCTGTGGATGTGTCTTTGTAAGTGGTGTCGCAATTTCTGCTCTTGTCGTCATGTCTGAAGGACCTCGTCTGTTTCCACATCAAAGGGCCATTTGTCAATGTGTATTGAATGATGTCTGGCTTAGCTGAGGGCAGGGGGGGAGGGGGGTCTTGGGGGTTTTATGATACTGCCTTTCAAGATAGTATAAGAATGCTGTGAGTCCGCTGTAACGACACACTTGCGAGAGGACTGCAGCCGTTTGTCTGTAAACTTGCTTGTGTCCGGAATATTCTGTAAAATAAATCCTTCGAAAGGACCTGTTCGCCGATCTCCAGTCTGTATTCAGAAAATCAACATTCTCTCTACCCGAACAACAACGAGCACGCGGATCTTCGAACAACACTTTACTTGAAATGCATGTATTTGATGTCACGTTTGTGCTTGCGTGGATTTCCTCCTGATACTTCAACTTCCTCTGACATTTCAAAAACACACGTTAGGTTCATTGAAGGCTATATTGTCCATAGGTATGAATATGAATCAGATTTTTTTTTTTTTTTCTGTCCATGTGTCCTACGATTGGCTAACAAGTCCAAATTCCGCTGGGATATTCCCCTGTTCACCCATGACCTTAATGAAGACCAGTAGCACAGAAAATGGATGCACAATGCAGAAAGTCTATTTTCTGTTTTTGAATAGTGTTAGCAGTTCCAGCCTATTAGCCTCAGGGTCGCAGGGGAGATGCAAATTGCTGCTCCGGGGTTAATTGCCAAGTTAATTGTGTCTAACTTGAACAGGGCTAAACTCCGAGGTGCAGGGAGGACGTTGGCACAGGGTCTGGCTGGATTTTCAGGCTATGGTCTTTTATATTTGCACAAGTCCAGCTTGCTCACTCACTAACTCTTAAAAAGCACACATGGGAGGAAGGAGGACACACACTATTGCTCTTTAATAAGGTCTAGATCCATACATCCTTCTTTTTTTAATACTGCTTATCCTGGTCAAGGTCGCCGGGAGCCTATCGCAGGTGACTTTGGAAAAAAAAAAAATTAGGAAAAAGCAACACTGGGCGAAAACTTAAATGTTCCTATTTAATATTTAGAAATTTCTGAAAAAAGAAAAACAGGTGAGCCGTGATTGATCGTTGCTTGAGCCCTGAGCAACTGTGATGTCATTTACAGTTGACAGAAAGTGACAAAATTGCCACCCCCTGAGATGGCTAAAAAAAACGGGTAGCTTTTGCAGCTTTATTTATTTTCAACAAACACAATATTAACTCTTTGACTGCCAAAAACGTTAAATAACGTTTAGTAAAATCCTATGGAGGAGTGCCAAAGACGTTAAAAGACGTTTGTTTCAAAACAGAGGTGAAACTAACCATTTTCTATTGTGGATTACTGAAAAACGGAATAAGGTAGAAACAAATTTTTTCTTTCTGATGAAAGATGAGAGTCCAATCTATTTTTGGTAGTATGTGTGTTTCCATAGTCCAAACACATAATTTTCTATGGACCTTGAAAGATCAGTCAAAATGCTTAAAATCGGCTGGCACCCACGGCATCCCTTTTCTAAAAACGTCTGGCAGTCAAAGAGTTAATCAGAATGCTGCTTTGAACATATTGGGTTGACTTCTCCTTAGTACAGCAGTTTCTTTTGTCTTGATGGTCATATTCCAGTTGCTTTCACACTGCCTGCATAGTTAATAAAGATTTTATGAGGCTAACCGCTTTAGCTTGGAACCAAATCAACTCATTTTGCAGTATTTCCCACGGGGAAAATGATTTCAAGATTAGCACAATCAGCATCATCAGAAGCTGAAGATTCAGCTGTAACGTATAAGCTAACAGCCGGAATTGCACTATAGCTACATTTAGCTTGTGTTTGTGATTTTTTTTTTTTTTCTTAACAATTGCTAGAATCATTGTCACATTGTGTTTTAATGAGCACGGGCATGCGGTTCTAATAAATGAGAAAACACTTGATAAATGGAGGAAATTCCCTTACATTCCGCACAAGCATGAATACAATTTGATGCTGTTTTTACCGCGCTTCCAAGATGAATAACGTTATGAAAAGATTTTAAAATGATAAAAGATCATTCTTGTTTGAAGTAGGCTTGTGTGCAAGCAGAATAAATGTTGTGGCATTAAGCCTCTTGTTGTTTACTGACTCTGCCTGGTTCCCTTCTGATCCATTAGCAACAACGCACGTCCCTTTTTTTTTTTCTTCTGTCAAAGCAAAAGATGCACGACCTGTCCTGGACTGTCTGTTCAATAGCGTGTTGGCATTTGTTGACGAAAGCACTTCTTCATGTTTGTAGTGAGACAGCACACTGTGTTGTTCTCAGGTATTTTTATATGTAAGTCAAGATGCACTCTCAGGAAAAAAAGGCGCGTTCCTGCGAAACAGCCACTGGGCTTCTTTAAAACTCTTACACGTGCAGTTTTGGTTCACCCTCAAACTTGGCTGCCTCACAAGCTTATTATATTCCAGCTGCTTGTTTGTCACGGTCGTGAAATTTCAAGAAAGTAAACATTTATGTTGCGATCGCACAGCCAACAGCTTGATCAGAGAACCGGAATCTGGCAGTGGTTTCACTAGCTTGATTTTTTTTTGCTTTTGGGTACTTTGAAATGGAGTCAAAAGTTTGATACTGATGCCACCGCTCCTTTTATACTTTGCTCATTTTAGCCATGATATTTTGAACACGCTAGTTAGCATTAGCATGTTTGTACTATGCTAGTTCTAGAGTCTTGAGTTGGAATCTCATCTCAATGAGCTTTTAGAAGTCAAGTAATGGATGATTACATTTTTTACAGAAGCAAACTAGGAACTAGCTAGACAGAAATAATAAAAAAAAAAATCTATACTGCTTATCCTGGAGCCTATCACAGTCTACGCCCTGTTCTTGTCGCCAGTCAATCACAGTGCACGTATATAGTCATAGACAGACGGCCATTTACATTCACCATCGCAGATTGAGTGGAAATGAGCCCATGTTTCCTTTTTGCAGAAGTCAGGCATGAACATATTTACAACACCAAGCAAACGAGAAGGAGCAGCAGTATATGTGGCAGCTGTATGTGCAGATGTGCATTATTATTCATTCAACGAATTGTTTATGTCGAGTAACTATGTGAAATCCAAAGATGGTGTCGGTAGTGTCAATTTTAGCCGCCCTTTTTAAATTTAGTCTCAGTTTCAATCACGCTTGTTATTTTTTATCATATTTAGTCAACCTCATCCTGATTTTATTTAGTTAACTTTTAGTCGACTATAAATCTAGCATTTTAGCCTTTATTTTAGTCCAAGAAAACATCATTTTATTCGTCTAGTTTTAGTCAGGACAATCATTTAACCCCTGTATTATTAAAAAAATAAAATAAAATTGTCAGCCGATTATGTTGAACATCACAGTTGCTCAGGGAACGACCAATCACAGCTCACCTGTTTTCTGAAACTGAGCTGTGATTGGTTGTTACCTGTGACTTGAGCAACTGTGATGTCATCTTCAGTTGACAGCAAGTGTCAAAATGGCCGCCTGGTGAGATGGATAAAAACGGCTGAATTTTGATGCTTATTATTAACGCAATTTAGACCAGTGGGGCTGCATAGAACATATTGTCAAACTATTTTTGGGGGTTTTGACTTCCTCTTTAAATACTGTAAACCCTTCATACTATGTCGAGCCAAAAAAAAGAAAAGAAAAAAAGAAATTGGTTGGATGAATATGCTACGCTAAATACTAAAATATGCTACGCTACTAAAATGTTCTCTCATCTTTTTGATGAAAAACTTTTTTTTTTTTTTTAATAGAACGCTTGCGGAAACTTGTGTGAATTGACACGCACACACTCGAATGCTTTCTATTCCTTGTACGGAAAAACGCACGGCGTCCGTTCCCGCGGTCAGTGTGAATTGGGCGTTGGCTCCATCTTGTTGGGAAAAAAAAATAACACAAACTCTATAGTAGACTTTAGATGAAATGTTATCAATAATTAAAAATGAGAAATTTACAAACTGATGCGACCCCGGTGTCAGGTCCATCAAGTGAATCCAATTTCTGCAAGGCACCGCCGGGAAATAACACCTGGCTCATTTGTTATGCGCCTACAGTCACCTAATGTAAACACAAGCAATTCCCCGGGACTCGCCACATCATCCCAGATGCAGGACAGCGGGGCTCCGACCTTGGCTGACTTCACCGCCGTTGCCCCGCGCGGTCCGCACGCGCCATTTGGATGCGCGTATCTTTTTATTTACACACGGAACGCAATCACCCGCCCTCGTCCGTCCGAATTAGCTTTAATAAGCAGGTGGATTGTCTGCGGAGGATAAGCAATTTGCAACGACCTTGGAAAAGTGCGGCGCAGCAGTCATGGGCGAATCTGCTGGCGGTGTGAATAAATGCACCGTGCGGGCACATCTGGGTATGGAAAAGTTGCGGAATTTTTGACTGGAGAATCCGATCTGGCTTTTTTGCTTGCATACCAATGAGGTGCGGCTCATTTTCAAACCTCCCTGGTGCTGTTTTGCTTCAGTAACTAATACCGCCTGTGCGCTTCTTCACATGTTGACACATTCTCTAATTGAGCATATAAATTAGTTGGACTAATCAACTCATTCGCATCAGTGGGCGTGTTGAAAACACTGGCAAGTGAATATCAGGAGGTGAAAGATTAAAGAGTTTGGAAGGTTCTTATTAGAATGATGTGGATGTGGGGAAAACGGCGGCGCTCATGAAGCTGTCAGGCATGACGTAACGCGAGACCTCAGTTGGGCGAGCATCAAAGGAGCGTTTCGCTTCCTCTTGGCTTTTGTTTTTTTGTCCCCCCCCCCCCAAATATAATTCAATAGCCTACCCACCAATCAAGTGTGAGATTAAAGGAAGAGTTTGCGGTTTTAAAACTGCCAGCACGCTCTGAATGTAGCCTCACTTTCCTGAACTATAAATAAACTTACCACTGTGAGTGCGCGTGTGAATGCATGAGAATGAGAAACACCTTGTCAGTCACGCGGTTGGTTTCTGATTGGTTGTTTTTCCTCAGGCGCAATGGTTTCTTAAAAATCTAATTCGAGAGACGAGGTGGGCCCAGAGAGGGAAGATTTGTTTTCGCAGATTATTTATTTTACTCAAACTACTGTCTTTGCATTTAGAAAAAAATGACAAAATGTGATTATTTAAAAATCTTCCATCCGTCCATGCATGAAGGACATAGGACAGTGGTTCTGAACCCCACCAGTTTCCTGTGCGCATTCACCGAACCCATCTTTATTGAAAAATGGAATATGATTCTTCTGTTTTGCTGAGATGGAACCCAGGGGCGAATGAAAACCTCAGAGGGCCCAGAATTGAACCCTGTGGAACACCATACATTCCGTTTGACATGTGAATTCATATGGCACATATTCATCCAACCAATTTCTTTTTTTCTTTTCTTTTTTTTGGCTCGACATAGTATGAAGGGATTACAGTATTTAAAGAGGAAGTCAAAACCCCCAAAAATATTTTGACAATAATATGTTCTATGCAGCCCCACTGGTCTAAATTGCGTTAATAATAAGCATCAAAATCCAGCCGTTTTTATCCATCTCACCAGGCGGCCATTTTGACACTTGCTGTCAACTGAAGATGACATCGCAGTTGCTCAAGTCACAGGTAACAACCAATCACAGCTCAGCTTCAGAAAACAGGTGAGCTTTGATTGGTCGTTGCCTGAGCCCTGAGCAACTGTGATGTCATCTCTAGTCGACAGCAAGTGGCAAAATGGCCACCCCCTGAGATGGATAAAAAGTGGCAGGAATTTGCTTCGTAACTCTTATTCCACAAATGTAATATTAATCAGAATGTCATGTTTAGACTAGTGAGGTCATAACTTATTATTGTCAAGAAATGTCTAAGGTTGACTTCCACTAAGAAATCACATGACGTACCAACACAAGTTACACAGTCACAACAAGTCACTGCAGCACAGATGTCAAGTGATGTCACATGATCACCTGCAGCCAATGATGGCCAAGCAGAGTGTATCATCGCAAATCATTGGAGTCGGGTACGTCTTGGCCTCTGCCGAATCCCAGAGGCTGACTCACTGAACCCAGGTTGAGAACCACTGACATTGGACATACACATCGAAAAGCTTTAACCTAAGCGTTGCTGTGGAAACTGAAATATTTATGCCCACGTTAGATGTTCCACACCACTGCAGACTGCATCCACCATAGGAAATAAGGAAATTGCTCTTCGAGAAGTGATTTAAAAGTATTGCGAGATTTAATCCCGTCTGGCAGGCGTTTAAAAGTGTGACTTTGACACCCCCACCCAAAAAAAAAAAAAAAAAAACATTCCAGCAACCTTCACGAGTGGTCTGAAACGAGGGAACAGCTGCTCAAACTCACAAGGATGAAAGGTCTGACGTGAAGCTCGGGTCAAAGTCGCTATTAACACTTTGATATCGTCGTCTGCGGAGGTCGAGCGGGACATGGAAAATGATCGCTCGATTCCCGCTGCTACAAAACCGAAGAGTTCTCATTACTTAACATGAAGAATTTGTTTGAATGTGACTTTCATCTATTGAGTTTCATCCTGTCCCCTTCTCTCGTCTCAGAGTGCGGACGTTCCCAAAGGACTCGGCTTTACTGGGCAGAGACACGGTTCGAGCACTCATGTATTACGCCTTGAAGGTGTGGAGTGACATCGCACCGCTCAACTTCCACGAGGTGGCGGGAAGCGACGCCGACATTCAGATCGACTTCACTAAGGCCGACCACAATGACGGATATCCCTTTGACGGGCCCGGGGGCACGGTGGCCCACGCGTTTTTTCCCGGGGAGAGATTCACAGCTGGGGATACGCACTTCGATGACGACGAGGCTTGGACCTTCAGATCACCAGGTGAGGGGGTCGACATTATTTCTACTTGGCTGTTCTTACACATTAAGATGATTTCAAATTTAGTCTTAGTCCTAGTTTTACAGGGATGTGATTTTTCCGCTAATTCGTGGAATTCCGCTTTTTTTTTATCTCCAAAAATAAAAATTTAAAATTTCCGTTTTTTTTTTTTTTTTTTTTTTTTTTTTTAGTAGTTCATTGTGTAGGCACATGACTCCGACAGATAACATCTTCTGCTATAACAAAGACATTTGTGGTATGTTCTAATATGAATTACTTTTTTATTTGGTCATGATACAATTATTTGTTCATGAAATTTGAACTCTTCAACATTATTTATGTGTTAACTTAGTAATCACATTAGTTAGATATGATGATATTCTCAGTGATAGTTTTTAAAAGCAAAGGCAGTCCAATGTTTTTGAATGTGACTGATTTTGAGTTGACTAAAACTGCCATTTTATATGGGATAGTTTAATATACATTGAAAATTTATGCTGTTGTTTTGTCTATTTCTTTGTCATGTGAGTGCATTGAAAGTACTTAAAAACACGGAAAACCCATGAGCTCCGGGGGGCCGGCGGCCCCCAGACCCCCGGCTAAATTTTCAGATAATTTCACTTTGGTCAAATCACATCCCTGTAGTTTTAGTCTCGGTTCAGTTCACGCTTGTAAAATGTTATCACATTTAGCCAACCTTTAGTTAAGTTGTAGACAACTATTAGTATTTAGTCCAAGAAAATGTAATTTTATTGGTCTAGTTTTAGTCAACAAAAAGTGTTTCATTTTAGTCAGGATAATCCCTTTTACGTTTCATTTTTTAATTAGTGTGTGGCCTATTATTTTATTTGATCTCAATTGTTTTAGTTCATTTTAGTTTTTAGTTTGCCAGGCAATTTGTGTGAACTATAGTTCGCACGCAGCTATGTGACCTCACTAGTCTAAACATGACATTCTGATTAAGATTACATTTGTGGAATATGAGGTATGCAGCAAAATCCAGTCGTTTTTTTTATCCATCTCAGGGGGTGGCCATTTTGACATCACAGTTGCTCAGGCAATGACCAATCACAGCTCACCTGTTTTGCCTGAGCAACTCTGATGTCATCTTCAGTCGACGGGCAAGTGGCAAAATGCTCGCCCCCTGCGATGGATAAAAACGGCTGGATTTTGCTGCTTAACTAATATTAACCCGAATACTATATTTAGACTAGTGGTGCTACATAGAACAGATTATTACTTACTTACATATTATATAACTAAACTTACAATCCAACTAAAACCATAGTTTGCTGGCTCGTATCGCAGTTAGCACAATTTCAACTTCACACACCATTATATCAATTGGCTACTATCGCTACATGCTACACGCTAGTACGTTAGCGGTCGGCTTAACGTTATTGTTGGAACATTATGTTTATTTATTATAAAAAATTATCGTTGACGGATCGTTTTGTTTAGTTAGGGAGTTTCTAGTTCAGTTTTTAAAATGAACACTAGCACAGACAAAATTGTTAAAAACAAGCATTTCACCTTTAAGCTGCTGTTGTTTCAGTAAACATTATGGTTTTTTTTTGTTCTTAGTATGTAGCGTACCACCATTTTGCTCGTGTGTGTATATATAAAGTACGATGAGGCCATTTTTGTGGCGTTCCATGGATCCACAGCGACTTAAAGCTTCTCGATCCAAAACTAGAGCAGGCTTTATTAAGGATTCAAGCATTCCCTTTAGGCCCCTTCATGTCCCAGTCTCTTGAGTTAATATTTATTTATCATTATAATGCGAATTTAAAATTTAAACAGGGTCTCATACTGAGTTATGACGAAAATAGAGGTGATATTTTCCCCTCCTAAGAGGTGTAAAATATTTCCTTAGTCCCTCCAAATGTTATCAACAATCCACTCCATTACACCAATCCTATTAAAGCACTGTAGTTTCAAGAAATCTGTTTTATAAGATTCAGCTAGCGGGTGATTAATAATGAATGAAACATTTTAAGAACTTTCTTAACTTCTCACTAATAAAACCGTTGTCAGACTTCATGAAGAGTTTTTCGGTTGTTGTTTAAGCGCCGTGCTAAAAACAATCAATATTGGGACACGATGATGGCGCTTTGACGGCCGAATACGGATGTAACGAGGCTCTTTTGAATCCCTCATTGTTTTGCATTTCAAGTCTTGATGCTTTTTACTACTTTTAACCTGTCATATGTTTTGTTCTAGTTACCTTTACATGCCCATGTGTAAACTTAAAATCTATTGACTGGGGTGGAAAATAACCTCCCTAACACAAACACTTGACACAAATCAAATGAGTCACATATTCATATTTTCATAAAATGTTTGTCTATTGACTCAAAACTCCCATAGCTGTCAAAATTATGATTCCACTCGCATTCTGCTGAGCATCTGTTGGCCCTCAGATATTTTGTCAAAAATAGAAGCCCCTATGAAGATGGATGACATATTAGAGAATGTTATGCTTTGCTTTCAACCCCCTGTGGAGAGCGGGAGATGCAGCATGTGCCAACCGGTAGTAGAATCATTTAGCAGTCTGCAAGCCCCCCAGTCCCCTTCTTCAAAAAATCTCTTTTTTCATGCCAACCTGCTAATATATTCCAATTAGATTTTATTTATTTAAATAGGAGGGATGCATGGCACAGAAAGTGGATCGTTGGATAATGTCATGAAGTTATGAAGTCTCAAAGTGTATTTTTCTCTTCAAGGTCTTGTTCGTTTTCAAATTAGGTGAGTCAAATATCGCTGTGAAATGCTTTTGGTGTCCTCATCAGAATCACTCGGTCATCATAAAAATGTAGCAGAATAATGAAATTCTGAAGTCTCATAAGTGGCTAAATATTTGCACACCAGTGCAATGATGAGTTTCTTAAGATATGTGTCCTTCATCCTAATTTTTTAATTGGATGTATATGATTTTGGCACATCCCACTCACTGCTCTACTAACTACAATTTAATAAGTTTAATAAATGGTTACATTTTTAATTTTGCAAACTACCCCCCCCCCCCCCCAAAAAAAAAGAGAAAATATTTTATCGTCCAACACAAGTTGTTTGATAAAGCGAGTCATTTTGACCTTGCATAATTTAATTTTCATGATCATTTTTGCATGCATCCCTGAAATTGTTGTTCACTCTGTCATGATGGAGGAACGTGCCAATAAAAACTTGGAAACTACCAAACGAAAGATTAGAGTTTCTTGTTTCAGGAAAAAAAAAAGGTAATTTATGTTTCAGTTTTGCAGCAATTAGCATTAGAATATAGCTAAGGTTCGTCATTATTCACAAATCTATTTCAAATTGTGGGGAAAACTGCTTTGTTTCAACAGGGCCCTGGTTGATCTATTTTGCTCTGCTGCCACCTGCTGGCCGTTTTTGTAATAACTGGCATTTCCGCAACCGTTCTGTGCAGTTGAGAGGCTGCATCAAAGCCTTCTGTATGCTTTAATATAAAAAAAATATTTAAAAAAATTGGGATACTTAAAACATTTAAAATAGAACGTATATATATGTTTTTGGGAGCAAATGAGTTAATAACATGGCATTTTTCGAAATGTTCTTAAATGAATGCATGAAAATGACAATTCAAGTATATGGAGGAGGCGATTCTCTCTTTGGTATTTAAACTATCCAAGTGTGGAGTCACAGAACACTACGATAAGCGGCCATGTCAGATATTCTGAGGATGTTGTTGTAGTCGACTTGCTTCTTGCAAACAGGAGAATTAAAAAAAAGGGTCCGAAGTGTCCTTGGAAGTTGAACAATATTTTTTAAAAGGATTATTAATGTGACAGGAGAATAATTAACAGACAGTGTCCTTTGTAACTGTAGCGCTTGGCTTATTTTTTTTTTTTATAATTTTCTCCTTTACGAAGCTACTTCCTTCATACGCTTTTAAAAAAACGTATCCCTTTGCGCAAATCAAACTTCTCCAATAATAGAACCAGTGTCTTCTATAAGGCTGCTAGTCTGTCATATTGACGTTTTTCAAACGTTCTTTTTATCATCAAATCTAACTCTTTGACTTTTCTTGTAAAGGCAGATAATGTGCAATATAAAAACATCATTTCCCAAAAGGAGATAAATCCCGTCCCTGAAAGTGTCGCCTGTCCTTGCAAACCCTCTCAAAGTTTCTGACTGGTCTGCTCCAAGGATTTAACAATCAGACACTATCTGTTCACGCTCCTTGCTAATTATGGAGTTCTAAATGTATTTCTTTGTGCAAACACTTGAAAGGATATTAGTTACACAGTTCACTGTTTATCTGTGCAGACGGATCCTCACAGAATGGATTTAGGTTGCAGCATGAACCCGTACAAGAATAGCGCTTTGCGGACGACTAACCTCCACCAAGGCCGAGTCGTGCCAATCATGTTTTTTTTTTTTTTTTTTTACTTGTTTGAAAATAAAGTCGTGCAAGGCCATACTTTTCCACTTGATGGATCCGGCCGGGCACTGCACCAATTAGCTCCCAATGCAAGTAGACTGTAACTGCGTCAAATAAATCCTCTCCTCAATCAAAACAATTCTACTCCCTCCTGCTTTTGCACTTAGCGAACAGAATAAAATTACACTTAATGAGTAAATGTGATTCACAGTAGTAAACTAATACAGCGAATGTGGTATATTAGTGTGTCATGATTATATGCTGATCAAGATAATAAACCCTTGCTCATTTGCATTTCCAACCACCTTCATGAACTGCGTTATTGGCTGTCTGACAAACGCAAGCCTTTATCTATCTCATTATGTTCCGTATATTCCCCGGCTAGTTGCTAGCTTATCTGTTTACCTTTTAACGCGTTAGAAGGATGGTGAATTTATTATTTGCAAACAGCAAATAATACCGATAAGAGCACTCACAGCAAACTTGATAATATGTACGTATTATTCCCAAAAGTGTGAAGTGGAGTACACTCAATCGACGGGTTGCGGTTTTGTTTTTGTTTTTATTTGTAACCTCTTTGCCTTAAACTTGTATCTTGCTCTCCCCCATTTAGCCATCGATGCTGTTTGGGGCTGTCGGATCTAAATTACATGCTGTCTTTACTATTGTTGCAAACTCAGCATGTCTTTGTTAAACAAGGCCTCTGATATGTCCCGTGTCCCTTGTTTGGTTCTGCAGCCACTCGATCTGTTCTTTCAATTAAAGCGTCATGTTTCAGAGCTGACGACTTGCCGGATGTAAGACACTTCCATGTCCACATTCAAAAAGAGCAGGGTGACCATATGTCCTTTTTTGCCTGGTCGTCCTATATTTTAACTCTTTGACTGCCAGACGTTTTCAGAAAAGGGATGCCGTGGGTGCCAGCCGATTTAAGCATTTTTGACTGATCTTTCAAGGTCCACAGAAAATGATATGTTTGGACTATGGAAACACACATACTACCAAATGAAAGATTGGACTCTCATCTTTCATCAGAAAAAAAGTTTGTTTCTACCTTATTCCGTTTTTCAGTAATCAACAATAGAAAATGGTTAGTTTCACCTCTGTTTTGAAAAAAAAACGTCTTTTAACGTCTTTGGCACTCATCCATAGTATTTTACTAAACATTATTTAACATTTTTGGCAGTCAAAGAGTTAAAAAAAAAAAAAAGAATTAGCCCTCCAGAATGTACCAATTATGTTCTTGTGTTGCTAGAAAATAGTTCAACTAAAATGTTAGGATGTTGTCGGGGTTAGGGTTAGGGTAAGTATTTCACAAAATGGTGAAGTGTGATATTTAATGCAATCATTTAAAGAGGAAGTCAACTGCAATACAATTTTCTTGACAATAATATGTTCTATACAGCCCCACTAGTCTAAGTACGGTATTGTGGTTAGTATTGGGTCAGTGTAATATGAGTTAAGCAGCAAAATCCAGCCGTTTTTATCAATATCAGAAGGCAATAATTTTGCCACTTGCCGATTTAAGCATTTTTGACTGATCTTTCAAGGTCCACAGAAAATTATGTGTTTGGACTATGGAAACACACATACTACCAAATGAAAGATTGGACTCTCATCTTTCATCAGAAAAAAAAAGTTTGTTTCTACCTTATTCCGTTTTTCAGTAATCAACAATAGAAAATGGTTAGTTTCACCTCTGTTTTGAAAAAAAAACGTCTTTTAACGTCTTTGGCACTCCTCCATAGGATTTTACTAAACGTTATTTATTGTTTTTTGGCAGTCAAAGAGTTAACAAAAGTGGGGAATAAAGTTAAACTAATACAAATAGTTCAAATAAAATTTTGACGTCTATAGCCGTCAATGGCAGTGAATGAGTTAATTTTTTTAATTTTTTTTTTTTTTATACATCCTGCCCGGGTGTCATGCTACTATACAATAGTATATAAGAGGGAGAGAAAAAAAACGGCAGCAAAAAAAAATAATCAATGTATTTTTTCCACAAACCATTTTGTCATAAAGAAAAAAGCAACCCACCCAATGTAAATGCTATTTATTTGTTCCATCGCAAAGAACTCAAATTTGTCCCAGAGTTAATGGATTCTATTATATTAACTGACAGATCTCCATTTGAAGCTGCCAACTCACATTACTGCGAAGTGACAAGTTCGCCACACTTTCCTCTTCCTAATTCTGTTTGCCAGCAGCCGTGCTCATCTTTTTGTATTTTGTTTTATCTCGGCAGCAGTCCCCAGCCTTTTTAGTTTTTGGATCTCGGATGTTTGCTTTTCATTTTCTTGAATCAACACCCTGCTGATGAACCAATCAGGTGTTTGTCTCCAATGCATTTTCATCTGCTCCCGCAAATAGAATAAAAGCGTTTCAAATTGTGCGCCGTAAAAATTTTTACTATTTAATGGGTTCCAGGTGGCTGTTTGACCTGTTTGGATTTTGGAACATAATTTCCCATAGGAAAATATTATCTGTTCCAGGATGAAACCATCCTAAAACCTTATATTGGCCATTTTGGAACAAAATTGACATCAAATCAAGTCTCTGCATGGTGAATTCTTAATGTGAGTCTTAAGTCAACCCAAAACGTTTCTTTACAATAATATGTTGTATGGGCCACTACTAGTCTAAACACGGCATTCTGATTAAAATAGTTTTTGTGCAATATGAGCTAAGCAGCAAAATCCTCCCTTTTATTATTATTATTATTATTATTGTCTCAATTGTGACAGTTTTTAAAATGAAGTCAACCATCACCCAATTTTTTTTTTTTTATAGTGTTTTTCTTATTAGGGTGGAGCTGGAGCCACAACTGTCGAATATTGTACTGAAGTTATATAAAATCACAGAATCGTGATAAAATTGAAACCATATTGCCATGTTTTGCTTCAATTCAGTGGACGTCGCGCGACACCGATGCTATTTGTTAGCCCAGCATTATTTTTATGCATTAGGATTAAGCTAGCAGACATCAAGGCAAATTTATGTGGTTGTTTTAAATACTCAATGTGTTGTTCTTTAGTTGAACAGTAAACTTCAACTGAGATTGGCGATATATGATATTTGAGGATCTTTTTTTTTTCTTCTTCTTCTTAAAAATATTGGTTGAATTCCAAATTGACTGACTTATTAGAGCTTCCAATCGGGTCCCACGCAACCACAGGAGTCAATAGTGGAAAGTGTCAGAATGTTACAATGGTACAAGAATCAAATCCCATCAAAGAGAATAGCCGCGGGCTAGTTGGCCTCCTTCTCATTTCCATCCAGCGCATGCTATCACAATCTCATTAAACTAGCCATCTGGGCTGCAGGCAATGTTTTATAGCATTTCTGTGCTAAATCCAAAGTTTACACAGTGTGTTTACTGTGCATCGCTATAATTACTTTTCCCAATAACCTATCTGGCCTTCAAAAGCTTGATTAGCTCGGTGCATGTATAATATGCCGTATGATTCAGTGATATTGTTTGGCTCGTGATTGCGCGATCGCTTTTTTTTCTGCCCTCGCAGTCGCTGCTTTTGTATTTCGATTCATCCGTACACATAAGGTTGTTTTTTGTTTTTTTTCTTTCCTGGGAAGATGATGGCATGATTTCTTCTTTGTGTCGTGTTCTTTTCTTCACCATCCTCTCGTGCCCTCGTCTCTGTGTACTAGGAGAGACTTTTCTTCTATAATGCGCCGTCTTTGGATCCCCGGTGTTGTCGCGGGAACGAGCTCAGGTTACATATTTGCCTTTGAGTACAGCACAACAAGCAGGCTAATACTCACATTTCTGCAAATCTGAATCTGTACTGAGCTATTGTCTTGTTTAGTGGAGCCTGACAAGAAGCTTTTTGAGGCTTTCCCTTTTTATATGTATACATATATACATATTTGAGCATTATGGGGAAATGCACTTTAATCACCTGCAGCTTTTCTTTTTTTTTTACGTGTCTCCTCTGCACTTTGCTTTTGATTGGCAGCCCCGAGGACTGGGGCGCTATTACCATAGTTATCTCACTCCACCACATGGCCGACAGCACTCACAGCCACCGAAGCCGTCTGCCTTGCCTCTCAACCTATAGGCTTCACTGGTGAAAGGGCACAAACACGCAAACAGTCGTCATTTTAGTTCTATAAAAGTCACACAAGTATAGCAGAAAACTCCGCTGAATAAAATAGACCTTCTTATCATAAATGTATGCAGTTTGCATGTAGTGGAACAGATATTTAAGTCATTCTCATTTTAAACTAATGTTCTCCATAATATTTTAGAAATTATTAATTTTATGCTCAAGATGTCACTCACACTGTGTGGCAAAACAAAAATGATGAAAAGCACTCACATACACACACGCCTCCGATTTGCATGTTCTCCCTGTGGTATAGAAAATGGATTTAGCAGGATCATCTGGTTATTTTATTGCTAACCTTTAGCCATTATTTTGGGTGTGGAATCGATTTATTTGGATCACTGGTGCACTTTGTGGCAATATCACGTAAAACAAAAAGCAACTTGAGAGGTTAGCCCTTTAAATGCTAACTGATCTAGAGTCGATTTTGTTTTGACTTTTTGTAGCCTATTTTTCCTCACAAATGTTGTTTGAGCTTCCAATTGTGGGGTGACTACATAAGAGCCTGTTCCAACAACCAGGGGATTTAAATATGGTATTCTGGTTAATATTGTGAGTTAAGCAGCAAAATCCAGCGTTTTTTTAATCCATCTCTGGGGGCGGCCATTTTGCCACTTGCTGTCGACTGAAGATGACATCACAGTTGCTCAGGGCTCAGGCAACGCCCAATCACAGCTCAGCTTCAGAAAACAGGTGAGCTGTGATTGCCTGAGCCCTGAGCAACTGTGATGTCAAAATGGCCGCCCCCTGAGATGGATAAAAATGGCTGAAATTCGCTGCATAACTCATATTCCACAAATGTAATATCAATCAGAATGTCATGTTTAGATCAGTGAGGTCACGTGTAACATATTATTGTCAAGAAATGTTTTAAGTTGACTTCACCTTTAACCAAAGAGATTTTGATTTCATCTTGGTGTACTTGTTGGAAGTGATGGCAGAACACTAAATCTCAAATTTTAGGTCAATTGGGGGGGGGGGGGGGAGTGGCTTCCTTCCTTTGAACCCTTATATAGCTCCAACTACTGGGCAGTACCCTTTTTTCTGCGATATAAGGGTTCAAAGGAAGGTGGCCATGCCCGTTTTTGCAGGGGGTGGGGGGTCCACATTCTCAAAGCCCTGCTCTGATTGACTTAAAATGTGAGGTTTAATGTTGCTTGATTTTAATGGAACTTGGTGTACATGATGATAGTGATGGCACAACACTAAACCTCAAATTTTAAGTCAATCGGAGCAGGGATTTGGCAACTATGGCCCACTACATTTTCAGCAAAAAGGGGTGTGGCCTCGGCGGGCTTTATCTGTCATACCCATGCTTCAAGTGACCTATTTTTTTTGTTTAAGTTTATTCACAATAATAGACATTAGCCACTAAAACTAAAATGAGTAAAACCACTCACACATCGGTGTTTTGTCTTTTGTTCGTGTCTTCTTCAGACTCTCACGGGATGGACCTGTTTGCAGTCGCCGTCCACGAGTTTGGTCACGCCATCGGCCTTGTCCACACCTCAGCCATGGAGTCCATCATGAGACCGTACTACCAGGGTCCTGTCGGAGACCCTCTGAAGTACAACCTCCCCTATGAAGACAAAGTCCGCGTCTGGCAGCTCTACGGTACGATTGCTTTATGTGGAAAAAGACTGAGCTGAATAATAAAAATATATTGATTAATGAAAACATGGATGAAGTTAATTGGGTATCTTTTGGGCGTTTGACCTTATCACACCCTGTGTTGATAGAGGCGGCGCGCGGGGGACGGAATAATGATAATGGAGTTGAAAATGAAAAAGAGTGGTGGGGAGTGAGGCACTGTGAAAGAGGACAATGGAAATAAATGAATTTGAATCCCTGCTCACAAATGATGTAGCATGAGACAGCAAATCAGTCAATTCTCCACTTAAATAAACAAAATAATCCATCATTGGTTACCCATGAGTGATGTCATCGTATGCTTCTTTTGACTCAATACTTCCTTTAGGTTTCTCAACACGTCCAATTATTGTTGGCGGATGCTAGATAGAGGTGGCAAATCCAGGTCCAGAAAGTAAAAACCCTGCCACAGTTTGGCTTTAGCTAGCTAGCTCCCTAGCAGGTAAACAAGCACCATGGGAGCTAGCTAGGTAGATAGTTAGCTAGCTAGCTCCCTAGCAGGTAAACGAGCACCATGGGAGCTAGCTAGGTAGATAGTTAGCTAGCTAGCTCCCTAGCAGGTAAACGAGCACCATGGGAGCTAGGTAGCTAGTTAGCTAGCACCTGGGGCTAAAGCCAAACTGTGTGGCAGGGTTTTTTACTTTCTGGACCTGGATTTGCCACCTCTGATGCTGGAATCAATAATCCCAACTTTTCTTCAACTGTTTGGCCTTCTCAGGTGTCAGAGACTCGGTGTCCCACACCACTCAACCCGGCAATCCCTCCCAGACAGCGGAGCCTCCAGTCCTGCTGGACCTCCCAGAAAACAGATCGTCTGTCTTGTAAGTAGACGATCCGCCTGTATTTAATGCAAACACCAACAACTTTTTCCTTTTTACTCTTCTGGTGTTCTGAAAAACACACAAATGTACACACTCCTGATCGATTCTCACCCTTAAACCTTAGTCTTTGCCATCAGCCTTTGTGAAAGATGTTGTATTAATGGTCAATGGTAAAATGAAGCTTCATGAAGCACTTGCGATATTTTTTGACTCCTCTAGATGGCGCTTTTGGTTTAAAGACAAAGGCTAGTGCAACACAACTTGATTAAATGTCCATTGCATCTTTAAACCAAGAGTGGCATCTAGAGGAGTCAAAAAGTATCACAAGTGCTTCATGACGCTTCGTTTGCTCTTCACTACCGATAAGGGAATTCCAACTGTGTGAAAGTATAATGCCCCACTAACAGCAGCTAAGTTCAAGTCCTGAAAGTGCCATGTCCATCTTAAGGCGGAACAAATGATCCTCATCAGCTCAACATAAAAGCACAAAAGCAAGGTGTTAAGTAAATATATGATCAGACCTCAGCCCGCTGAGCACCAAAGCAGTAACTTAGCTTGCTTTTTGGCTTTTCTTTATTGCGACACGTATTCCAAAGGTACGACCAGTATGTTACAAATTAAGGATGTTCAACATCACTTTTTTACTCAACTATTCTGTTCTTTATTGAAAAACAAAGTGTGATTTTACATGGCCATTAGTGATGGGCAAATGAAGCTTCATGAAACACTTGTGATACATTCTTGGTTTAAAGATGTAATGGAAATGTAACAAATTTCTATTGCACTAGCATTTACCTTTAAACCAAGAGCATCATCTGGAGGAGTAAAAAAAAAATTGATACTATAAATACTAATAAAGTCATAGTTTGACCCTGCAATACACAGAGTTGGCAAATCCAGATCCAGGAAGTAAAAACCCTGCTTTAGCCCCATGTGTTAGCTAGCTAGCTTCCTAGCTAGCTCCCATGATGCTCGTTTACCTGCTAGGGAGCTAGCTAGGGGCTAAAGCCAAACTGTGGTAGCCTGCAACAATGTTGTATACAGTAGTGATGGGAAAATGAAGCCTCATGAAGCTTCATGAAGCACTTTTACTATTTTTATTACTCCTCTAGATGGTGCTCTTGGCTCCATTACAAAGGCTAGTGCAATGAAAATGTATTACATTTCCACTGCCCTTTTTAAACCAATAGCGCCATCTAGAGGAGTCAAAAAATATCACAAGTGCTTCATGAAGCTTCATTTGTCCATCACTAGTGGCAGGGTTTTTTCTTTCTGGACCTGGATTTGCCACCTCTGGGAATACATGAAATCTATTTCCATTATGTAAAATCCAAACAAATGGTAGGTCAACCGAAGGATATACAATATGATCAGTGAATATGTGCAGGACACTAATTGGTCTAAACAGACATATAACCACTTTTAGTATTCTTTAGAAAGCCCACAAGGGAGTGGGGCTTGATAAATAGCACCCTTTTCAGCACGCAAACAATTATGCCTTGGGTTGCTGTCAAGCAGCCACAATGCAAAAAAAAAAACCTTGCGCTTTGATATGTTAATCATCCGCCAAAGCAGGCTGAATCCTGTTCAAGTTATTACACTTGATTGGAACGAAGCGTGTTTTTCTACTGTAGGTCTGAGGAAATACATTGACAGCCACACAAGTCCATTTTAATTAATATAAAAAAAAAAGAATGTGGAGCCCCTAGGAATCAATCAGATGAGAAAATCCTGCTTCCTCTCTATAATGAGCTTTCTCCCATGTGGCCCTGAGGTCGGGGCAAGCTGCCTCTTTTTTTTTCACGGGCGAGGTCTCAATATTTGACCACTAGGCAGCAGTGTTGTGTCAACAGAGCTGTGTTTGTTTAGAATAGGAGAGCTGACTGCCTCCCACGCACAGTGGCCGCCCTGTGGGTCCAATGGCTTCATCATTGGCAGGCCGGCCACGTCACTACTTGAAATCACTTATTATCCTAGTGGATAAATGCACTTGGGGTGGGGGAAGGGGGGGGGGTTGTCTGCATGAGAGCATCTCACCCAGTGTTTAGCCTATTTGACACATCCAGCTTTTCTCACCTAGGTGACTGCAAACATTTAATTATTCTTTCCCTCCCTCTATTGTCGATCCCGCACAGGCTGGTGCACGATTCCCCCGACAGATGCGCCGGTCACTTTGACGCCGTCGCCCAAATCCGAGGGGAGGCCTTCTTTTTTAAAGGTACTTAAACCTCGAAAAGGAGCCCCGCGTACAAGACAAGCAGAGCGACGGATGGCAGATGATTGTGAGCCAGAGACAAGGAAGAGGTGAAAGGAGATAAATTGAAAGGAAGAGACGGGCTTGTGGGCGATCCGGCGATCAATAGGAAGCCAAGTGATGTGTTGGTCCCAGCGCGCTCCTCACGCAGCATCAGTGAATTTAACGCTCTAAACAAAATGCTCCAACAGGCTGCCTCGCTTTAGACGTATTATCTGTTTAATGCCCGGTGTGTCTTTGCTTGCTCATTAGCTGTGGTGACTAATACGTCTGCAGAATAGCTCGCCAAAATGTGTTTAATAAGGTCATTCTGCATTTATTAACTGAAGTTTAGCCTCATGTTAAATATGCAACAGTGCTGACGCCGAGCACAAATTCGGAATGGGAAGCACAACCCGGGGTACGTACGTACGTATGTTGTTAAATTAATACCATAGTTGATTTTATTCATATTGAATGAAAACAATAGTTGTTGTCATGGGAGTACGCTCTCTGTTTAATTATCCAAAAATCTAATAGTGCAATTCAAAATCTGCCTTTAATTAAAAACGGGTAAAATAAGGTCAGTAGAAAAATATATTTAGAAGACCCAAGTTATGTTGTCATGGAATTTCAAGATTCTAAATTCTAGTTGTAAAGCAGCTGGCGTGACGCGTGTGACCCCAAGATTTTTTTTTTTTTATGCTGTACTGGAATAAAGTGTAATTAGACATCCGCTACAGTAGGTGGCAGTGGTGCTCTCATTCTAAGAGAGTATGCAAGGAAGCTCCTCCGCAGAGACATACTGAAAGCAATTTTCAGTTTGCTTCAGTATCCAGATACCAATTAGATACACAAATAATTTCTACAATTGCAACGTGATTTCTACAAGTAAGCGCTCCAAAACTTAACAATGATGGTCTGTTAAGTTCCAAGCAAACTTCTTCATTCTGTCGCTTCTCGTCGTAGGAAAATACTTCTGGCGTCTAACACGAGAGAAGAACCTGGTGTCTCTTCGTCCGGCGCAGATCCATCGATTCTGGAGAGGCCTCCCGCTCAACGTCGACAGCGTGGACGCCATTTACGAGAGGCCCGGCGATCACAAAATCGTCTTTTTTAAAGGTGCACAACAGACGTGCTAACCACTAATTCACCATGCTGCTTTTTCTGTTTGCGTTTATGTTATGACATAAGCTTACCAAATGTCAACATCTTTAAAAAAAAAAATCTTTATCCATCCTCTCTAGGTCTAAAGTACTGGGTATTTAAAGACAATATTGTAGAGGAGGGTTACCCGCGTCCAATCAGCGACTTCGGCCTGCCATTGGAGGGCGTGGACGCGGCTTTTGTGTGGCTCCACAACGAGAAGACGTACTTCTTCAAGGACAACCGCTACTGGCGCTACGACGACCACCTGAGACGCATGGATCTGGGCTACCCGAAGGACAGCACGCTGTGGAAAGGCCTGCCCCCGCACCTGGATGACGCCATGAGGTGGTCTGATGGTGAGTCATGGAGTTGGGTTAAAAAATAACCCAAATTGGCTGAAGAATGGACCGACCCAACATTTTGGGTTAATTGAATAACCCAATTGAATTGGTTAAAAAATGAACTGACCCAACTTTTTGAGTTATTTAACACTAAAGCTTGAGCCAAATTAAATGAATAACCCCCTAAGCAACCAAATCTTTTTGGGTTATTTTGTGGGTTATTCATTTGACCCAACTTTTTGGGTTAAATAACAAAAAAAAAAAAATGTTTTCATTTTTTTTTTTACAACAATTAACCCCAAAAATAAACCCACCCAGCTTTTGAGTTATTTAACCCAAAACATATGGTCAAACGAATAATCCACAAACTGTTTTGTGGGTTACCCAACGTTTTGGGTTAATTGAATAACCCAATTGAATTGGTTAAAATAATTAACCGACGCACTTTTTGGAGTTATTTAACACACAAAAATTGAGCCAAATTAAATTAATAACCCACAAAGCAACCAAATATTTTTGGGTTGTTTTGTGGGTTATTCATTTGACCCAACTTTTTGGGTTAAATAACTCTAAAAGTTGAGTTGGTTTATTTTTTTTAACCACAATTAGCCCCAAAAAATAAACCAACCCAACATTTTGAGTTATTTAACCCAAAAAGTTGGGTCAAATGAGTAACCCACAAAGCAATTACATTATTTTTATGTTTTTGTTGTTTTTTTGTGGGTTAATCATTTGCCCCAACTTTTTGGGTCAATTGGATAACCCGAAAAGTTGGGTTAGTCCCTTTTTGATTTAATGTGGCTTGTTTTTGAGCCAACTATTGTATATTCTTAAAAATGCTGACTCCAAAATGACCCAATTTGGGTCAAATTTGGATGAGCTATTTACTTGGGTCAATTTGACCCAACTTTCTGGATTGTTTTGTATAAATCAACCCAGTTTAAAGTTTTGACTTGACCTTTCTTAAGTGTTTTGTACAAAAAAAAATAGTTTAAAGTTGACTAAAATGTGCCCAATTTAGTGGGTTTGTCCAATTTTTGACCCAACTCTTTTTAGAATAAAAGGAGCTCTAATTTAGACAATTCACTCTATTAGCCGCCTCAATTAGTCGTTGGATGCCTCTCACAAATAAAATTTTGCCTTAAGGTGGCACAAGATAGTTTGATGTGTCTCTCATCACATTAGCGTCGACCTAAACAACCTGAAGTCATGCAATCCCCAATTCGGATTTACGGGCATAATCTGAGCTACATTATGACGAAAGTCATCATATTAAGTTTGATTCTGAATCCTGAATTGAATGCAAAGCTACAAAGTTTGCAGACGAATTGAAGTAAGTAGTAGCATTTAGCCAGCCAACAACCTTTGCCTTCCATTTATGTGATTGATTCGTCTGATGAGATTAACCTTTGATAAGCCACTTGTGAGGGTTTTCAGAACTGGCACGAAAACAACTCATTAGCAGGAGCTGCTCTCGGGCTCTTTGGCTGACTTTGGAACGGCGCTCAAAAGCGCTGTACCACTTCTGAAGTTCCGCTTAGGTGTATGTTGTTTGCCAGCTCCAGTTTGTTGATGTTTTTTGTAAATGAGAGCGGGCCAAAAGAAAATGAAAAGAGATTAATCACCTGCAGTGTAAGAAGGAGTTGTCAGAAAAGACAAATCTAATGACTATGATTAAAAAAAAATATTTGAAATATTTCTTTGTGAGGGGCCACAGATGGAAATGAGCTCACTGAGCTCCACTCACGCATAGATCTTCCTAATTAAGGTTATTTGCACCTTGTCCCTGCCAAATAACCTTAAAAAAATGCTCCTTGAGACTTTGCCCGTTCACATAAAGGTTTTATCGTGGTCACAGTTTGACCCTGAAACAAAGAAATTCACTTTACATTATTTACTCTGAGGAAAATTGATGGTGACCCAAATAGCTGGATGGCTCGTGCTCGGCCTTCCAGGATATGTTATTAAAAATCATTAAAGTTGACCCCTTTTCAGAGCAATTAAGTTCAATTGAATCATTTCCATGATCTTTCCACGCCACACCGGTTGGGAATCACCGGCTTTAGAGTCTATCAACGAAAGCACACATTCGCTTATACTCAGACAGCCCGTTTTGGCAAAGGTACATTCGAGGCCAATGAAGGCGTTAATCTGCCTTCAGGTTGATTCATGAGCATGTGGTAAAAGCGATAACTAAGGCAGCGAGGAGGTACTAATATGGAGGTTAAGGGAGAATCGTCATGACGGCGTGAACATTAATTACAGTACTGGTGCCTCGACTTACATGTTTAATTACATCCGTGATTGGGCTCATAACTCAAGACCAGGATTATTATAGTTTTACATACCTGCCAACTACTACGGTTTTGCCGTAATGAGTACGGTTTTCTTGAACCCATTACGGTGTTACGGTCGCATTACAAAAACTACGGTTTTCCCCTTGAAAAAAAAAAATTAAAATCGTAAATAAAGAATGAAAAACATTCCACCATGAGATCGCGAAGTACAGACGCTCCCCAACATACGAACGAGTTCCATTCCGAGCGGTCGTTCGTAAGTTGCTTCAGCGCTATATTTTGTATTATAATTTATGTTTAAAGCCTATATAAGTATATTGAAGGTTTATATAAGTATGTTTAAGGCTTGTATACAAATAAACGGCATTGGTTTGTACTGAAAAAAACTTTTAATAAAATAGAGAGAATACGTACAGTACAGTGCAATGTTAGAGAGAGAACGAGAGACACTTAATGGAAGAACACGTCGGAAGAAGTTGAGGGTCGAGGAGAAGAAGATGCGGGTTGGCGAGTATCTCCCTTGGAGGATTTATTCGAAACTGGCCGAAAGAAGCGATCCAACGACGACTGCACAGCTTCCTTTTTTTTCTTCATAAATGACGCGGTAGCACTGTGTGGCATCATTTATTTGATTTGCAACCTTTGGGCAAGGTTCGATGTTTGGGTCTTGCTGCTCGAAGAGTGCGAGGGCTTTATCTATCAGCGAAAACCCCTCCGCCAACAGTTTCGCCTCGAATTTCTTCACGGGGGGAAGTGTTTCTTCCTCCTCCTCCTCGACACGTTGCAGAGCCTCCAATGAGCTCTCACAGCGCCAAGCGGCGGTATTAGCGGCGGAAAGAAGCACTACGCGCAATACAAAATCTTAACTTAGTGTGACCCATTCGAAAGACCAGTTGAAAAAATCCAAACGATGCACAATAGAGAACAAATAATGCTTAGGCTGTAGCTTGTATAACATGGAGAACATTTGGATATCATTCATTTATGAGGGTTTTCTATGACTTTGTTATATTAAATAAATTGTTGAGCTTTAAAGAACTTTCTTTTGATTATTTCCATCAGTACAGTTAAGGTAAATTGACAGTAAACATGAGGTTGTGATTGTGAAAAAAATGTAAAATTTGTTACTTCTTAGCTGCATTTTAAGCCCTGAAAATGCTAAAAATCCTTTGGCTTCAGGGGGGCTTCACCCCCCTGAACCCCCCACCGGACGTCGACATGCGGCCCCTGGACCCTAGCTACTAGGCTTTTTCACTTTCAAAAGTTGGCAGGTATGGTTTTAGTTATTTTTTATTTATTTTTGAGTTTTTATTTTTTTTGTTTAGTTTAATTAGTTTTCAGAGTGGTTCTGTTAGTTTTTATTAGTTTTAGTTGTGTAAAAAAAAAAAAAAAAAAAAGAGCTTAATTTTAGTTTTAGTTTTAGTATTAGTTTTTTTTTTTTTTTTGAAGGATATTACTCTTGTATAATATTTAATAAACACCATGGTCAAATGAATTACCTAGCCTTGCATTTTGGCTGAGTTAAATGAAAAAGCAGGCGAGCCGAGCCATTGGGGCCAAAAGTCAAGCAGGCAAATTTGTCTCTTAATGGCGACGTCATCTGAAGTTGCTTTTCTTTTGGCTGCTGCTCGATGACATCACTACTCTACACTACTACTTTCAATTATAAATATTCTGATTAATATTGAAGTAAATGTACTTAAAATCATCCTCAAAAGCTCATGTTTGAAATTAATTGCCAGACTAAAACGAAGGACATTTTCGCTATAATTATAGTTAGTTTTGGTTTGTTTTTAGTTAGTTTTCGTTTTTTTTAAAAGCATTTACGTTTTTATTTTATTTCGTAAATGACATTTTTCTTTTTAATTTTATTTTTTTCCCGTTAGTTTTCATTTAAGACACCATTTGAAATCACATTTGCTCTTGAAATGAATAGAAACGCCATTCGTCCATTCCAGCCTCACATTGTGCTCCTTGGCCACCAGAGGGCAGCGTTATACAGAGATGCAGATGTACACGAAAGACTCACAACAGCAAGCTGCCGTAATTGAAAAGTTTTTTGCAGAGGATAAAGAATATATGTCTGTGAGTACTGTCGGTCTACATTTGTAGCTGCACTGTTTGTGTTCAAATATCAGTTTTTATAATGTGACATTGAGGTTATTTGTTAGCCCATTTACTGTTTTTTGCATTGCATTACATTAAGCTAGCAAACGCTCTGTAGGTCTTCTGCTTATCGGTGGTGGTTATTCTGCAGGTGCTCTGAATTTGGACATCCGCTGCTTTATAAGTGGTTGTAAATTATTTACTCGCGTCTTTGTGTATGGTACGCCCGAAGGCTGTTTTGGACAAATCCTACTTAATCTGACATTCTCTATCCCCGGCGCAGGTTCGTCTTACTTCTTCAAGGGGAAAGAGTACTGGCGCGTGCCCAACAGCGACATGGAGGTGGAGGCGGACTACCCCCGCCTCATCGCCAAGGACTGGCTGCTGTGCACCGACATGCAGTCGGACTCTCCGGGCGCCGAGGCCAAGAGCACCGAGAGCCGGGTCAACGTGCACCCTCACCCGGACCACGCCGAGAACGGCTACGAGGTGTGCTCGTGCACCTCGGATAGCTCTTCGCCTTTAGGGGTCCGCCCCTCCCCGTCCTTTTTGTGGCTGCTGCCGCCCCTCTGGACGCTCTCGCTGGCCTTTCGCCCTCTACCGCTATGATGCCAAAAGACAGGATGCACTTGAGACTCACTGGTGGACATCCCAGCTTACACTCAACACGGAACCGTCTCTTTATATCAGTACTAATTGCTGTACTTTCTTGCTCTTGTTTCGTTCTTATTTATTTCTCAAGCCATGCGATGTTTCTCTAAAAGCCTTGCAAGTACAGTTATCATAGGAGGTGGACTTCAATCCATTCTTAATGACAAAGGTAGTTAAAAATGAGCCGATACGGAGACTTGGAGCAGCTACTGTAATTAAAAATGTTATATGAAACTAACTCATAGCAAGGAGGGATTTTTAAAAAGTAGACACGAAAACTGGTAAAAGAGCAGTTTGACCTTTTTGCAAAAGAGAATGTGTGATTGCTAAATCCAATTAACGAAAGGCTGTAAGGGCTGAAGACAGGAAATTATATTTGACTTTCGCCAGTTTCGCTTAAGTTCACTAATTAAAGTGTTATTCTTCTCAAAGGTACAACCAATTCTAGAGAGCTTCCACAAATCCAAATGTGTTAGTAATATTCTTAATATTTTAATGGTGGACCAAGTATTTGAAGCTTATATAAATTAGGGGTGTCAAAATTAGTGTGTTAATTTTGAGTTGATTTAAAGTTACTTATAAGATAGCTCTTAATATGAAATGAAAATGCACTGAGCTGTCACCAATGTCTTACAAATGCAATTATGCCATCTAGTGGCAGAAAAATTACCTCAAAACAAACCAATCACATTCATTTTTTTTACAGTACATCTTCTTAATTTTAACAAAATTTTATGAATTATTATGAAATTACTGCCTCAATGACTAACAGATGGAGCCATATTTCTATTAGTTAAACATTTTTTTCCACTTTTATGCTAACAAGTGCATGGAAACTTCTATTGTACATTTAGAACAGATATAAAATTTGCAATTAATCCTGAGTTAACTATTGAAGTCATGCGATTCATTACGATTAAAAAATGTAATCGCCCGACACCCCTAATATGAACATATATCAATATATAAATGTTCAAAAGGGACCATCTGTGCCTAGATATGAGAGATTTCTATTAATTGTTAAATATAATGTCCCCATGATGATCTATTCAAATTAAATATTGCTAGTAATACAGAATTTTGGAATACAAGGCAAAAGTAGTAATATTATGTATAGTGAGTGGTTAAGGTCTATGGTTAAAAAAATTATATATGGTCATATTTTATTTTTTTAAGCAGACATACAGAATGCCCTCCCCTTGGAGTAAAAGTAGATATGGGCGAGTACCGATACCAGATATCAGTACCAGGCCGATACGCTGCCTTATTTCAAGGTATCGGTACTCGCAACGCCCTCTTGTGGCTGTTTTACGATCAGGAATTATAAGAATAGAAAATTGCCATTTATTTAATTCCATTGGAAAATGCTTTATTGGGATGTATAGGTCTCTCTTTAAAATGATCAGTCATTGAATTTTTGGGAAATTGCATGCATCAAAAGCACTCCTGCCATCAGTACTTCGTATCTGAATCAGTGATGATTTAACAAGGTTTGAGTACTCGTACTGGTATCGGTCTGGGGAAGAAAAAAAAAAAGTGGTCCATTGGCCCTCCCTTATGCCCATATAAGGACATTAAAGGCCCTCAATTATTGACCCTCACTCTCCCATGTATAGACAACAAAGGGCATCATACAAAGACATTAAAAGACCTCCCTTTTCCATATAAGGAAATTGAAAGTTCTCACTTGCCCATAGTGATGGGAATAATGAAGCCTCATGAAGCTTCATGAAGCACTTTTACTATTTTTATTACTCCTCTAGATGGTGCTCTTGGTTCAAATATAAAGGCTAGTGCAATGAAAATGTATTACATTTCCACTGCCTTTTTAAACCAATAGTGCCATCTAGAGGAGTCAAAAAATATCACAAGTGCTTCATGAAGCTTCATTTGTCCATCACTACCTTGCCCATATAAGGACAAGAAAAGGTCTAGGTGCCCATATAAGGATATTAAAGTATTATAGTATAAGTACATTAAACAGCCTCCACGTGCCTATATAAGGACATAAAAAGTCCTTCTCTTTGCCCATATTAGGGCAGAAAGGCCCTCCCGTTGACCATATAAGGGCATTCATACCTAAGAAAGAAACAGTGATGAATTCCAGAAACTTAGAAACTAGAATTTAATTGCATTTTTTTAGGCTCCCTGCCACGCTATTTAAAACATCCCAAGATTCTCCCAACTTACCTCCAGACCACATTCCGGTGATGGCGACTGATTGGGTTTTGACAGAAGGCATTTAGTTGTATCCCATGTGACAGGAGAAGATTCCAGAAAGAAAAAAAAGTCATTGACATTTGGGAGCCGACAGACACCCTGACATGTATCTGACAGGTGAATGCAACCCTTGCATGTACTTTTTTGAGATTGTCAGCTTTACAGGTGTCACCGCGTTGACTCCAATCTCACGCCGGAGACCACCGGGTGACTTCTTTCTTCATTCCGACAGATGCACTCTGGGACCTTCCGTGTCATCATTCCTCCCGTTGGTTAGAGATCAGAATTTTTTTTTTTTGTTCCCCGATCCTTTTCAGCCGCGCCGTAGACAGAAGCAGAAGCTTGGTTGTATTTTTCTAATGGTAATGGATGATTCTTGTTTGCAAAGCTTTCTTCCCCTCACCTCTGAACTCTTTTTAAGCCCACATGCTCGCAACTGGATTGTTATTATTCCCCCCCCCCCCCCCCACTTATTGCTTGAACAATGAGCCGCAATTTGAAAGCTAGAAACAAGTATATTTCAATCGTTCCTAGTGGAGTGTATATTTCAAGGTGTGTTTTATAATGTAAGATATTTTTGTAAGAAAATAAATCTCACACTGTTTGGAGGATTGTTGTTGCAACTTTCTTTTTTGAGAAGTATTTTAAAAAAGTCTTGCCGTGATAGTCTTTTCGAGTCATGTGATACTCAGGCCTTCAGTATAGCATGATACGGCAGTCAAAAATGAAAAACTTTTTTTTTTTTAGATTTTAGAAAAATTGAACGTAAGTCCAGAATTTGATGGAAAACTCATCTTTTTTTTTTCTTTGTTTTGTACAGTGAGCCCAAGCCCCAACTTGTGGACCTCCAAAAAAGGTATTGTAATTGCCTATAGAGGCCACAGGATGGCACTAAACTACTATTGTCTAAATAAAGCTCATCAACTCATTTCAACACACCAAGGTTCACAATTCACTTTTTTTGCTAGTGATGGGAAAATGAAGCTTCATGAAGCATTTGTGATTTTTATTGTATTTTTTTTTTTTACTGGCACTCTCAGTTGAAAGATGCAGTGGAATTGTAATCAATTTCCATTGCACTAGCCTTTATCTTTAAACCAAGAGCACCATCTAGAGGATTAAAAAATTATATAGCGCAAATGCTTCATTTTCCCATCACTGCTTGTTGCTATAAATGCTGTCATAAAAAAAAGATATATAATAACATAATATATTATATTTAAATACATATAACATAACATAATAATGCAATTATATTATATAATACTAGACTAAGTGCAATTTCTGCAGAAATTGTGTGGGAATGCTGAAAGCTAAATGCTAATATCTGAATGCTAAGCTGAATGCTTATGAAGTAAATTGAAAGATAAATTATGTTTTAAAAAAAATACAAATATTAATTGTAGAATGAAATGAATACTTGAACCCGGGAGACATGAGTTTTTGAAGTTGGAATTTATATGGAAAAGTGTTATCTGAAAGTACCCTCCATTCATTTAGATGGAAAAGTGGAATTAATGATATCCAATGTAAAAATGCAAAAAAAAAATTTTTAAAAAACACTCAGTAGCGCATCAGTCCCATTGAAAATGAATGGGAAAAAGTTGATATTTAACGTTAAAGTGTGCAAATACTGTAAGTAATGTGGAATCAAGATGATAAATACCCCGGAAGGCGTGAATTTTTGAAGCAAGTTAAAATTTGAACGGTGTAAATTGGAAGTATTGTGTGGGAGTTGTTTCACTACAAAAAAAAAAAGTGTAGAATAAAAATCACAATAACTTCCAGCATTCTCACAATAATAACAATAATAAAAACCCTTGTAGGGTGGAGCATTTCATTATGATTGACCTTCTGAGCGTCACACCTTCCCAAACTGTGACAATAAGAGTATGAACACCCCCCCCCCCCCCAAAAAAAAAAATATTGTACATTTAGAACAGATCTAAAATTTGTGATTAATCGTGAGTAAATTATTGAAGCCCTACTCAGGATGATCTGTTAGAGGGATCTGCCAAACGGTCCCTTGCTGACTTTGATCAAAAGGAAGGAAAAAGGCTCAAATTGGGCCAAATTACCGTTATGTGTAACTTTTGCACAGTATTGTAACACTCGGGAGGGCATACTGTTGTCAGCAAATGTATTTTTTGGGGGGGGGGATTTATTCATGTCATTCTGAAGTCCAAGTGTGATTAATGGGTGCTCTCCTCACTCATGCATTTTTTTTTTACAAGCACAAAAAGCTGAAATCCAAATGCAGTAAGTAGCCTGTCGAAAAGTCGAGTACAGCTCAGTGGTGATGTCAAATATTGTGCATCCCCAAGGAGGCGTATGCGTGACGGGAACTCCGATCAATTTTGGCACACGTGTCAGACTTGTTCACGCCGTGTTCTCACTGGCCGCATTCTAAGAAATTCAATCCAATTGTAGCCCACACAATCAGCAGTGGAAGGAAAGGCGCACCCTTTCATTTCCTGTCAGTCCAGACGTGTTTGAACTTCAACATGACCCCGCGCTGTCTTGAAATCTTGACGCACTAAAGCATGATAGAAGGGTCAAGAATCAGATGGAACATTATTCGATGAGAGTGCATGATGAGGCCAATGGAGACACTGCATGATGGTACGGATTCCTTTCGTTATGATGTGTATTTTATACTTAATACAGAGCGGTCATTTAATTGAGAAATCAATGGTCAGTTATTTAGAATTAATTATTAATCATGTCTTGAAGAGATTTAGACAAAATCAGAAACTGGAACAGAAAATGGGTGAATGGATGGATAATGTGATCATTGATTCGTTGCCAATGAATGGATTCATTTTGACACCCAACTCTGCCTAGCAACATGAGTCTGTGACAACTGCCAAGGGTATATACCCTGGACTGGATGCCAAACAACCATCTATAGTCACATTTACTACATCTACTGGTGCAATTATACAATGAATCAAGAGTGACTCACGTCAGATAAACTGCTATTTATTTATTTTAATTTTTTTAATTTTTATTTATTTTTAATTTTTTTCTCTGGAGAGCTCAGAATTGTTCATTCGGTAATTTTACCGATTTGACATGTCATCATCATTGCTCTCTCTTTTTTTTTATTATTATTATTATTATTATTTTTTTTTTTTTTTATGTGAGTTTATGTATGTGCGTGCGTGCGAGTGTGTATTCATTAGTTCACCTAAAACCTATTAAAAAAATCCCCATAAACGGTATGGGGACCTAAACCGAACACTTCCAGCCAGAGTCGTGAGGCCGTCAGGAGACCCGAGGAAGGACCAAAGAAAGGAAAGTGAAACTGGTATTTAAAAAACAACAACACTTATCAGAAGTATGACTGTTTTTCTAGTATGTATCCTGCCCATGTGGGTGTTTTTCATCTAAAAACACCGCTTAGATAAGAATACGTGGACCTTCTCCTGTGAGCAAGCATACACACCTTATTACAAAAGTGACGAGATCTTCCAACAGCCCATTAAAGCGCCGCAGATCATAACATAGTACAGCTGCACTATTGCCGGATGCTTGTTATTAATATTTTTTTATCTGAAGTCTACCTCCACTCAAACGCAGCATATGTGCAAGCAGATAGCGCAAGGAGAGATGACAATTGGCACGGTTCATTCATCTTTACATGTAAGAACATTGAAGTGTCGTTTGTCACCTTCGCAAATGGTGAATAGTCCCGTACCTTAGTCATGTTACTGCTTTTTAAAAAAAAGAGAGAGGGAGGGAGAGCATGAGAGAGGGGGAGATAGGGAGGGAGGGAGACAGCGTGCAGGAGAGACAGACAGAGTGTGAGAGAGGGAGAGAGAAAGAGAGAGAGAGGAGATAGAGAGACAAAAAGAGAGTGAGTGGGAGAGAGAGAGAGACAGAGTGAGGGGAAGAAAGGACAGGGGATGGAGAAAGAAAGAGAGACAGAGTGAGAAAGTGAGCGACAAAGAAAGAGTGAGTGTGTGTGTGTGAGAGAGAGAAAGAGAGAGGGGGGAGGGATGGAGGTAGTGTGCTTGAGAGAGAGAGAAGAGAGTGAAGGGGAGGAGTAAGAGAGAGAGACAGAGAGAGAGGAAGGAGAGAGGAAGGAGGGTGAAGGAGAGTGAGAGAGGGAGTGAGTGAGAGAGAGGGGGAGGGAGGGATGGGAAAAAGAAGAGAGACGGGGGATGGAGGGGGAGAGAGGGAGAAGGAGAGAGGGAGAAGGAGAGATAGAGAGGAAGGAGAGAGGGCGAAGGAGAGAGAGACAGAGAGTGAGAGAGGGAATGAGAGAGAGAGGGAGGGAGGAGGATGAAGGAGAGAGAGACAGAGGAAGGAGAGAGGGCAAAGGAGAGAGAGACAGAGAGTGAGAGGGAATGAGAGAGAGAGAGAGAGAGAGAGAGGGAGGGAGGGAGGAGGATGAAGGAGAGAGAGAGGCAGAGAGAGGGAATGAGAGAGAGGGGGGAAGAGTAGGGAGAGAGAGAGAGAGAGAGATAACAACTACAAACCATTTTTTAGGGTCTTTAAATAATTTGCTGATTTGCATGTAGTCCAGCAGGGCTCCGTCCTCATCCCCTGATAGTTGAAGTTCACTGTATGATTTTCTACAGTCTTCTGTTCTCATACTTTTATTTCTGCCTATTCACTGAAGTAAAGGAACACCAAAAAAAAACGAGCGGTCAAATGAACACGTTCTAATGAACTCATCAATTCACATTAAGTGGACATATTGGGCTCTATTTTCGTGACCGGCGTAAATCCGGTGCTGCGGGTGGCACAACCTGAGTTAGAGCGGTGGTAGTCATTTTTTGGACAAGCACAACCGTCATGTCACACGTTTTTATAGGAACTTCTTTAAATGGTGAAGCAAATGCGCGATATGTATCCTTTAGCTTGACAGCAATGCCCAGGTATCCATTTTGGGTCCATATTCCGTTTCCTAAAAGTGTGACTTGCAGTAGTTAGCACCGCGTAGGCCTATTCCAAGCATGATCCTTTTAGAAGCCCTCAGTCAGTCAGACGCTCCTTCTCAGCAGTAAACGAGCTATCGAGTTTCTTTCCGCGACTTCTCACTTTAATTATCTGGCATTGACCTTATTGGCGAGGACGCTACACCCGAGCACGGCAACGCGAGAAGGCAGACAAAACTATTATGCTGATCAAGTCCTGAAAGTTCATTTCGGTACTGAGACACTTTGGTGAGATGCGGTGACCTTCACGGTGGCGGGGAGGAGGCTTCCTGTGAGGGGCGACGCCGGCTACCATTCAGCACGGGGGAGCAAATTCATCAAGAAGGATGATAGGGCAATTGGTGTTAGCGATGTGAAGAGCGGGGGAACTGAACTCAAAGGTCAACTTCTTTCTGAACATAAATATAATAAAAACATTTAAAAAAGAGATGGGAATGATGATGCAATGGCTCTCATAAGTTTCCTTCGGATAGGGTGACAACATTTTTCAAATTAAAAGCCGAGACATGACAATTTCACTGGAAATGAAATATACAATAAATTCTCAACAGGAACTTTTTACAACAAATTAAATTGCTAGCCAATCTTTTAAGCATATTATTTGAGCTAACGCTAAATGCTAGCTTGGTTGACACTTCAACAGCGCTAATTAAGGCAATGTACTCACCATTATGCAACCGTTTTTGCTCAGTCCTGACATGGTGGCACCGCTGAATTTTTTTTTATCCCTTGCAACTCAAGTTGACATACGGCTGTTCTGATTTCGGTTATTGGTCATTGAACGCACCTCAAATGCCAGATGCAAGTGAGTACAGTGCTTTCTTTTGCTATCGATCATTGAATTTAAGCCCTTTTTTTTTCTTTTTCTTTTTTACAAAACCTTGTATACGAAACTAAACATGAAAAGTGTGTTTTTCGTGTCTTTAAATGTTCCGCCAAAAACGCTCCGCTCGAGTGACTACATTCCTCATGATTCTTAGACACGGAAGCAGGAAGTAGTTCTAATTCTGCTATGGCGCAAAAGTTAATGTGAAAGTGAATAAGGAAGGAATTTAACAGTTGGTTATCATTTGAATGTGATTGACATACACATGGCAAAAAAATGTTTACTTGCTGACTGAAAAACTGGGACTCTGGGACGGGACATGGGTAAAAGCGGGACAAAACAATGGTGCCACAAGACTCAAAAGCACGGCACACGAGTTGGAACTGTCCCCTTTAAAACGAGACATTGCAGTCTCTATTTGTCTCACTGTATATAAGAATGTTGTTAACAACATGCCGAATTGGAATCATAAATAAAATCACCAAGTATATAAAATTAGCCTTCAAAATCATGCCATTTCTAGACGCCCTGTGTCTACTGAATGCACTGAAATCACAAATAATTCAATTAAGAAATACAGTACATAATAGAATAAACTAGAAAAATTCCCGCGGAAGTTTTGAATGGGACTGCTGACTCTTGCCAGGTGGAAAGACGCATGTAGTACTTGTAGCAATAGTAGTAGTATTAGGACTTTTAGTAGTAGCACTTGTAATAGCTAAAGAAAACAGTATTTAAATAGCAGTCCATTCCATTTAATTAAAAAAAATAATAATAATGTGTTTTTTTTGAAAATGTATTTTTTTTAAAAAAATTAAATGAGCTGAACAGTTTAAAATTTAAACGACTGGAATCGGTCAAGAAATGTGGAAGTTAACCATAATCAACATAAACTAAAAGTATCTTACTGTCCCTTTAAGAAAAATGCACATTCACGCACACACATTTGATTTTGAACTTGTTGGACACATTTGACTTGGAGACGTCACGCACACACATTCAACTCAAATGCGATGAGATACGCACACCTCGAACAAAAGCCTCTCACGACTTAACGGTTCAAGATGCAGATAACAAATACAGTACATAATAGAATAAATAATGAGGCACTGTTAGCTCCAGATCGTTTTCCATGTAGCAGTTTGAGGCTAAATTAGCGATTCGAACATATCAGACAATACAGTAAAGTACTATACTGTACTTATCCAGCTTCCATCCAAAAAGGCCAGTAGCATAATGATGCTAGCATCTCTGGCTGCGAACACCTGAGGCCTTTTGCACCACCCGCCACTGGCAGATAGTGGAATTGGCGCACCAAACGCAATCAATCACTATGAGGGAAGCACAAAACGACTAAAATATTTAAAACGCCTAAAAAAAAAACCTAAATAGTAAATGTCTGTGATAAGAAGAGACTTGGAGCAAAGCACACCAACCTTCTGACACACAATCCAGCGTTTCTGTATGCATCGCAGCACCAGTCTAATAGTGTGTCGCGCTGGGAATGTCAGGAACTTCTATGCGTGAGCAAGTCTTGCTGGCTGATGTCGACTGGCTGCTATCTGATGTCCTGTCAGCTGAGGTAACATAGCTTGTTGATGTCACGTTGGGTTAGAGGATAGAAGCGGTCCTCGGGGCGCCCTGCGTGATGTTTCCGGGACGATGCGACATCTCAAAAGGCATTCCGCTTGCTACCTTGACGCCCGTGTTCTTATCTTCCAAGTACTTCCTGAGAGAATGTTGTCATATCTTCCATTAGTTGCAGAGGAAACATGATGAATGGTAGCATGTCACAACCACTGGAGATGATGGTTTGCGGAACGCTTTCCTTCCGTTGCCCTCCTCTGGCAGAGAATTAGCAAGCTAGCCAAACACAAATAGAGGAGTAACTCATCTTGCTGACTGTTTGTGTAATGTCTCAGAAATCATTCACCACAGTAAAAATGACAAGAAAAAACGTACATGTTCTGCAATCTATGAGCTAACAGTTAGCCTAGCTTCTTCTATGTTTTCTTCATTGTACTTCCCAGCAGTATAGATACCCTGTGGCACAATGTTGCCTCTCACAGGCCAGTATCGGTACTACAACAGACAGCTTGTTTAGGGGAAGCCACTCATAATTGTTTTTGTTTTTGTGACACTCTATCGAGATATCGTTATCTTTAGTGTGCTGTGTTAAGACATCTCAAGTGGACTGAACAGGAAACTTACGTAGTTATATGACATGATGAATATGTAAAATTAACAGTTGTTTTGTTCAATTCCTCTCCACTTTCTCCGCATTCAACTGACTTCATTTAATCTAAATATGATCATCAGAGCCTTTTGAGGAATGCAGGGTTGAAGTAATTATAGTGATGAACGGTTTGTTGCTGACACTGAAGTCATGTTACAAACCTCTCTAAATGTTGTTGTCAGTATCTTCTCTTTTCTTTCCCATTTTCTTATACTACCAAACCCATACATCCAAACCACTCTTGCCTGACATTCTTTCCTGTTTCAGCTTCCAAGTGCCTTTTACCATTTTGTCGTCACTCCGCAGCCGCTTCCCTACCCTCCTTCTCTCAATTCTGCTTTTTCTTTTTTTGTTGCACATCAAGATCTGCCTCATACACCACATGGCTTCCATCTCCCTTTTGTACCCACACTTGTTATTTTCCTGGGAAGAAAAACTGTACGGTAATTATGAAAAGATGGAACAAAATGCTGTATGGCTGAATATTTCTGGCATGATTAAAAAGCTACGTACATAATCTCTTCCTGAGAGAATACTTGCAGAGCTAAAGTGGCTTAGATTTGTTTTCTTGTTTATCGAGTGCGCTGTACACAGCGCTTATCTTCGATGCAATTAAATGAAATATGAATATTTATGAGTCTTATCTGTTTTCAATATCATGACGTGAATGAAAATGTGCCTTTTAACTGTTTAAATGCGTTAGTATTTCTGTTTCTGAGCAACACTGTTCCCATCAAGATGGCTGGTTCCCTACAGATTGTTTTTTACTTTCAAGATTTATCAAATCAATAGGCCTAGATAAACAATTCATGCTACCCTCGTTAGCTTAGCTGCCCAAGTTTACTACAAAGATTATACTCAAATGTAATTACCCTATATAAATGTTAAATACGCCTCTTGCTATCTTAGCTGCCTAAGCTTGTGCCACAGATAGTAATTAATCCTCACATTAGTAGCATAAAATTAGCATTTTGGCTAATGAGTAAAACAGCAGCACATTATTAGCGGTTTTCTTTCAACCTCTTTGGATAACTTTTGTCCCTTTTGTTTAATCATAAGCACTTTATTGGGCATTTTAACAACTGAAGTGCTGTAGCTGTACATAAAAACAAACAAAAATAAATGCAATACAGCAAATGAAATAATAGGCCTACTATGATGTAATGTAATGTATTATGTGCAGTAGCTATTTCACATATTACAGTTGTTGTATAAATATTTGTATTTTACTCTGCTGTCCAAAATCAGGTTAGCATTTCAAATATCTGTTCTCATTACCTGGATAAATAAAGGTTAGATAAATTAATGCATTTATGGCATCGGGCCAAAACCTTGTACCTCCATAATTGTCTCTAGACCCCAAAATCCATTGAACACCATTAACATTACGTTATCAAAGAGAACAAACCATTTTTATCACATTAGATTGGTCTGTAATTTGTAAAAATGACACCTATACCAAAAGTATAGATTTTTAAAAAATATTAAATTTACCCAATTGTGACTTTAGAGGTTCCGGACGGATGCCAGATAAACATTATTTGTGGTGAATTTGCCTAAAATTCTGGTGTTCAAAAATTCCTCCATCTAGTCTGAAAAAACATCCAAGTAAAGGTAAAAAAAAAATTCAGTTAGTGCAATTTTTGTGGGAACATATGTTGATAGCATAACAAGCTAACACAAGACATGTTTTTCTTCTCAGTATGAGCACTATTTAATTTAATAAAAGATGGACACTATTTTGTATCCAGTTTTTCAAAATGGGCATTTTTATATTATTGACAGTATTTTTTTTTCTTTTGTACTGAGTTATATTTCAGTCTGCTTTTCTACTTTATTTATTCAAGTACATGAGTTGACAGTATTTCTACCAGTCTTATTCTGCAACTTTACAATCCTTAAAACTGCCTTATTAAACTCACAATGTGAGTCAACGTGCCTATATATCTTCTCCCCCCTTATATCAACTAACATGTTTATTTAGCAAGCTCCTGACATCATGAACCCGTAGACGCTCGACGACTGAGAACTCCTGTGACGTCAAAGCTACAGCTGTGCTCGCTTTGCGCATGCGCGTTAAAGCCCCGACTATACCGTTTGCTTTGTTGGGACCATCGATGTTGCTGGGACTCATGAGCGACTCCGCTTTCTATTGTAACGACACCATGGAGTAGAGTTTGCTTATTCGACCTCCTATTTGCGATTCAAGATAGCATCCAGCACCTTATTTTTTAGGTCATTTTGACGCTGGAGACGACAGAGGCGAAGAGCTCCTGTATATAAACAAAACGCAGCGCGAGCTGCTTTTAAGGTGGCACGTCATTAGCGACAGCTGGAACAACAAGAGCAGGCTCCCAGGCCCGCTCGGTCTCTCGGCGATCTGGACGTGGAGGAGCTCGGTGCCCAGACATGGAAGTCTTCGCTCGGCCTGGTCGGGAGTGAAACTCCGTAACGAGCGAACATGAGAGAGGAGGGTCGTTTGTTGTCTGGACGGCAGCTCCTTGCGAGTGAAAGAGGGGGTGACTGTCCTTGCCGCTGCCCCCGCTTGACTGAGGAGAGAGGCGAGCTTGTTAGCAAAAAGGGCGATCGCAGGTCCCTCGGTTCTCTGCCCCGGTCCAAATAGTGCTTGAGCGGACTGAGGTGCATCATGGAGGCGGTGGGCAGATTCGAGTTCAGTCGGAAGGACCTGATAGGACATGGCGCATTTGCCGTCGTCTTTAAAGGCAGAAACCGAGAGGTGAGTGGTCGTTTTTGTCCAGTTAGACGTTTCAAACTACACCACAACTTCTGTATTATTTGCATATAACGTTTATAATATCGTTTATGTGTTTATCTAAAAAGAAAACGTGCAATAATCGCATGCACTGCCTGCCTTGTGTTAGCCATTTCTTGTTTGTTTTCCAAGTACGACCTTAAGAGGCCTGGCTTCCCGAACAGGATGTTCTTTAACATAATAACACGGTTTACACAAATAGTGACATGAAATAAAAATGATTTTCAAAACTTTAAATGTGATATAATGTTTGGTTGATCACACATTTGCCTACACTTCGACGTTAGTTTCTGTTGGCATGATGCGCGAGGCGGTTATAAACATGTTGAAACATGTTCTCCAACTGGCATGATCAAGATAATTATTAGTAAGACACAAAAAGGTATTATAATTAATTTTAAAAAAACATTCGTGAATGTAGGTGTAACCCTAATATATTGTATTTTTAGAAGTATTTTCCAATTTTTTTTTGTATACTAGTGCATAAATTTAAAAACAACAACAACATAACAGCGTCACAACAGGGTTGTCCTTTTTTTTTTTTTTAACACTATACATAGTGTACCTGTCTGGTACACTTGTGTTTTTCACTGCTCATCACAAGGACATTGCATCAGAACACAGGAAGTGTTGTAAAGATCAGTACAAAAACACTCCCGTTATTCCAATTGGCAAGCGATTATGTAATGTGTTCTGGGGCCAACTTTCACGTGGAGCCCCCCTCTCAAACCCGCAGAAGGGGGAGGAGCCACAATGTATGCTGTTTTGCGGTTTATGTCACAGTTTTAAATGTTTAGAACTGGGATTGTGACTAGTTTGTGAGCACATTAGGACTGAGTTACAATACATAATTAGAATTTGCATAGAAGGCCATCTTGTAATGATACCTTGCGCAGGACGCGCCCTTAAAAAACATGTTTTTTTACTTCTGGCAGAGCCAAGTAATAAGAAAAAGTTATGCTGATATTTTTGAGTATGGAGCATCTTTACAATTAGGATTTATGGTTAATTTATATATTATATTCAAATATGTATGCATGTAAATACAATGTTTGAAAATTTTACTGCGTCCAAATAAAACACATCCTGTAGATAATATAATATTCAGGTCACAATTAGATGAAATGCAGTATTTTCTCAATATGCCGCTGTGATATTGTAGCAGTTGTGAATTCCTATCCTTCGGCAATTCTGACCTTTCCCACCCAGATAATATATTCAGATAACATGTCACTGTGTACATTTATGTGCATTTTCTCCCGTCAGAAACACGACTGGGAGGTGGCTGTAAAATGCATCAACAAGAAGAACCTGGCCAAATCCCAGACACTACTGGGGAAAGAGATCAAAATACTCAAGGTGAGATAGTGTCTGTAAAGATGAACTAATTAATTTGGCTGTAAAGTAAACACAAACTAAAACTCCCTTTTTTTTTTTATAGGAACTCAAGCATGAAAACATTGTTGCGTTACTGGACTTTCAGGTATGTAATAATATGCTACCATGTTTCTTACACATACTTGTTGTCCCAATTTGCTGTCAGTCTGTACTCATCACACTGAGCAGATGGGGTTAGCCATGTTGGTGCCACATGACCCATTTCTGTCTCATGCAATGCCACCACTTTTTTTGTTTTCTGTATTTTTGAAACGAGACGTCGCCGCAAAACACGGCCTTTTGTTTTGGAAAATTTCACTTCCGTGTTTTTGCCCTGTTGAACTCAGACATTGTTTACACTGTCTCGGCCAGCATGGTTTGCTCTATCAGTGTTTTGGTGGTTCGCCTCACCATTACTCATTTCTGCTTAACCCTGGAGAACCCAAGAACCCTTTTCTTCTTTGGAAAATGATGAATTATACATTAAATGACTGCTATAAGTTCACCGAACACCAAAATACATGTTTTTTCAATGTTTTTTTCAATTTATTCCCTAATTTAGGATTAGTGCGAAATTTGACCCTTTGGGATTTAGGGGTATCATTTCGAAAAATCAGAATGACAAAAACTGTCACTAAACTATTTAGAATTTAAGAAAATAATCAATCAAATACACAGCTACATTGAACAATATATATTTTTTGTTTTATTTGTTGCATTTTAGCCATCTTGTCACCACCACTCTGGCTCATGTAAGTGCAATATTCATCCACTAGATGGCCCCATGCAGGGGTCAGAAGTGGCACTCTGGACATTTGAAGTTAAATTTGTAAAAAAAAAAAAAGGTCTTTGTTATTTGAGTAGCAGAATTTATAGCGGCCAAATTTGACCCCGTGGGTTCTCCAGGGTTAAATGTGTTTTGTCTTGTGAATGCGTCTATTTTAAATTAGCGGCATTAAGGTCTTAGGCTTGGAGGGAGGTAGTGCTTAGGATTCGACAGGCACGGGTGCTTGCAGCCTAGCCGCCCGCATTGGCATTCACTGTGGCCTGCACACACACACACGCACGCACCTGACACACAGTTGGGACGACCTGACACGCATCTCAACTTGTGCAGGTGTTGGCCTTTTGGAACGCACCGAGCAGGTCTTCTGACCGTTAACGTTTATCCGCCAAGACATGATTTTTTATGGACTCTTATCACGTTATGAGCTCTGCTCAGGAGCACATGACTTTGTTTACACTTTTGAAGCTTTGTAAGCGGAGCAGGAATGTTGATGCTGTTACACTGCATTACGGTGTGTCAGCCTACTTGGAAACGTACAAAGGTGCTCCTGTTGTGCGCTGCAGCTGTTGCAAAGTAGACTCGTAAGATGTCGTCATGCATTTTACTTGTCTGACATGTTCAAATGCAACAGGAGATTTGTTGTATTGGTTTGACTCGACCTTTTATGGCCAGCACTCAACTATGCAAATAAGGCATCACCAGGAAGGTCATGGCAACTGGCACATTGATTTTTCAAACATCAGAAGACGAGTCAGTTCGGTTTAGGTGAACGGTATGGGATTTTTTTAAATAGGTTTTAGGTGAACTAATGAATACACACACACTCGCACGCACGCACGAACATACACATTCTCACCCACATACAAAAAATAAAAGAGAGGAATGATGATGATATGTCAAATTAGTAAAATTACCGAATGAACAATACTGAGCTCTCCAGAAAAAAAGAAGACGAGTCATTATTCTAAAGTTGGATTTTACAATACACGCTTCAAGTGGCACAATTTGTTTGTCACAATTTTGGTAAGGGTCATGGCAAGCGTAAAGAGGAAAATAAAACACACAAAACTGGATATTCTTAAATTGGAATTGAATCTCTTTCAAAGATAAATAATGTGGGTTCAACATAGACAGAATAAATACAGACCGTCAGATTGCAACGTTGCAGGGCGCGAGAGTCAGTCCAGGCCAATAAACGATGTCATCTTCCATGTTGTGTAAGTGCATGCAGGTTAATTCAGGTGATCGATAAACGTAAACACATTGATACCGGATCCAGGTCACTAGAAGTTTACGTAAATACCAAAGCAGCAGCCAAGCATCAGCCCCGAAATCTCGTGAGTGTATTTTATAAAGTTAATGTTTTTCTTATTGTGACTATAATTTTGTAGAACCTTTAGCTGCAAAAAGATGTATTCCTAATACCGAACAGCTCTTGTAGATTTTTGTGGGTACTGTAGGCAGGTAACCGCGAGCGCATGCAATCTCGATGAAGCGCAAACGCACAGTGGCCAACCAGCATGTGCAGTCTTTCGGGAGTTGCGGCCATCATTCACCTAAACAACAACAATTGCCGTGATTCCGGCCGTGCTATATAATTTTTCAAAAGTGGAGGGGGGGGGGGGGGGGAACGCTTTTGGAGTGTGACGCTACCAGACCACAGTCATTTGTTGCCATGTGATAAGAAGTTTGTTTTTACCAAGGCCCAACGTTGTCTGGTACAAAGCAGACAAATGATGCCGTGAGGGCTGCGGTCTACAAACCTAAAACCTGTACAATGCGACAACAACAAAAATGACGCAACTTAAGATAATGTGGTTGGACGCACACCCTCTTCAAACTGGAATGTGGCCGTGCTCAGAATTAACCCATCACAATGAAACTCCCATGTTAAATGGGATTTATATATTTATTTATTTTTACATCTAGCAGACAAGGTTGCCTTTATTATATTTCCTTAAGTATTTAATTTAATGCCTTGGAATTATTATTTATTTTAATTTTTTTTCCAATGTGAAAATGAAGTGAACGTTGGGCTTCTTTGTTTGGCACTGTTGCTATAATGATGATTACTTAGCTACTCCTCCTTCCTCTCACAGCGGGAGCCACCTGGTGACTTTTTGATTCATTATTAATGAATGCAAAGCACTCTCCCAAACAGCTTATTTTGTTTCAATTACAAGTGCATGCATCGGTATATGTATGCCCTATTTTGCCCCTCCCCACGAAAAAAAAAATATATACATAATGGCAAAATAATCTAAATCACCATTTACACAATCTATCATCTTAAGAACCACCTGTTCCCGTCTTTGTCTGTTTTTGACATGTTTTCTATTTCTCCCATGCCCTGACTCATATATCACCCCCCCTCCTCCCCCCCCTTAGGAAACTGCAAGCTCAGTGTACCTAGTGATGGAGGTAAGCCTGCCGCGGCCTTTGGCCTTTGTTTACTCAGTCCTGTGCAATGTCAGCGTGTGAGCTAAATTTAGGCCAGCCCTCAGGCATCAAGGGGGGTGGGGGGGCAGCAGCACCCGACCCACACTCTGCTGTATCCTCTACAATCCAGCTGATTGTGTTTGTGTGTTTATCTTGTATATGGACACCGAGACAGCTGTCGTGAAAGAATGGTGTCATTCTAAGAAGGCTCATGAAGGACACCCACGTCAATACTCAATCAGGATTTATAATTGCAGTCCTTTTGATTATATAGCGTTCTGTTTTGTTTGTCTAATTTCGTTTTTCATCTCCAAAACAAATTGCTCCGTTCCAAACGACGAGGGACATCCGATCCTAACATTTCGGTTATTTTGGGGTCGTAATAAATGATTGGGAGGACACAATTTCCTGTGTTCATTCATACCAATGCTGCGAATAGCAGCAAGGCCAATGCGTCTTGAATTGCATTTTCCTCCTCAGGAAATCAATGTCCGGGATCGGCTGATGCTCTTTGGTAGCTTCAGAGACACTTAATCGCCATGGTTACGCATCACCGATACGTACAGTTCAGTTCAGTTCAGATCATCACAGAACAATTTAGGCACAGCAGATTGTTCTTTTCGACAATTTATCGTCTACTGCTTGGTGGCGGCATCCGTTTCTCCTAATCCCGTTCCTTCTCTTCATTTTCTTGCAGTACTGTAACGGCGGCGACCTCGCCGACTACCTCCACTGTAAGCGAAGCACACTCGTAGATGCTATCGACGAGCGAATGCTCAACGGCTGCGTTTGTTGTCGAATCTCCCTCCGCAGCAAAAGGCACGCTGAGCGAGGACACCATTCGCGTTTTCCTGCAGCAGATTGCGGGTGCCATGAGGGTCCTGCAGGCAAAAGGCATCATCCACAGGGACCTCAAACCCCAGAACATTCTGCTCTCCTACCCAGCAGGACGCAAATCCCACTCCAACAACACTTGCATCAAAATTGGTAGGCTAGATTACGGCTTTGCTGTTTTCAAGACACTATTAAAGTCTGAATAAGCAATGGTGAACTTTGGGTTGTGCAATTTCAATTATTACATTCCGTAATTACAAAATCAGCATAATCGTAAAAAAAAAAAAAAAAAACTAATATTGAGTTGAGTTTTTTTAATTTATACATTTGCACCTTTTTAAAATTTTAAATAACTAATTTCATCAATTTTGTTTCATCCAAAAGGAACTTGCATAATTACAGTGTTTCAAAGAATTTTATTTGTCTTAATAATTTTTACGTTTAAACATTTTCTTGTTTTGTACCAAAAAATAAATCATTTCAGTTATTACCCAAATAATCGTGATTAATATTTTCTTCATAATCAAGCAGCCCAAAGTGAACTCACCATAAATGTAGAAAATAAATGTTACACTTACATGCCTCAAATTGTGAAGTACATGATAAAAAATTATTATTATTTTTTTAATTCTCATCACCTAAAATCTTTCCACAGCGGACTTTGGTTTTGCCAGGTACCTTCAGAACAACATGATGGCTGCAACTCTCTGCGGGTCACCGATGTACATGGTAATGAGGTCACATGAATACATGCACATCACAAGGTTTTCAAAAAGCAAAGCAGTCTTCTTTTATCATCGGCAGCAGTGCATTTTTATTTTTGACAATGTTTGTGTTAGTAAATAGGAAAATGTGGCTTCAGGATGCACTTGCAATATTTTTTGACTACTCTTGGTTTAAAGGTGCTATGGAATTTGATTATCTTCAAACCAAGAGTGCCGTCTAGAGGAGTCAAAAAATATCACAAGTGCTTCATGAAGCTTCATTTGTCCATCACCGGGCGCGTGTGGTAAAACCTCATTTTTAAAGAGGTTCATTGTAGTAAAAATGAAGCTTTATCACCACATTAGTCATCCCTTTGGAGCTCCATAAAAATAATTGATTTCAAACGATTTCTTCCCTCACAAGGCACCCGAGGTCATTATGTCCCAAAACTACGACGCCAAGGCTGACTTGTGGAGCATCGGGACCATCGTGTTCCAATGCCTGACTGGGAAGGCTCCTTTCCAGGTATACACAAATGCTGCTGCTGCGGGTAAACAATACGCCACCATTCTAGGCTTGAGACAAAATAACTGTTAAAAGTAAAAGTTGTTAGCGAAATGAGAGCCAATATTGGACTTCACTAGGGAGCACACGCTCGCCTCGAGGCGCATGCTAATGCTGGCAGCTACGGCCCCGTTTTGCAAACACGTTTGACATGTCAACTTTGAAGGTAATGAAATGTCAGTTCAATGAGTGGCAAAATACCCTCGATGCAGTTTAGTTGGTCTATTGAGAATCGTGACTCCAAACTAATTTCAAACATTTTCCTAGAACGCCATCGCAATATTATTATATCGTGTTTCGTACTTGCTCTTTTTTGCGTCGTCGTCTCTGGCTTTGGATTTATTGAAAAGGTTTACAATGGAAAGGATCCTACTTAGTCCTGACACGAGTTTGTCTTTCTGTCACCTTTAGGCCAGCAGTCCCCAGGATCTTAGGATGTTTTACGAGAAAAACAAAAACCTCAGCCCCAAGTAAGAATCTGCTGCGGAGATGACCACATTATTCTTTTATGTTCTTTCCATATTGTAACAAAATGTATGTTTGGAAAGATTATTGAGGCAAGACGATCCTGCCTATAGATTTAAATGAATCTGACGCATGTTGACATTATTTTATCCATCTCAGCACAGTCTGATTTTTGTGTTGTCCTTTTTTTGCAGCATTCCCAGAGAAACTTCCAGCCATTTGCGGCATCTGTTACGGGGCCTGCTGCAGCGCAATCACAAGGACCGCATGGACTTTGGTGAGTGAGAGTCTTGAGGCAAAACTGCTCATGTAAGGAAAAAAAGGTGACATAGGTATGGAAGGATCATGGAGTTCTTGTTTGTACTTCCAGCAGTAAACATGCCTGATCAAGCTGTATGGATTTTTTGATTAGTAGGAAATTCAGTAACATATTCAATCAATGGATTTCACTACTTGGCAGCTTATACGGTGTAGCAAAGGGCCCTTTTAATTCATGTGCAACTAGTTTGCTTAGAAATTAGACGAGAACAGGGAGTCTGGTGAGCAACCATTATTAACGCATTCACTCCCAGCCATTTTCATTGAAGCAGCCCCTTTTACTGGATTTTTTTTTACCAATTTTGCAAGGCCCACAGAATATTGTGTTCTATTGCTATAAAAGCATGGAATCTACCAAAAGAAAGATTTAGAGTCTCTTCTTTCGTCAGGAAAAAAAAAAGTATATTTCTATCTGTTCCGTTTTGCAGCAGTTAGCATTAAAATATAGCTAAGTTTTTATTCGGGATTATATCTAAGCGCTTTATTTTACAGAGAGGCACAAGACAGGGATGCCCACTATCCCCTTTATTATTTGCAATATTTATCGAGCCACTTGCAATAGCCATACGCCAGGAAAGAAGGATTCAAGGAATTCACTCTGGGGTAACAGAACATAAAATTAATCTATATGCCGATGATATTTTACTTTATCTAGAAAACCCGGCGATTTCGTTAGGGGAAGTATTTAACTTAATAACTAAATTCTCACAGTTGTCAGATTATTCTATTAACTGGACAAAATCAACACTTCTACCTATTACAGAAAATTCATGGAACCCTGCAAGCCAGGACCCACATTACTCATTTCCTATAGGTAATTTAAAATACTTAGGCATAAAAATCTCACCTAAATTAACTGATTTAATTCATTTAAATTTTTCTCCACTTCTGGATAACATTCATAGTGACTTGGAACGCTGGAATAATCTTCCTATTTCTTTAATAGGACGAATAGCCACCGTTAAAATGAAAGTTTTACCTAAAATAAACTATTTTTTCTCAATGATTCCATTTAAACCTACGGCTAAATGGTTCCAGTTGTTGGACTCAGCCGTTACAAAATTTTACTGGAAAAAAAAAAAAGCAAAGATTAGTCTATCTACTCTTCAGAAAAGTAAATCCAAAGGTGGCCTAGAGGCACCAAATTTTATGTACTACTATATAGCTAACCAGCTACAATATATCGTTCTATGGGCACAACCCAACAGAGATACTAACTGTTGGCTGGAACTAGAACAGAAGGATTGTAATAACCTCAGACTTCTAGATTTACTCTTTATTACAACATCGATTAAGCGACATAATTGTTTTAAAAACCCAATGATCTCCGCCACCCTGACTGCTTGGTGGAAGGCATTAGAAATTACAAAAGCCCAAGTGGAGCCCTGTGGGCTTTCTCCCCTATGGCATAACCCTGACTTTCGAATTAACAACCAAACGTTTTATTTAGGTGTGTGGGAGCAGAAAGGAATCACACATCTTCACCATCTCTTCTCAGATAATATGTTTATATCATATACATCTTTGCTCCAAAAATACAAAATAACAAACGGAAATTTTTTACATTATCTGCAAGTTAAAAATATGATAAAGAAACAAATTCCAACACTTCAGGGTACGCTCCAACCGCCTGGCTTAGCTAAAGATATTACCAAGCTCTCTCCGACAACAACAAAAAAACTTTCAAAAATATATAAGTTACTTTCATATACGGATAAAATGTCTTTACCCATCTTAAAATGGGAGACAGACTTGTCTATAGCTCCGGAATCTGACTTTTGGATTCAAGTTTGTGAAAATGCATTTAAAATGACAAAACACACAAATTTACAACTTATCCAATACAAAATAATCCATAGAACATACATTACTCAATATATGATGAAGAAAATGGGCCTCTCCGACTCCGACATTTGTCTCCAGTGTTTACAAAACACTACAGACACTTATTTTCATGCTTTATGGTTATGCACCCCGGTTATGTATTTCTGGACTAAAGTCTTAGAAAAACTTTCCGCTATCTTGGACTATAGGATACCTTTATCTCCAAACTTGTGTTTGCTAGGTGACCTAACAACAACTGACCTACCACATAAACAATTTCAATCTACACTTGTAGCCCTTACTATCGCTAAAAAAACAATTCTTGTTAACTGGAAAAATAAACAAACTCTGAATATCGACCAATGGTCTAACCTCCTTATAAATCACATTTTAATGGAAAAAATATCGGCCTCAAATAAAAAACAAATATCAAAATTCATAGAAATATGGTCTACGTATATAGAATATTTTAACCTAATTCTGGTTATTTAATTCTGCCTGTTAGCGAGAGCCACCACATTGTGATAACTTACATTGATGTCTCTGCATTTGGCAGTTTGTTACTAATGGTTGTGTTTTTATAGTCAGGAACCCAGTTGCTGCCAACAGGATCGAACAGATTCACCTCCAATGGGCACTAAAGGCTAATATTCGGATTCACTGCATGCCAGGGGACTAACGCTACAGGTGCTGTCCCCCCTGGCTGGGCGTGGGCGGGTCTGCCCCTCTGTTGGCTGCTGGGTGGCGGCTGCGTCTTGGTCGTTCCCTGGGTCTCGTGGTGGGTGCTGTGTTGCGGGGCTCTCCCTGGTGTCCGGGGCGGCGCCGCCCCGGCGCGGTCCGTCGCTCTGGGTCCGGCGACGCGGGTCGGGGCCTGTGGACCGCCGGGGTGCCCCGTGGTTCCCTCTCCCCTCCCCCTTCCTCCCCCTTGCTTCCTCTCCCTCTTCACCTCTCCCCGCCCGTCCTCCGCCTCCCTGTCCCTTCTCCCTCGTCGCCCTTCCTCCTCCTCTCCCCCTCTCTCTGCGGCCCTGCTGCTGCCTCCTGCCCTTCCTGTCGTCTCCTTCCCCCGTCCCCTCCCCCTCCCCTGTCCGCCCTCCTCCCCCTCCCCTAGGCCGGGGGTTCCGTCCGTGGCCCGGGTCTCGGCGCTCCGGGAGCCGGGGGAGTGGGCGGGATTGGTGTTGTGCCCGCCCCGCTCCGGTGGGCCTCCGGGCACTTCGGGCGGGCCCCGGTATCCGGGGGGCAAGCCCCGCCGGGGTCCCGGTGGGGTGGGTGGGGGTTTTGGTGGGCGGGTGCGCCTCCCCCCCCCCGCCCGGTTGGGGGGGGCCCAGCTGGTCGCTCCTCTTAACTCACTGCACTAGTTTTGCACAATACATTTTAGGGCACATAACACACTTTGGGGGGGAGTGGGGTGGGGTGGAGACACCGTCTCCGCCCTGCAGCTCCCCTCCAAATTTTAATGCACCACACAACTGGGGGGGGGGGGGGGGCATCGGTTGGGGCGGCCGCGGTATGAAGCAGTGCTGCGGTCGCCTGTCCGTGTGCACCCCCCCCCCCCATTAATTTATTTTAATGCACCACATACGCTCATTGACATGCCTGGGGGGCGGATGGATCGGAGCAGGGGGGGATATCGTTTCCCTCTGCTCCGGTTCACCTGCCCCCAATTTTAATGCACCACACACACACACTTATGTATATACACTGGGTGGGGTCACACACACGGTTTAGGGGTAGAGTTCGCCAGTCGGCGAGCTGGCGAACTTAGTAACAGGGTTAGTTTTTCACTTTGATCGTTGGGGTGACGACCGGGGCCTCTCCCCGCTGGGCCTGGGGTTCGGGGATGCCGCCCGTCCTCCGGTGCCCCCATCTCCCCTTCTGCCCCTGGTGTTCCGTCCCTCCGCGTGGTGGGGTGGGCGCGGGTGCCCTCTCCGCTCCGCTGCCCGGCCCCCTCTTCGGCGCGGATGCCTGGGTGCGGTGTGTCCCCGGGGTCTGGGGTCGGGGGCTGGGGGGCTGTCGGTTGGTGGGGGTGGGGGGCGGGGGCGGCTTGGTTGGTGGGGGGGTGGTGGTGGGGGTGCCGGGGTGGGGGGTGCTGGGGTGGGGAGGGTGTCTGGGGATTTGGGGACCTGGGGGCGGTTGGGGCTGGGTTGGGGTGGGTGGCGGGGGTGGGGGGCGGGGGGGGTCGCGGGGGGAGCGGGGGTTGTGGGCCGGTGGGGTGCCTGGTGGGCCTGCAGTGCCCCGTCCTGCTGCGTTGGGTTGGGGGCGCGGGCCGCGTTGGGGTGGGGGGCGCTCCTGCTCCGGGGTTTGCTCTCCGGCCGGTGGCCCCTGCGGGGCCCGGGGGTCGTCCTTTGGCGCGGCCGCGACCTGGGGGGCCCTGAGGTGTTGCGCTTGCTCTGTCCTGGCGGAGGTCGACGGCTCCCCTCTTTGGTGGAGATTTTCATGCATGCTAGATCCACCACACCAGCATCTATCGAGACTCAGACACAATTTGTTTCTCCCTCAGGTCATTGATTCGGTGGAGGCTGGTGTCTGTGGATCTCACTCTGCTTCGTCTGTCCTTTCTACCTTTCCTCAGTTTCTCCTTTGGGCCCTTGAGGTTTCCCTGTTTTGTTGGAGTTGGGATATCTTTGGGGTTGGTGAAGGTTAGTGGCCCGGTGGGTGGTGTCTGGTCGGTGCTGGGCTTCGCTTTTCTTTCTTTTCTTTGGTCCCCCTTTGGGTCTCCTGGCGGCCCCACGACTCTGGCTGGATTTTGAAGTGTTCGGTTTAGGTGAACGGTATGGGAATTCTTATTTATTTTTATTTTTTTTCGCACGCACGCACGCACGCACACACACACACACGCACACACACACGCACAAACACACATACAAAAAAAAAAAAAAAAAAGGGAGAACAATGATGATGACATTTCAAATGATCAATACTGAGATCTCCCAAAAAAAGAAAAAAAAAAAAAAAAAAAAAAAAAAAAAAAAAAAAAAAAAAAAAAAAAAAAAAAAAAAAAAATATAGCTAAGTTTCATCGTTATTCACAAATCGTTATTCACAAAGAGCGTTTTGCAACATGGCCCTGGTTGATCTCTTATATCCTGCTGGCCGTTTTTGTAAACTGCTATTACTTCATGCATTCTCTTCCGTTCAGAGGCTGCATCAAAGCCTTTTGTATGCTGTAGCATATAACCCCCCCCTCTTCCCCATAAAAAAAACGTATAAATACGTATTTGGGAGGATAGTGTTATACATTATTAACATTTTTAATTCTTTATTTCATATATTAACCATGTTGAAATGTTTTATAGATGTGTAGAGTAGGTGAAATAGTGTTGAACTCAGTATAATTTGACCTTAACCCTGTTTTTGTCTAAAATTCCTTCTCAGTGTTTTGCGCACACACATTCTGTTCGTGAGAACAGATTTTGCCACACACATACCCTGAGAGCGCCATCACTCACGGCCACTCTAAATCCAGTTCAATTTGTTTGTGAGATATTGTTTTGGGAAAAAGTGTGAAAAGTACCCTGAGAGTATATTTTGTCTAAAAAGATGAACACAGCTGTGGACTGTGTACGAAAATAATATTATGTAACATATTGTGTGAGAACCAATCTGTTTTACTTATTCATGATGGGAGGAGGAATAGGTGTTCTCTTACGGATTTGGATTCTTTAAAAGCTGTATTCCGCAAAAGAGGGGGCACACACGCACCCTGGAATTCCACCTTTAACGTGATGACCGGAGATTCTCTGTAATAAATCATCTTTGCAAGGAGTTTTTCTCACAAGAAGTCTATCTTCAATTTTTTGGAACACGCAAAAGAGGATAAATAATTAGCCTCTAACAATAGTAATATTTAAAATAGAACGTATTTATATGTTTTTGGGAGCAAATGAGTTAAAGACAAGAAATTGCAATACTATAAATCACTGCAACACACAATCATGAAAAGTAAATAAGAGTAAGGTTCTCCAGTTGGCAATAACTTTTGAGTTTTTACGTGCTGAACTGAACAGTTGTCTGCTTTCGCATGCACCACCAAGAATCAGTTGGCTGCGACTCAAATATTATGTTGGTTTATGCATTTCAATGCAAGGGGGTTTAGCTCTGAGCCTCGGGCTTTGTTTGCCTTTGTTACACCTATCCGTTACAATACCCCCCCCCCCACCCCCCAACCCCGTGCTCTTATTTAAACAAGGCAGTTAATGATACTTTATTCATCGGTTGCAGGAAGCAGCTTTCTTAGAGCAGTCACATTGCAATAAAGGCACGTTCAAGGCAACATTCTTAAAAAAAACAAAAAAAAAACATTGTACAACATTAATCCGATAACCCGTGTTTTCTACAGATGAGTTCTTTTCTCATCCCTTCTTGGAAGCCACCAGCTCGTCCATAAAAAAGAGTAAGTCACAATTTTCGGAACGTGCCGGTATGTAAATGTTGTGATAGTTAAATGCTTACGTGCAAGATTAAAAGCTCTTTACAAAAGCTTAAATAAAAAAAAGGGGAAAAAAGAACATTATTTAAGTAATTAAATGCACCTGTTTCCCCTCCAGCAACTCCAACAGTGACCATGACCTGCTTCCCAAGTTCTGCTTCTGCCAGCTCTTGCAGCAGTTCCTCCACCTCACACCTGGCCTCTCCACCGGTTTGTGTTTTGTCATATCTATAATGTATCCCCCCCAACTGTGTGTAAATGATTAACAAAGGTGTTCATGGGAGGCCACCCAGCTGCACACCTAATTAATCCTCCCTCTCATTTGCACTTTTACTCTATTGTTATGTTGACTCCCTCCATTGTTGTTATTTTCCGTGCACTATTGACACCACTTTCCTGCCTCCGCAGCAATCGCTTGGTGATGCGCAACATTTGCGTGCCAAAGCGTTGGCCTCCCCCACCCAAGAGGCCACCGGGTTCCTCCTTAAGGATTCGTCCGGAGGAGGCGGCAGCAGCAAAAACTCCTCCTCCTGTGACACGGACGACTTTGTCATCGTGCCAGCTCACTTCAATAGTAAGCGAGGGCAAGAGGCTCGTTTTTCTTTTCGGATGCCCCCCTTGAGCAGATGAAGTGTCCCAATAACAGATAAAAGTACAATATAGCAGATAATAGCATGCAGTATGTGGTTATCTCCTGCAGCGGCTGAGCTGACGAGTGAGAGTAAAGTGCTGCAGGACAGTCTAATGAACAGCGGGTAAGAAAAAGCTTATGGCTTGTCATGATAGACATTCGAGTGGAATGTTTATGAAGAGCCGTTAGTTTGCATAGTAAATAATTTTGCTCTCATCTCCTCTTATCAAGCTCTCTCCTGACTTCTGGTTTATGTGTCCAAGCCAAATCGCCACCACATTCGCCCTCCTATAGCGGATCCCCCAGTCGTGTCAGGTAAAAAGCTCAGACCTGTATTTTGTTTTGAGTAAATTCATTTCATTATTTAGAACAAAGTTTTATCTTTGGGTGTCTTTTTTGGGTGTGTGTGTGTGTGGGGGGTCCAGGTGATTACATTTTTGTAATTAATGTAAGTAATTGTATGACTTCAATAGTTAACTCATGAATAATCTGTTCTAAGTGTACAATAAGATGCAAAAAAAATCTACCTTTTATACTCTTGTTAACTTAAAAGTGTGGGGGGAGTATGATTTTTTTTTTTAAAAATATATATAGTATTGTCAGGTGTCAGGCGATTATTTTTTTAATTGTAATTAATTGCATGGCTTCAATAGTTAACTCACGATTAATCTGGTCTAAGTGTACAATAAAATGTACACTAATGTTTTTCCATCTTTCATACTCTTGTTAACATAAAAGTGGGGAAATTTTATGAAATCTTGAAACAATTTAATATATATGTAATATTGTCAGGTATCCTGCGATTAATTTTTTAAATTGAAATTAAGTGAATGACTTTAATAGTTAACTCATGATTAATTGCAAATTTTAAATGTACAATAAAATGTTTTTTTCCTAAGTTTTGATACTCTTGTTAACATAAAAGTGGGGAAAAAAATGTTAAACGATAAATAGAAAATAGAAATATGGCTGCATCTTTTAGTTATTGATACAGTAATTTCATATAAATGCATATAATTGAGTTAAAATTAAAAAGCTGTACTGTACTGTAAAAAACAAATGTGATTGGTTTGTGTTGAGGTCATTTTTCTGCCACTGGATGGCATAATTGCATTTGTTGGCAAAGACATTGGTTACAGCTCAGTGCATTTTTCCTTTCAAATTAAGAGCTATCTAATCTTTAACATGAAGTAATTTGTGAAATTCTGCATATTTTCTAAATTGTGAAATAAAATTTGACACCAGTCTCCACAAATGTATGCATTATTATTACATTTATTACTGCTAATTTTTTTACGCGACTGCAATTCCTCCAGTACAGGCTTTCCAAGTAAGGGGCAGTCATTATAATAATAATAATAATAATAATAATAATAATAAACAATTTTATTTGTATAGCGCCTTTAAAAACAAGTGTTTACAAGATACTTTGACAATCTAAAAAAAAAAAAAAATCCAGATCATAAAATACAAACAACTATAAAAGAAAAAAGGCAAATCCTTACATACATTCATTAATCGCGTATGAAAAAAAATTGTGGCGTTAGAGGAACTTTAAATTAACTCAAAATTAACACACAATTTTTGACACCCCTACTTTTTTTTTATTTATTTTTTTTTTATCTTTGACTGTTCCTGGCAGGCCCAGTGAGTCCTCAGGGAGTAACTATGCCGGCCCCAGTGGCAACCACGGTCACTCCCTGCCAATCCCAGTTCCCACTCAGGTGCACAACTACCACCGCTTGGAGCAGCATATTTATACTACCAGACAGGAAGGCTCGCCACGGTGTGTGTCTTACTAGCATGCATACTGTACAAACACAAGATCTGGGTATTTGCTATCCACGAGATTGAACTTGAATCATGAACTTTTACATCATTAGGCTGTCCACTCCGGTGCATCGTTGCAGCAGTGGAAGTCCGCTGGGCTTTGCGAGGACCGGCCCTTCTCCACCTTACGGAACGATGGCCACTACCAGGAGACTCTCACTGGGAGGAGCAAGACCGTTTCAACTCTCTCCTCAAGGTAGCTGAGAGGCGTTTAACTTTCTAAAAGACACCCTTCCTTCACTTTAAGTACTGTACTCCCTGAATAGATGATGCATGATTTATTACTGTTCGAGAAGCACCTGATTGCCTATTTTAGAGTCTTAACTCTTTGACTGCCAGACGTTTTCAGAAACGGGATGTCGCCAGTGCCAGCCGATTTAAGCATTTTGACTGATCTTTCAAGGTCCACAGAAAATGATGTGTTTGGACTATGGAAACACACATACTACCAAATGAAAGATTGGACTCTCATCTTACATCAGAAAAAAAAGTTTGTTTCTACCTTATTCCGTTTTTCAGTAATCAACAATAGAAAATGGTTAGTTTCACCTCTGTTTTGAAACAAACGTCTTTTAACGTCTTTGGCACTCCTACCTAGGATTTTACTAAACGTTATTAAATGTTTTTGGCAGTCAAAGAGTTAACTGCAGATCAGTCTTGTGCGCCTATTGGAATTTTTTTTTTTTTATAGACAGACAGAGAAAACCTACAGAATGCCTAATGAGGGGGAAATATTCACAAGGCGATGTCATTAATATCAAAACGTGAATTTTTGAGAATGAGAATCTTAATAATATTGTAAGGTTTAAAAGATGTTTTTAGCTTGGAAAAAATATTTTTATTAACTAGGATTTACATGATCAGGATTTTTCAATTGAGTATTATATCTATTTTAAAAACTTTTATATATATTTATAGTGTAGAGTTGACCGCCGCCAAGAACAGTGAAAACCCACGTTTAAGTGATGTCAATTGAAATGCATGTATAGAAAGAAGAATTAAGAATTAAATACAGTATGTAATGTCTTATTTCATGGAGCCCATCAATGACGTCCTTGATCAATCGGGCAAATTTAGACATTACAGTCGATCATTAATTTTGCATAAAATGCTAAATATCGTCCGATCCCGATCACGCCGACAGATGGGTGTCTAATTAAAAGTCTCTAATTCGATTAGGAATAGTCTTTTCTGTTGTAATTATTAATTAATTGCCTGTTGACTTTTAAACAGTACATTTTCACTTTAAATTGTAGGTAGATCAGCTTGTATAATACTGAAAATAGTTTTTAGAATATGCCAGCATTTACTGCAGGCCAACATGTGGATTATATGCTGTAGTTATGCAAATTTTTCATATTTAGATATAATTATTTCAGACTTGTTCTTTGTTGAAATAAACAAGAACAAGCAGTCTCCCGCTCGCCCTCAGTTGTCCTGTGCCATGCGGCATGGACACACTTTCCCGACGGGAATTGTACATTTATCCTGAATGATATTTCATGGTGTTATATTGTCAAATGCCCGTTCTTAGAAATCCTCTAACCCCCTCTCACCCGTTACAGCGGCTCAGCATGCTGAATCCAGGCCGACTACTCAGAAACACTCCCCGGTCGCCACAGGATTGGGGACAAGGCTCCACAGCGCCCCCTGTCTGTTAGAGTGCACCACTGGCGGCGGCAGACAAAAGATCCGAAAGCAGCACTCGGACCCGGTGGTGGTCCCCACCGCAGGCTTGATGACGGTTCGCCCCCTGCACTCTTCCCCCCGGCTCAGTGAGCTCATGCAGCGTAGCCCGCTGCCCACCATCCTCGGCTCTCCCTCGAGGGTGAGTCATTTTTTTGTTTGTGTTCTTTTTATGGTTTACACCGTGTGAATAGTAACTGTTTAAACTAAGCTCTCTCGTGCCTCGGTTGTTGCTTGTGTTTGCAGACTATGCCCCCATTTGAATTCCCCAAACCCCCCAGCTCTCCAAACCTTGTCAACTTCCTGACACAGCAGGGCTTGGTCATGGGCTCTCCCGGTAGCAGGGCGGTGCAAATGGAGCCCAGAGATGCCGGGCAGCCGGCGCCCACGCAGTGCCCTCAGCCTTCACACTGCATCCACAGAATGAATGATGATACCAGGGGATTTGGAAGGTGAGCGCGGGAATTGCGATCGGTGCCCTTAATTGTTGAGGCATGTTTTTGCTGCTGAGAGGAAAACAGTGCAATAATAGCCTTCATTTTTCATTCTTACACATTTAGTCAGCAATAAAAGGCGAGTGCCTCGTATTGGATCAAATGGTCAGAAAAATGGGGCTTCAACTTTTATTTTGATGTCACAGGCATGAGGCAAAATCTCAGCATACCTCACGAGAGCTCAGATGATGATGATAATAAGAATAACTAAATAATTAGCTTTTTCTTTTGCGTTCTGGGGACACATCTTCCAAAACGATTTTCATAAGAGAAAAAGAGGAATATACAACAGAAGTTTTAAAAGGGGAAGTCAACCCCCAAATTTTCTTTACAATAATATGTTTGTTGTATGCGCCCCCACTAGTCTAAGCACGGTATTCTGATTTTTTTTTTTTTGCATTTGTGGAATATGAATTAAGCTGAAAAATCCACCCATTTGTATCCATCTCAGGGGGCGGCCATTTTGCCACTTGCCGTTGACTGAAAATGACATCATAGTTTCTCAGGGCTCAGTTACGGCCAATCACAGCTCAAATTGCAAATGTCACATGACCACACTCAGAATACAGGTCACTCGTGATTGGTTGTTACTGAGCTCTGAGCAACTGTGATGTCATTTTCAGTCGACAGACAGCAAGTGGCAAAATGGCCGCCCCCTGAAATGGATAGAAACAGGTGGATTTTGCTGCTTAATTCATATTCCACAAATGCAATATAAATCTGAATACTGTCTAGTGGGAACGCATAGAACATATTATTGTAAAGAATTTCTGTCGGTTGACTTCCACTTACACTTAGTTTAGAAACTTACTTACTATAACACTCAACTATAACACACTTTGTAGAAACTTCCAAGACTATGCTAAAAGAAAGCGCGAGTGTAATCAATATTATTACTTCAACTGTATACTTTTGAGTTGTCGAGTCTAAAAGCTTGCGTATTGTGTGTCACAGATCTCAGAGCGCCGGCCTCCTGTCCGACATGTTGCTGATGGCAGCCTTTGGAACAGGCGGACCAGCGAATGACCGAGGTAGCACAGAGAACCTGGCATTTGAAAAAGCTATAGACATAGCAGGTATGTTTTCCACATCTCTCTCAAAAATCTTTTAATTTTAATTTTAATAAGCTTCACAAGTGGATCACTCTGGGGTCACTCCACTACTTAAAAATGTTGTGCTTTAGTGCCCTCAGGTGGTATCCTATGTCCGGGACCGGGCTCCTGCAGCCCAGCACAGGTGGTCTTCACCATCGGCTCCCCTCCCAGTGGTGGCACCCCGCCTCAGGCCTTCAGACAGAGGAAATACTCAGGTAACGCCAACTCATAAATATGTTGAAGGAACATGACACATGACTCTCGTCTCTGTGGCTTGTAGACTTGCTTATGCTTCAGCCCAGGTTTTGTGAAGTCAGCATAGCACGTAGCATACAGTAGCTTTTGTCACTATCCCTTATGTGGAAGTTATATGTAGTTTTTTTAAAGTAACATTTTTGCATTCATTATATTTTTGACTTGGAATGACCCCTTTTGGCTCCTTTTAAGCCCCCCCCCCCCCCCCCCGGCACATTAAAACAGCTCCCTATTATGGGAAAAATATTCATTACGATTATTTTGTTTGAGATTGAAATTGCGATTAACTCTTTGACTGCCAGACGTTTTCAGAAAAGGGATGCCGTGGGTGCCAGCCGATTTAAGCATTTTTGACTGATCTTTCAAGGTCCACAGAAAAATATGTGTTTGGACTATGGAAACGCACATACTACCAAATGAAAGATTCGACTCTCATCTTTCATCAGAAAAAAAAGTTTGTTTCTACCTTATTCCGTTTTTCAGTAATCAACAATAGAAAATGGTTAGTTTCACCTCTGTTTTTAAAGAAAACGTCTTTTAACGTCTTTGGCACTCCTCCATAGGATTTTACTAAACGTTATTTAACGTTTTTGGCAGTCAAAGAGTTAATAAAATTATTATTTATTGATTTTTAAAACGTAATATTTTTTTCAACTACTAAAATTCAACTACTCAAAACTCATTGGAATATAAAAAATACTGTATCCTAAAACAGTAGTTGCAAAATACTGGGTACTCTGGGGAATATACTGAATACTGGGTGTCCTTTCACGTTTTGGCCTCTTAGGGCCAGTGTGGTGCCGTGCATCCATGGTATACACGCTTATGAGAACAGAAGAAAGTTGTGATTGAATTCTATTAAAATAAAAAACTAGTTTTTCACAAATTTGGAAGAATTTGGGCCTTTTGAGTAATGTTCTCTTACCTGTGGGTATGTGTTTCCACATTTGTGTGTGAATATTTGTTATTTGAAAAACTATTACTCCTGAAGTTGATGCTAACTTCCTGTTAGCATTTGAATGGGATCCTCCATTCACTCGCATTAGCATTAGCGCTAGGCTCGTGTTAAAAACAAAGCATGTTTTGTATTTAAATACACACTGTATATAATTATCCTTTATTGTGTGTTTAGTTTTACAGTTAACTCCAACTGGAGTGTCATTAAACAGCTTAAAGGACGCTTAGGGACGGCAGAATCACACTGATTCGCTCTGGGCTAGCTACATACTATATGGTGCATTCAGGGTCATTTCACAACATAGGGAACTTGAATATGCGCCGCAGTGTTCCGCACATGAATCGTTTTTTCTTCGATCATTACGTTTTAATGAGCCAAAAACGAAATTGTGATAACATTTCGGTTAATCGTCCAGCCCTACTTCCTATTATTTAACAGCTTTTTTTTCTATCTTTGCGTCTTCCCGCCGCAGGCTCGTTTGCATCAGTCAGCCCCGCAGGCTCCTTCACCAGCCGCTATCCCCAGACGGCCACCTACGGCGACGGCTTTGACGCCTCTTCCAGCCCCCGTTACAATTTTTTTGATCCCATCACGGCCAACATGGGCGGCCGTATAACCTTCGAGGCCCCTGAGCTGCCCGAAGAAACCCTGATGGAGGTGAGATAAAGGCTGTTTTCGACAAGTCACCAAAGTGGCAGGAAATGGGAGACTTCTCTTAGTACCTGTGTAGCTACAGCTCAGTCCCAGACAAAAAGCAAAGTGTTGAGGCTAAAGGACGCAACGGGGTCACTGAATGATACATGTGAACTTGATGTTGTGGACAGTCCACAAAGTACTTAAATGGCACCGTGTGTCCTCAGTTTGAAGTGCTTACCTCCCCCCGTCCTCCTGTGTGTGTGTTTCCCGTCTCTGTTGGAGTGCAGCAGGAGCACACGGACACCGTGCAGAGCCTGCGCTTCACGCTAGATTTCGCTTACTGTCTGATGGAGGTGGCCGGGGCCCGCGGCATCACGCTGACGGGGGTCCCGGTTGATGCCGCTCACCCCCACTTGCTGCAGCAGCAGAGCCTGGTGGCAGATCAGATAAGCTCACTGAGCCGAGAGTGGAGGTAAGGCCACGTCATCCACGCTGCTTGCTTCTTTTGTTGGAGGCAGAACTGTCGTCGTGGCTTATTTATAGTAATTGAAATTGAACCTTGGAGACAAAATGGGTGGGCAGGAATGTGCAAATGAGAAGTCATGGTTTGCTGCTGAGGTATACACAAATGTATGCATGACATACAATGCTGAAGTACCAAACCACTATATATTTTTATTTATTAGGTTACAACTCTACTGAAAACAATTTTATATACATTAAGATATTTCTTACGGAAGCATATTGCATTCGCTTGAAAAAAAATCTGTTTTTCTGACAAATTTTTGGGGGGAGATTTTTTTTTTGTGTGTGTGTGTGTTTTTATTGCATATATCATAAAACATATTCAGAAAAAAATGAAGGAAAAAATACTCAGAAAAACAGAAAAAAAAATCCAGAAACATGGGGTAATTATTATTTTTTTTAAACAGAAATATTTATAATTAATTATAAATATAATTATAATATTTATTTTATATATATATACTGTATGAACATGAGTGAATGCATGTTTAATGACCACATTCAAATGTTATTTCCTCACCAGCCATGCAGAACAGCTGGTTCTATACCTTAAGACTGCAGAACTCTTGTCGACGGCCATACAAACAGCCATGGAGCGAGTGAAGCAAGGCAAACTTTACCCCTCGGCTACAGTCAAACAAGGTACGGGCCATTTCGTTTAGGAAAGTCCTCCAATGTGATTATTGGCACGCATTAGTAAATCAAATTGTCTTCCATTTATAGTTGTGAGGAGGCTGAATGACTTGTACAAGTCCAGTGTGGCGTCGTGCCGCTCTCTCAGCACGCGTCTGGAGCGCTTCTTTTCCAAAAAGCACCGACTAATGGACAAAATTACCTCCATCACGGCTGAGAGGCTGCTCTTCAGCCACACCGTGCAGATGGTAAGCCGTAAAATGAGCCTCGTTTCTGACACATGTTGCTATTTTATTCATTTTCATTGTTAAAAGGTGTCAAAATAAGGAGTCCAGGTTTTGGCACAACATACCCCGACCTCTTTTGAATAGTACCTAATCAGCCTAATTGCTATTGATGCTTTTCCATTGGCAAAAAAAAAAAAAAAGATACCACCAGGTCAAGTCAGGTGAGCATTGTGAAATCATCGCAGGTTCAGTCTGCTGCTCTGGACGAGATGTTCCACCAGGGGGAGGCGTCAGTCCATCGCTACCACAAAGCCCTCCTGTTGATGGAGGGCCTCTCTATGCTTCTCACCGAACAGGAAGACATTCTCAGTGTGAGCAAATGTAAGTCAAATATTCTCATCAAAAAAATGGTCTCCCCGGTCCCTTCATCTCAGCTCACGTTAGTCCCGCCTCTCTTCTCCTCGTGTGCAGGTAAAGAGTGCATTGAGCGGCGCCTCACAGCCTTGCAGTCGGGGCTCTGTGTTTGAGAGCCCCCCCCACGTGATGTCACGTCAACGTCATCTCAGCACCTCCTGCATCACTTTCACACACAAAAAAAAAATTCCCAAAAGTTACAACCTGAACTTCGGCGTCCTGTTCACTAACGTGGAAATGATATTGGTCGTGATGCACCTTGCCGCATTCTGACTCGTGCGAGAGACCGTGTGGCCAATGAAGATTTGCCCACCCCAGCCCCATTTCAAGCAACATGCAGGAGCAGTTATGGCCAAGTAGTCATATATATATATATATATATATATATATTTAAAAAAATATATATATTACCCACACGCAGGACATACGTTTTGAAGATGGACCAGTGTGCTGCAGTGGAAAACTGAAAAAGCCTTCTTGGTTGATCTTCATGGAGATACAGTAGACACGTTGAAGAAACCTGGAAGTAGCCAAGTATCATTCTCATCATATGTATGTTCACATTCTACCACTTGTTTGTGTGTTTTGTTTCAAACTAGTTAGTAACTTGCTTGCTACAGTGTACATAACATTGCTACAACTGGAGAAGAATTTCTGCCAAGACGACTTCAAGCCTTTTTATAATACGTTTTTGATTTTTAGCTCCACACTTGCTTTTCACAAGGAAGCGGCAACTGGTGTGGAAGATGTTGTGTTTTTCGCCCCCCAAACATTGCATCAAGTGGGTCCAAAAAGGCGGAAGAGGCACTGTTAGCATCTCTGATGATAATTACGCTAACTGGAGGATGTTTGTCCTAATCACCCTCCCTGGCGTGTGGTTCCGTGTTTCTTAGTTACATCGTTGCATCTTATCAATCATCGTCGGCGTTTAGCACGTATAATCAAAATGCGAATGTATCGGACGGGGAGAGAAGCGGCGTCAACATCGGTCTGAATGTCGGGCTGCGAGGCGGCGCGCGTCTGAATGTTTTTGCACTGTTGAAGTACTGTACAGAGTGGAAAATGCTACACATGTCAAGTATTGTTTTGTTTGATTATACTTTGACTGACGAGCTCATTTCTATTTCTACTGCCATACATGGAGTGCAGTTGTATCATAGTTACTGTGTGTTTGGTGTGAGTGAGTGTTTATTAATGGAGGGATGTTGTGAAACGCAGAACGTTTTAAAGAAAATATGGAAAAAGCTTTACGGTAAGGAGGGTTTAGAAAAAAAAAATTATATTGTGTTTTGCTTTGAGTCTGTCTTGATTTTGAAATGTGTTGATTTGGAGTGCAAATGTTAAATATTTGATCTGAGTTATCGTTTTTATTATTATTATTATTATTGAGCTTGAGACACAACTGAATCCCGAACTGATTCATTTAAGAATTTTCCTCAGTTGTGGACCAGCGGAGATGGTCGAAGTCTGCGCGTTGCCTGCGATTTAAAGGTGTACAGTATTGTGTGCATGTTAGCATGTGTGGAGAGGCTTGTTTGAGATTTGACTGACAGCCGTGGAAAGAAACAGATGAGAATAATTAATTATGACCCCGACAACCTCATTTTTCCCTATGAAACGGAACGATCCATTAAAAAGGGAATTATCTGGTTACGAAGGAGTAGGGCCACCAAAAAACTATATATTTATACTATTCTCCTATGACTTATTTATCTTAACATTATTACTATATTCCGAAAACTCATTGACTGTTTTTCCCCCCATGTGACCATACTTACTACCTTCTGTAGATTTTGCCTCTTTTTAAGTTCAAAAAGCTAAAAATAGTTTACAAAGAGATTCAGTATAGTAGCACTTTTTGTAGACTACAATTAAAGAGACAACCCTCCCCACCCCACTTAAAATATCCTTAATTTGCTTTGCGGCCTTTTGTCATATAAAAATATATATCTGATATATTCTTTCTCAGCCGTGAGCATGTGTGTAAAGGTTGAGTTGTACATTCCTATCAGCTCATCCTGGCTCTCGTCCTGCTTAGCCAGTATACAGCGGCGAGCACCAGTGATGTATGTTGTCACTTTTTTTTAGTCCCCCTATAATCATTGCTACTGGCCATCCCAATTATTATTCTCACTTCGGATCACCATGAAGAGAATGTGTGCGTGCATTGAGATAACTTTGGGACGGGGGTCATGTATGGTTTTCTGCTGTAATGTCCTTGAGCAGGATGTTGACTCGCTGCCATTATCGTGGCTGCTGTTCAAAAGCATTCCCATGAACTAAAATGAAGTGTAACCATCGTGAAGGTTCGCACTCTCCTGCAAGGAGTCAAGTTTTGAGTCTGTGTGTAAAAACATGCCCGAATGTTGTCATTTTTTATGTGTTTAGTATCACCTCTAGGAATTGTAAATTAAGTTATTGTCGTCATTGTATTTATGGATCTGCCGATGCGGAGGGAACATACCATACCATCTAATAATGTTTGTTTTTCCAAAGAAAAGGCTTTCTGCTGAACTCAGCAAGGCATTTTCATGTTGTCATGTATGGCAGACACTATTCCAATGTCCCTGTGTATAAAATAACCCTTATTGTTAGATGCTACATGAATAAAGTTTAAGGAATGGCCATGTGTTGTAATGATGTTGTGTTTATTTTTCCTGGCAGATAATATATAGAGAAATAATCAGCAGTAGCATTTTGTAATATTGAATATTGTTTTATGAAGAAAAAAAAAAGTAATACTTTTTTTTCTAATTAAATTTATATGCACATACCCCCTTGATTGGTACCTGCATCTGTCATTCAGAGTTCCGGACTGCTCCAAGTCACGTGTGTAGTTGTGAGGCGTTTACGTTATCTCAAAAATCCGAAATTCTGTATACCCTTGGGATAAATAGATTGAATCTCAAAGTGTAGAGAGTAAAATCATACATAATCTAAATTTCTTAAAATAATTTTCAAATTTTCTGATTCTACAACATAATTAATCGTTTTTTTTTTTTTTTATTATTATTAATAATGAAATCCGTGTCAGAAAACCCAACTAGAGTGCCACCAAATAATTCCTGTCCCATTTATCCATACGGACACGTTGCTGTCGTGTTTGTCTGTATAAAATACCGTGCACTCTTACGAAATGTGTGTTTATGTCGTTAACCGCACGTCTGTTCTTTGTTGACGAGCCCAAGGCGAGTCCTCGTTAACCCAAGGGAACAGGAACGCGGCATAAAAAGAGGTGGACTGTCGCCATAGTAACTGGCGTCTGACCACAAGGCAGTTTAGTAAGTTGGAGTACGAAAACTTTTGCTATTTATTGTTTTGTTGACGAACATGTATTATAATTAAATTATTTTTGTGTTTAATGAGAATGATGGCGTGGAAACTAATGTTGCTAAATTGACCAAGTTGTCGCTGTTTGCTAACGACAAGGGCAAAACGAAGCTAAGCTAGCTGAATGAAGCACGGCTATGCCCAACAATAACCTCCCGCCGGTGCGCCACCTGCCACAGTGGAGCCGAGTCGGGCGACTCGGAGTTCCGTGCTCGCCTCGACGTTTACCGGCAAACCGACTGCAGCCGCTGCCTGTCCTCCCGGCTGGAGACCGAGAGGGGCCGAAGGCGATGACCGACACGAACCCTCGCGTCGCATCGCTGCAGAGGAACATCGAGTTTCTGCAGCACCAACACAAAGAAACTCTCCAGAAACTTCACCAAGAAGTGGATCTTCTCAGAAGGGAGAATAAAGGTGAGATATTTGAAACACTGAAATTTACCTTCTGCCACTTTAGCTTTCTCCTATTTCATTGTTTATGGCAATGCCAATAAAAGCTATTCTATTGTGATTATATGATGGAAAGAAATACAATCTTGGTATGTTGGTCGTTTAGCAACACTGGTTTTAATAGAGTTAAATGGAAACTAAGTGATTTTCTCTGTTGGAGGTGGACATCAGACTGGTGTCGTTTTACTCAACAGGTGTCTTGTTTCTTCGTAATGAACCCTGATTGCGTCTTCTTTTTCTCTTTTTTTCTCTCTCGATGTTGCAGAGTTGAAGTATAGGATGATTATGGAGGTTCCCAAGCCAAGTAGGAAAGGTAAGATGGAGATTCGCTGACACAGCAAATGCAAACATAACATAATAATAACGCGAGTCATTTTACTAATTCATTTTCATTTTAAATGGAACATAATATGGAAAAATGACTTTTTGTTTGTATCCTATACAATTCTTTATCCAAATAAATCTTAAGTTATATGCTTTATTCTGAAAAAAAGTGAGCCACGTTTGTCTAACACAACCTCATTTACATAATAACCACCCGCCCACTGTTTTTCTAGGTCTGAAACATTCACACAGTCAAGTGGGTGTTGGGCCTGTCGTTCGTGGAAGAGAACCCACGCAGAACAAAATGCTAAGGTGATTTTTTGTAAAAATATGCCACAAAAGTCAAACAATGTTAAAATGTAACCAGTTAATAAAAGTTTCATAATGGTGACAGTTTGACCCCAAACAAAAATAATTAATTCATTGCATTAGAAAAGTGTTTTAAAATGAATACAATGTCAACCCCAAAATTGTCTTTACAATATGTTCTATGCAGCACCACTATTTTATAAACAATGTATTCAGATTACATTGTGTTTGCGGAACGTGAATAAAAGTTAAATACACCTGTTTGTCATCTCACGGGGCGACCATTTTGCCACTTGCTGTCAACTGAAAACGACATCTCGGTTGCTCACGGCTCAGGTAACAACCAATCACAGCTCAGCTTCCGAATGTCACATGACCAATGTCAGAAAACAGGTAAGTCGTGATTGGTCATTAGCTGAGCCCTGAGCGACTGTGGTGACATTTTTACTCGACAGGAAGTGACAAAATGGCCGCCCCCTGCCTTGTTTAGACTAGCATACAACATAAAGAACATTTTTGGGTTGACTTTTATGAAATGCTCTTTTTTTCCTCACTATACATGTGAACTAACAAATGTAATGTCTGTCCGGTTGGTTCCAAGCATGGGAGACTGCGTCGACATTTACGGACCGTACAGACCAACTCGCAGGTCAGAGCAGTCCGGGGCGCTCGCCACCTCACTGCAGCCACTACAAGTCCGCAACGGTCCGTCTCATCCGCCGCGTGCGTCCACGCTGAGGGAATGTGAGCTCATCATCCGCCAACTATACAATACCAACAGTTTACAGTCTCAGGAAGTGAGTTTGACCGTTCCAAGCGTTTGCATTCTTTTTGTGCCTCAACTCGCACCAACACTTTTGTGTCTTCTAGATTGTGCGCTACAAGGAGTTGCTGAGAGATATTGTGCTCAACAAGAGAATCACCCCAGAAAACTACAATTTGACCAAAGCTTACCTTGTGGATGATATCCGGTAAAGTATCAGAGAACATTGATGTGTTATCCATAAACGTAACCATTTCTTATTGGAGGTTTTTGCTTTTCAGCAAATCCTCTGATAACATGTTTCCTAAATTGGATCTGCAAACTGGAAAAACGTATGTAATATTGTATCTTGGTCATTACAGCTATGTGTATAACGCTGGTAACTATTCTGCTTAACTTTTTTTCCTCCTCACTTTTACCAGTGTTAACCTTTTTAATCCTAATACAGATTATGTTCGGTTGGTGGACGTACCGTTCCCTATTCATGAGTGAAAGAAAATCCACCCAGTGCGGTGTTTAAAAATATCCCTTCAAATGCATTTTGTAGGCCGTCAGGCACTATTTTAGTCAACTGGAAGCCTGAAAAAGAATCAGCAACCGCTTTGGTCGTACATCTGACGCCAGTCCATATTATAATTAGGGATTAGATGGACATGTATGCATACATATGTGGAACATGCTATCAGTAAATTTATAAAGTCATTCCCTCCCCCCCCCCCTTCCAGGACCGGCGTGACCCTGCCAGCGCTCACGCAGAGCCTCAGCTCGTCTGTGTCCGAGCGCCAGAGACGGACCCGGGCTGTGCACAGAGGCCACGTCAAGGGTACGGTGCGGTGAGAAGATGCAGATTATCAACCGCTTTCAGGACAGCCGCGGTCCTTCTTGTGTCCCTGAAATCACAAATGACTGAATGCAATCTGGAATGTGTTTCCAAGCTGATTCAGGGGTGTTGGGAATGACCCAAAGGATTGGTATTATGGACAAAAAAAAAGTCTTGGGATGTCAAAAAGTGAATAAATTAGGGATTGGGCTGGCCAGATTAGTTCAAATTCTACATTTTGTTTTTTTGACAAGTTGTCTTTAGATGAACTAACTTCAACCTTTGACCAACTTCTGGATGAAAGGACAAAAATGCAAAGATCCACTACAAAACACTCGTTCCCTGAAAAGTGGAGGCACCTCCCATCTTTCCCTCCATTTTTAATTCATGCCCGACGTCCAAATACTTTTGTCTCCATAGTGAATGTGTTTTCTGTTTTCAACACAAGTACCATCAGAAATCAAACTTTATCGCATAACTTGTAAAGTATGTATTATTTTATTTTTTTTTAAGTAAAGTTGGGCTTGTTTGACTTCCATAATGTGTTCTTATTTTAGCAATCCACACGTGTCAACACTGGGCAGTAACAAATTATAGCACAGAAATATACAAATATTAAATGCTACATAACAGGAAGTGTTATTTTGATGAAAAAGAGTCAACATTACTCGACTGGTGGCAATTATTTGGCTGTCCTTTAGATTTATAGCAGGTGTTTGGGTTTTTTTTCTTTGGGGTGGGGGGGGGGGAGATGTGGACTCATCATCAATGTATGTGGAACACGAGGACGTCACAAATTTGTCGTAAAATCGAATCCACCAATCAGATCACCCTGATTGTTTTCCCTTTGACTTTGGCGCCCATTTGCACGTCATAGGACGTATGAAATGAGACCCTGTGATAATTTACCAGACATCAATTGGATAGCGATTTTTTTTATTTATTTTTTTGTCCTTTCCGCTTGCTTGCGTGCAAGCTTCATGAGAGGGGGAAATACCACAAACGGCTCACAGTGGTGGAGGTGTTGCTGCATCCTTTTAGAGAAACCACTCTATTAACTCATTTACGGCTATAGACGTCAAAAATTCATTTAACTATTTCTATTAGTTTAACATTTTTCTCACTTTTGTTAACAAGAATATGAAAACCTAGATTTTTTTTTTATTGTATTAGAACAGATATAAAATTTGTGATTAATCGTGAGTTAACTAGTGAAGTCATGCGATTAATTACGATTAAAAATGGTAATCGCCTGACGCCCCTAATTTTTAATAATTTTTTTCTTTAAAAAAAAGATAATTAAAAAAATAATTACAATTTTGTTTTATTTTATTTTTTTAAAGAAAAAAATATTAAAAATTAGGGGTGTCAGGTGATTCATCTTTTTAATTGCATGACTTCACTAGTTAACTCATGATTAATCACAAATGTACAAAAAAAAAATCTAGGTTTTCATACTCTTGTTAACAAAAGTGGGGAAAAAAATTAACTAATAGAAATAGTTTAAATGAATTTATTGCGTCCATAGCCGTCAGTGGCAGTGAATGTGTTAACTCTTGATAGTGAGCACAATAAGTTTGACCTTGGTCTTTTTCTTAGTCTAGTTTCAATTTTTTTTTTAACGCATGTTTGTGTGATTCCATATTTTTCACCTAGTTTGTAGCACCACCGTAGCATTAGCCAGACCATGCAGGTTTATTAACATGCGCATAGTGTGGCAGTGCTCCGTGGGAGCTGCAGCCACAAGGGAAACGATGACTGAAACCTCGAAACCAGAGGAACCGCTTTTTCTTTTTCTTCTTCTTTTTATCTCATAAGTGGAACGCTATTGGATGACTTGTCACGCTAATTCACTCTTACCTAATGCTTTTCTTTTCATTGCTATTTCTATTTGTTGAGGCTCCTTTTTAGACTCCCTGCACAAATGCCTCTCATATTAAGTTGCTGATTTGCTACTATTTCACAGCTTTATACCCAATGCCCACCAGCTTTTTGTTAAATGTAAATACAACTCTTGATTGTTAGCTATCCTGTTTGAATGCATTCCTCACAGCAATATGTAATGCAGCTAAACATTGCCTCAAATAGTGTTGCTAATTTGAATGTGAGGAAAGAGGGGGGGGGGGGGCACCTTGCATGTTTGAGCCGTGAAAATATATCTACTTTATCTATCCCACCAGATCATCACAGGGTTTTTCCACGCCATGACAACGAGGCACTCCAAAGTTCAAAAGATGCATTTTTGGGGTGTTGGTTTAGCTAGCGAACTGAATGAATGTTGTAATTGCACCGGATAACCACTGAAAGGGTTAAAAACTGTTTTACACTGTATGTCTTCTCCATAATTGAGTACTACATAGTTCTTAGATACATTTTTCAAAAATTGTCTATAGTGTATTAACAAACAAATCTCTGAATGTTTTTTTTCCCTAAGAATGTTTATTTTTATTCATTTCTTTTTAAATGCTTTATTAAAAAACATGCACTACCAACAACAAACAGCACAAAAGTCACATTAAAGTAGTGCAAGTTCAAACTAACCAAAATAATTATACAACAGACAGCTTGAAATAACATACTTTTGTAAGGATACAAGGCACACTGAATCACATAAAGAAAAAATAAGCAGAAAAAAAACTTCCATCCCTATTTCAACAATATTAGAGATCAACAAACTGAGTATATGCACTGAGCAAAGCTTTTGCACTTTTAATTTTCATCAGTTTTTAAAGATATGACGTGATTGTGAGTTCTTCCGAAAAGACAGAAAAAAAAGGAGGCCCTCGTCTTTCTCCATTTGGAGCCATGAATGAAATATTTAGCCAATAATAGTAAGTTGTTCAGCATCATTCCACATACGTCAGGAACAGAAAGAGCCATCTTTGTTGATATCCAGTCTTGATATGTCTATATTTTGAACCATCAATTTGGTTGATGTTGGAATTGCTTTCATCACTTTGTTAAATTGGGCCTGTGTACAACATTTATCATATCTCGAACAAAAATTTGAACGAGACAGTGAGTTACCACGGTCACCAAGAAGATGGGTGATAGACCCGATATTTTTATCCATCCAATGTTGCAAGAAGAGAGATTTCCCAATTTCCCATCGCAAAGCACATATCTATTGTTGCACATGGGGGTACGATGTGGACTGAAGTTGTGGGTGTGCATTAATTTCCAACACAACAGAACAAGACAATTTGATTGGCAGCCGTTCAATTTTAAAATCAAATGCAAAGACTTAATCTATTCCTCCTAATTTGGTAAACAACCCCCGAGGAGACAATACCAAATGCTATTCCTATTTAACAGAAAGGATTTAAGCCATTTCAATTGGCTTGTAGTCCTCCATCTTTGAGGTCTTTCATAATTTCAATTTTTCTAATGCTATGGGTTCGATTTCTCCACATGACATTGAAGTTCATTTGATTTATGGCTTTTATGAATTGATTAGGTATTGCCATTGAGTATGCAGGGTAAATCCAACGAGCTAAGGACTCCATCTTGGTTATGTAAATTCTCCCAAATATTGTCAGGTCTCTTTGAAGCCACATATTTAATTTAGATTTGCATTCTTGAATTGAATTGTTCATTTTGTCACTAATCTGTGTATTTTTTGGTAATATGCATGCCAAGAACAAATCTATGAATGTACTTACTGGATCTTTATGTCAATTACTTTATTGTATTTTAATGTTGGATGTTGATACTTGGAGAGCTACGTATTATTATTATTATTTTGTTTTGTTTGTTGGTAGTACTTGTAGTAACAAGTTTGAGAACCACAGTTTTAACGTCACTGCTGTGTCATGGTAATATGATTGACAGCTCACACCGACCGGGGGTGAGGGGCCGGTTCAGCTTCGTCACCCGCCCACCCTTTCTCCTCTCCTTCCTCCCCCCTCCCTTCTCCCCCCCTCCTACTACCACCTCCCCCTCCGGGCGTCAGTGACGTGCAGCACTTTTGAGAGCGGGACCTGCCCTCCCGTCGCCATTTTTTAGTATCGTACTCGCACTCCTCGGCGGCCCTTTTAGAGAGGCGACGAGCGGGAAGAAGAGCAAAGTACCGCGGAAATCCGACTCGGAGGCATATTAGCGACGCGCGCGCCACCGCTCCGGTGTCACGTGCTTGACATGCACGCGCACGAGCCCGAGCCCAGCCGCTGTTGTGAAATAATCTCTCGCGTGAAGAAGACGTGTGGCGGGCCGCCATTTTTCTCCTCCGCCGCCTCCAAAGTCCGCTCCGACTCGAGACGGGGGCTGGGAGTAGGCCTTTCCGCGACGCGTGTGCCTTAAGCGTGAAACGGAGGAGCTTCTGCAAAATCTTTTTCTCCACCGGCGGCGTTCAAGCGACATGAGGGATTACCAGACCAACAACTGAGGCTACTTCTACACCCCCCCCCCCCCCCCTCTTCTTCTCAGAACCGACACTGACCGGAGGAGATAAATTACCAGACGAGAATCTTGGGTGTCTTCTCGGAAGGAGGAAGCAAAAGGGGAAGCTTCATTGATCATTTGTTGCTTTGGCGCTCTCCATGTTTATTTGTTGTTTCTATCTCTACCGCTTCCACTGAGCCTGCTTACCAAAAGGAACCGCAGCATGGTCCAAAGTTGGATCGGACCCGCCTGTTTGTGTGCACGCAGGTAGTTTCCTGGGGGGGTCTCTGAAGCGCGACAACCTCCAAGGTGGCGGGGTGAACGACCTGCCCTGCAACCTCCAATTTGCAGTGATTAGTTGTCTCTATACAGATCCCAGGTTGTGGCCTTCTCACCTGTTGACTGACTTTAACTTATTTTTAAACAGAAATGTCCACTGCTCGCTTTGACTCATCTGATCGTTCGGCCTGGTATTTTGGACCCGTGTCTCGCCAAGAGGCGCAGAATAGGCTACAAGGACAAAGACATGGCATGTTCCTGGTCCGAGACTCGTCCACCTGCCCCGGGGACTATGTGCTGTCGGTTTCCGAGAACTCCAAAGTGTCTCACTATATCATCAACTCTTTGCCCAGCAAGAGGTTTAAGATCGGAGACCAGGAGTTTGAGCACCTGGCCGCCCTCTTGGAGTTCTACAAAATCCACTACCTGGACACGACTACGCTGATAGAACCGGCACCCAGGTAGGCGAGTCGCAAAGTACACACTGCCATATAAGATTGCCGGCAGATCGACGTGATCTGGGTTGGCTATTTTTGTCAGAAGTAACCTACTTTCTGTCAGACTGCAGACTGTTATGTCATGTAGGATCAAGACAGATCTGGAAATGGTGCGCATGGCTCCACCACAACTACACATGTGCTCCATGAATAACGAATATGTAATTTATTGTACCACCTGGATCGTTTCTTCACGAGATGTGCGGTTCTGATGTCTTTAGGAAACATTCTTGTGGTCCAGCTTTGATACTGTGCATAGACAGTGATCCTTTGTAACTTGAACATAAGAAAACTGTATTTTTCAATTGTTTACATAAGCAAAAAAAACAAGGCTTTAACTTATACGTACAATATTCTAATTTTGTGCAATGCTAGAAGTTAAATTCAGCATTGTCACTTGTTCGGCAATTGCAAAACAGACTTGCCTACCGCTAAGGTAATTATGAAAAAGCTCAAAATGTTAATGATCGATATGCCGCAAAAACATGTCTAATGAGATTTGAGCGACTTGCAGAATCTCAGCATCAAAGTATTAACATGAGCATGTGGCTTGTGTTGTTAATTGAATTTATTACTAAATCATCAAGCTCCCTATAATGGACTAAATAAAATCACCAGTACTAAAATTACCTTATAGTACTGCTTTTGGCTTAAAGTTCCTGTTTTCGTGTTATCGCCATTTTTAATTTCCTCTTTGGCTTATCACCACTGTGCCAAGTCTAACCGTTTAAACAATATATAACCCCTCTTTGTTGTCTTCCAACCTGTGTTAAATTTTGAGGGTCCAAAGCACCATGGACCACAAATTGTATCACGTTTTCTCAAGACATATTTTCAACTAATTACGTGGGGAAATCCAGATGTTGTCTTGGGGGGGCTGAGGGTCAGTTTACGTCAGGTTTGTCCAAACTTTTCTCCTCAAAGGGCTACATACACAAAAATCAACGGATTCAAAGGCCACGTTGAAAATTAATCACTCAAGCAGTTGCACATTGTTTACAATATTGTAGTGTTTCAAAAAAAAAAAAAAAAAACTCTAGCGGAACAGCATCTATTTGTATAAGGAAAATAGTTAAAGATTTTGTGTGGTCTAGAACCTGGAACCCATCCGAAAATAAGGAATCCTTATATGATATTTTCAACATTTGGGCTTTGACACAGCATTAAATAATATTTGTAAATATTAATCACCCACATTTGCATATTTAGAAAAGCTCTATATCTGTATAAAACAAATTTATTAGCAGCAAATGTCATTTTTAGTGTAAGCCGCTTAAAGACGGAAAACAGGCCGCAAATGGCCATCGTTTGGACACCACTGATATACGTTACTAAAGTGTACTTGCTGTGATTTTCCTCTCTAAACACTTATCAATTTACCTCGATATTTACTGTTCAGTTGATTCTCTGGAATTCAGTTCCTGTCCGACTTCTGTAAAGTGTGTCAAATCACCGCAATGCCTTTTCTGCTATCCGCTACTTTACATTTCATGTTAGCTTATCACTTAGCATGGCTTCTATTCACTCTTCTTGCTTGTACATGCCACAAGCTCGTATGATGCAAAACAAGTTAGCTTAGCGCCTAGCCTAGCATTCCTACGGTAGTTCCCAAGCAGCCGGAAAAGCATGGAGGAGGGGTGACTGTTTGACGTAGACACGGATACACAGCGAGGCAGACATGATGACATCATCAAGAAGTGTTATTGCGATTGGTCAGAAGAGGTCTATACCAATATCTATACCATAGGCCACTGTTAACATCATGTACCACATATGCTATTAACTCTTGGAATTATATCCCTGTGGTTTCTCATCATCTCTAAGGTACCCAAGCACAGTGAGCGGTCCGATCCAGCCCTTTGGTGGCCAAGAAGACAACCTGGAGTATGTTCGGACTCTGTATGACTTCACCGGCAGCGACGCCGAGGACCTTCCCTTCAAGAAAGGCGAGATTCTCATCATCCTCGAGAAGCCAGAGGAGCAGTGGTGGAGCGCCAAAAGCAAAGACGGCCGCGTGGGCATGATCCCGGTTCCCTACGTGGAGAAACTGGTACGGCCCTCGCCCCACCCGGGCCAGCCGAACCTCGGATCCCGCAACTCCAACAGCTACGGCATCCCCGAGCCCTCGCATGCCCTCGTCCACGCCTACGCCCAGCCGCAGACGCCGTCGCCGCTGCCTCCGGGCACTCCTGGCGCTGTCAACACTCCGCTGCCGTCCGTGCAGAACGGACCCGTCATGGCTAAAGCGATTCAGAAGCGAGTGCCCTGCGCCTATGACAAGACGGCGCTTGCTTTAGAGGTAATGGGAGACACCATTTCTGTATGTTACAACTTTGTGCTGTGATTATTGACAACAGTAGCTTCATCGGTATACCAGAGGTAAAATAGAAGTAGGAATATGGACCGCAATATCACAACTGACAACCATCACAGGACACTATAGGTCAAAGAAAAGGGAAATGTTTTGTTTAACTCATTTACTCCCAAAAACGTATAAATACGTTCTATTTTAATTATCACCAGTGACCCAAAGACATATCTATACGTTGTTGTTTTATGCTAGAGCATACAGAAGGCTTTGATGCAGCCTCTGAACTGAAGAGAACGGTTGACGCAATGGTAGTTATTACAAAAACGGCCCGCAGGTGACAGTAGAGTAACTCATTCACTGCCATTGACGGCTATAGACGTCAAAAATTCATTTGAACTATTTCTATTCGTTTTTAAAAAATTCTACTTTTGTTAACAAGAGTATGAAAACCTTTTTTTTTTTTTTATTGTTCATTTACAACATATATAAAATGTGTGATTAATTGTGAGTTAACTAGTGAAGTCATGCGATTAATTACGACCAAAAAATGTAATCGCCTGACGCCCCGAATTTTTTATAATCTTTAAGTCGCGTCAGGCGATTACAATTTTTAATTGTAATTAATCGCATGACTTCAATAGTTAACTCACGATTAATCACTAATTTTATATCTGTATTTCTAAAAATATATATATATAGGTTTTCATACTCTTGTTAACAAAAGTGGAAATAAATGTTCAACTAATAGAAATAGTCCAAATGAATTTTTGACGTCTATAGCCGTCAATGGCAGTGAATGAGGTATAAGAGCTCAACCAGGGCCATGTTGCAAAGAGCTGTTTTCTCCGCAGTTTTAAACAGATTTGTGGATAGTGATGAAACTTGGCTATATTCCAATGCTAATTGCTGCAAAACAGAAACAGATAGAAATATACTTTTTTTTCTGATGAAAGAAGAGACTCTAATCTTTCTTTTGGTATGTTCCATGTTATATTATTAATATTCTGTGGACCTTGAAAATTTTGTCAAAATCCAGTAAAACAGCAGGGAGCGAAGGGGGTTGCTTCAGTGAAAATGGCTGGGAGTGAATGAGTTAATGGGGAGAAAAAACTACAGCGGCCCAAATGCCCACTAAATATGACAGTGATGAGTCAGAAGTCATAAATGGTTTCATTCCTAGTCATGATTACTGTTGCATGTCACAGGAAAGCATTCGTAACTTCCAGAGCGGCTCCCACTGCTGCTTGCGTGTTGAAACGTGTTACTTGATGCCTAATGTTCACGTATCGAATGCATAGCGGCTCCGAGGTGCTTCACTTTAGTCGCTGGCACCGACAGCATGTCTACTACATTTACTGGCATCCGTTTCAATAGTAGTCTTATTGTACACAACGCTGCATAGAAGTGGAGGAAATGTCTACTAGCAAATGTGACAACTTGGTACTTAGATTGTGAGGAAGGACATACATCCCAGAACAGAGATGGCGAATTTCATTTGAGCGTAATGATGCAATTGCAAGGTCAATTAACCGTCTCTGCAAATAGAAGGTAATAGCGACAGATAACTATGTGGAATTTGGCTGACAAAAGCACTTTTTGGGAGTTTGCGGATTAATTTTGTGTGGCGTTCAGAGCCACAGTTGCCACTTAACTTACTATTTACAAAGATAAACATGGCCCTGGGCGTCGTCATTTAGTGCCGCTTGGCTATCTACTTAAACGTGCGTTAAAAGATGTGATAACCCTTTTGTTCTGGTCTAAACGGGAACTAAACCCAAGAATAAACATTTCTTGGAAGAAAGTATTGCGTTTGCCACCACTATTTTAATCACAGTTATTAATCGCAACTATTCATCACAAACATCTGTATTTTTACTGCACTACTTTAGCTTTAGCAATAGTAGTGATGGGAATATAAAGCCTCATGAAGCTTCATGAAACACGTGTGCTATTTTTTTTTTTTTTTACTCCTCTAGATGGTGCTCTTGGTTTAAATATAAAGGCTAGTGCAATGAAAATGTATTACATTTCCACTGCATCTTTAAACCAAGAGTGCCATCTAGAGGAGTCAAAAAATATGTGCTTCATGATAATCGCGACCTGAAAAGGTTATTCATGTTAACAAAAACAAAAAAAAATAAAATTGCAAAATCATTTTCTAAACCAAATAAAATTAATTATTTTTATTTGTCACTTTATGTCGTGTCATGTCTTTGGGTTGTGTTTAAATATATTTATTTTGGTATTACTACAGTATATGATTAGTATGGCTCAATGAAAGTTGAAGACTTGTTTGGGAGTTGTAGTTGACTTCCCATGTTTTGGAAAGTGATCTCAGTGTAATGCTGCAAATATTAGTTGCTGCCAAGCGCTCGCCGCAGCTTGATGAGACCTACAGTATATTGTTCCTCTGCTGCTTCTTTGCTATGTATCAAGTGCACGCTTAAAAAAAAAAAAAAAATCATATAGTTATGCTTGAACATGACCATTTTTCATCCAATCACTGTCCCAAATAAAAAATAAAAAAGCGTAATGGCGAAGTAATCAAAATTTGGATGAACCCCTTTTAGCTTCTTTTTTTTTTTTTTTTTTTGTCAATGTAAGAGACAATGTAATTTTATATGTTAGCATTCTTACCATTTCCTTGTGCCATCAATGGCTTCTTGTTACATTGTCTGATGTCCTTGGAGACTCATTGAAGCCAAAAGAACAAATGGCGTGCTTCTCCTCCACTCTAATCCTGATCAAGACCATATGGTGCAACCGGAATGGGGTTGCGTTCGTGCCACGAACCCGTCCAAACGGGAGCCCGCCGTCTACTCGGCGTGTTAAAAAAACAAACAAAAAACTTCTGTTTTCAAAATAGTCTTTTTAATGCTTTGAACTCACACTGTTCCTTTTTTTTTTATTATTATTATTGACAATAGCACTAGATGATCATGAAGGATTTTTTTTGGGGGGGGGGGGTATGGAATCTCGGTGCCTTCAACTTTTAACATTGGCTGAAGTAGTAGAAAGCAAGCGGCTTTTTTTTTTTTTATTATCCATCTTTATGAATCATCCATTTGGTCATGTGACTTAACGCTCCACTTGCTTCCCCTCCTCAGGTGGGCGACTTAGTCAAGGTGATGCGGATGAACATCAACGGTCAGTGGGAGGGGGAGGTGAACGGACGTCGGGGTCTCTTCCCATTCACCCACGTGAAAATCCTAGACCCCCAGAACCCGGACGAGAGTGACTGACTGACCTAAGAGTTGACCTCCTTGCCTGGACCGAGCTGTATGTGAGTCCCCCCACCCCCCCCATCGTGTGCTTTTCCTGCTTGGGGCATGAAAAGATCCTCCGTACTCACCAATCCCCCCCCAGCCCCCCCCCACCCTCGCTGTTTCTCTCCTCTTGCCACTGCTGTTGCCGACTGCTGCAAGGCTTTGACTGTTTACATCCATCCAAACTAAAACCGGATTCCCCCTGATTGGCAGTGCTCGTACACCAGGTTCCATTTCATTTCCACATCTCTAATGTATATTGAGCACATGACATGTTTTGAGTGTGTGTGTGTGTGTGTGTATGTTGTGATTATTTGTACAGTGTGTGGATGGGCACAATGAGGCAATGTCATATTTTCTCTCCGCATTTGAATCCGTTTTACCTTAAGCACACACACAAAGCCTAAATTGATGTGTAATCCCAATCTCCATGTCAATTTGTGTGGCGGGGGTGTGTCTTCGGCATGTCTCCGAACGCACGTTATGCGTCCCGATGAGTTGCAAGCTATCGACGGCAAGCAGTGGTGGCGAACAGACCGAACTGAACAGCCCGCCATGGAAATGTTATCAAATTTTGCTCATAATCTACAATAAGAGACATCGGATTGTCGTATCAATTTTTTTTTTATGAATATGAAATGGCCTTCAGAGGACGAGAAAACTAAAATGGTTCCCCACCCTTCCACTATACACTAAAAAGAAAAGAAAGTAATATCTAGTAAAGTTTTTTTCACTCAGAAATTCCAAGGGAATTTTACAAAGAGCGTTTCGAGTACATTTAAAAAACTTTTTTTTTTTTTTTAAAGGGTTGAAGGAACAAATTCACAACCTTCAGGTTGGAAGACATACACCCACTCTACCACCTGAGCCATGCCGCTCCTGCTGTGTGTTTGCATATTGATGGTGTTAGGCGGAATCCTTGTTCTGTACCAACACATGTTTTTGTTTTGTTTTTTAATCTCATTTTGGTTTCTCAACACTTGAGTAACTTTTATTTAAAAAAATAAATAAAACTAGTACTCAAAATCTCCTTGTAAAATTTACATGGAATTTCTTTACTAGTTTCAAGTCAATATACTTTTTTTTTTTTTAATACAGTGTAGCATGTGTGACATGATGTGGAAGTGCAGGTGACAAACATCCCCCAAGGTCTGTAAGCCAATGAGAGCCCATAAATGCCTTGTTTCTGAGAAAGAACGATAATGCTTTATTTTTATTTTTATGTTACTTATTTCGGATTTTAACCAGCTTTTATTCTTGGGCCTGCGCAGCAGTTCATCTTTATGCAAGCCGCCTCATGTCAATTGTGAAAATGTTGATTTGATTTTAACTCTAGGAGCCCACACACACACACACACCTGACATCTGCTGTAAAAACAAATAATAATGACCTGCCTCGTTGTCAAAGACTATTTTTGTTCAAATTGCTCTTGTTTTATTTGGTCAGATGAGTTGCTTGTGACTGAGTGATGGCCATTGAACAAAAAGGGAAATCGGCCTCTTGGCCAATGAGACGCTTGTTTGTGGCCACATGCTGCTTTGTCGTTCATTTCTTCATTGTCATTTTTTACTTTGACAGCCTCCTGGTCTTCACACTTGATCCAATCTACTAATTAAGCAATACAACCCCGATTGTCCCTGAGGTGAACTTCTCGTGCTTCTGAGTTGTTTTTAATGGCATTAACAGTATTACTGTGTCCCCCCCCCCACCCCCCGAACTCTTAGGAAAGCCTGTCTTTTACTTAAGGATTAAGAATTGTGCCTTTTATTTTCTTATACCATTGACACGTGTTAATATTTCTCATGGTTAACACCTGTGCTGGTATTGACCCTTTATGTACAGAACAAGTAAATAAAATTTACATCTACTACTTGAAGCTTTCTGTGTGTTCTTCTGAGCGCAACATGGCTGCTCAAGCACCAACAATGACAGTTCCACTTTTTCCCTCTTTTCCTTTTTGGGTGGCCGTGCCCAAGAGAAAGGAAGCAATTAATGAATTTTAATGAAGTGCTAATAAAAGAAAGTCAGCTGACCCAGACAGCAGATGGGGAAACTTTTCAAGGGCAGCGTCACGGTCGCATGTTTGCTGTTTTCTTCAACACCTCTAAACATCTCTTAACTAATATTTGATTGTAGGATGCAAATTGTTTGCTTTGCTGGATAAAACATATTCCATAAAATTTGGGTGAAACAAAATTTTCAATAATATTGTTGATTGTATTTTGCTGACTGCTACCTGTGCCTTTTGAGATTAACCGCAAAGAAAGGCAACAGATGCTCTAATGTGCCATCAAATCCGTGTAGTGCCGTTCAGTGATTGGTTGCTGCTGCAGTCATGTGACCCACTTAGATTCAAGCAAGTCTGACCTCTCCTCGGGGCACTTTGCGTGCGAGTAAATGAAAGCAGGAGCAGTCGATCAGAGAGCCTTTATACAGTCCATTAGCACCGCGCCCCTTTCCCATCCCCTCTCATTAGCTGCGTATGCCATCAAATCTGATGTTTTTATTATCAGAACACGGTAGCTGGCTAGCATGTTTTCGTTCCAAAAACATCCATGTTAGGTTCATTTAAGGCTCTGAATTGTCCTTAGTTGTGAATGTGAGTTTGAATGCTTGATTGAAAATTTGAGTTTATTCTTTCTCTTGCCCAGTAGAAATAGGCTTTATAGAAAATTGCTAAATATAAACAGCTACAGTGTAGCGAAAACTGATTGGTTGGAAGTGTATGTTAGCTAGCTGATTGCCCGGACTGTCATCAAGTACTTTTTTTTTCATGGCCTAAAAACACATTGCAGGACAAAAATATTTTCCCACGTTCTTTGTAACCTAAAAAATGCTTAGTAAAGTACAGAAATATTGTAAATAAATGGGTGGGGTGAGGGGGTGGAGCTTGAAATTGAAGTATTATTAGATTATAATACAAACGACGTATTGTATTGCTTTTGCATGTGACTAGCATACAAACCTTACTAGTCAAGAAATGTCATCACATTTTGAAAAAAGATGTATTTATTTTTTTAAAGTCTAATGCTTTTAATGAGCGGAGAGCTTCCTTTCACTGAGTTGACCGCCATTTTGACTTGTGACGTAAAACTGAGCCTGTGTCCAAATTCACAAGGCTGGGTCCTCCAAGGCCGAATTTGTCGGCTGCATGACGTCACTCCCGGCGCGACTCTACAGCACGCACGGATTTGTGACTGATTTGACGATAAGGTAAAACAATTTACATTGAAAAACTTGATTATTATGGCAAAGTTTAAATGCAAATTTGGAGAGACTAAGCCGACCTTTGTTTTTCTGAGGGAACTTCTTTCTTTTAAGGATTCACTACAATTCTGTAAGTCTAAAAAGGCTTTATAATACATGGTGACCTTTTTTATTTGACCCCATTGTACAATGATGTGTGTATGTTGTTGGTTTTCACTGTTTTGTTTTTGTACCGCTCAGTGGTATGTTTCAATTTTTCTGTAAGCCTTAAGCTTCATTTGTTAATTTTAAAAAAAACTTATGACTGAATTACACATGAATGGATTGTCGGTCAATGTGCTACCGACCAGCAGGATTGACAATCCATTCATATGCAAGTCCATGATCGCTCTCGCGTCGCGTCAGGAGTGACGTTAATTGTCGCGCCATGAGTGACGTCATGCAGCCGACAAATTCAGCCTTCGGAGGACCCAGCCTTGTGAATTTGCACACAAGCTCAGACTTCTCAATTGTCGAGACTCTACGGTATGACAATTTCTAATTCACCTTTCACTATTAGGTAACACCTCTTGATAGAGTAACATGTCACTTGACTTTGTTCTCCCCAAGGTTTCTAAATGTCCCAGATACGTGAGTTGTAAAATATTTACAGCCCAGACGCTTGTGCCTTCTGCTTCGGGAGAAACTGTGCCAGTGCGTGTGTTTGTTATTCCGCGCTTGCTCTGTCTGACACTTCTCCGTCTTCCAGACGCTGCTGGAATGTGTCAGTTGCTCGGATTTGAAAGACAGCTCATCAAGATGTGCGTCGTGTTCTTGTGACATTTATCAACATGTCGCTACAGCAGAATGTCAGTTAACACAACTGTTTCATTTCGTGTTCGGGTTGCAACGGCGCTTGGCATAACAAAATGGTACCTTCTTATCACCAAATCATAAATCACTATCAATCTCACCGTTGTGATGTTCTGATCAACCAAAGCAAGAAAAATATACTTGTTAATATTTTGTCAAGAATTAATTTGATAACTTCATTATTTTTCATGTCCAGTTAATATCTTTAAAAATTAAAACATTTGATCACTTGCTGTCGACTGAAAATGACGTCACAGGTGCTCAGGTAACGACCGATCACGGCTCACCTGTTTCTGGGTTTGGTCAAACGGAGCCATGATTGGTCGTTAACTGTTTCCTGCGCACGTGTGATGTCATCTTCAGCAAATGTTTTTTTTTAAGATACACAGCAAATTATTGGTGTGAACACATATAAACACTTTTCTAGTGTTAGATTTAAAACTACTCAGTGTTAATCTAACACTAGCGATTTTGCTAGTTTCACTTTCACAATCATAGACAAAATATTTTCTTGCTGCTGAAAATGTCTAAATGAGTCAAGCATCCCTTTAATATTGTTTTAATATATATATTTTTTACCTTTAAACATTTTCTTGTTCTGTACCAAAAAATATAAATGATAATTTGAATAATCATGATTTGAATTATTACCAAAATAATTGTGATTTTTTTTTATTGTTATTTTTATTTTATTTCAATAATTGAGCAACTCTACTATGCAAATAAAAACAAAGGATTTAACAAACAAAAATAGAAAACAACAAATTGCAAATATCTTCATAATGCAAACATTCCAGATGGCTTCACCATCCGGTGTAGGAGAAGAGCGGGTACTGGCTCCAGTCGGCCACGTTGCTATGGTGGTGGTAGGCCGGGTGGTGGTAGCCATGTTGTTGGGCACCCTGTTCGGATGTGGCGATGAGGTGGGCTGCATCCACATCATTGGTGGGGAACACAACTCTGGAATATTCCGCAGCCCTGGATGGACAAGATTTTTATTTTATTTTTTATATATATATTTTGATACATTGTCAGGTCCTGTTTGTATTTGATGTCATTCTATTGCTAGTCGCACAACATTTTTCCATCATACCTGAAATCCGACCTGTACGGCTGATAGGCCACCGATGCAGGCACCATCTGCTCCTCACAGCTGTACTCGTACTCGCGCAGCTCCAGCGGCTCAGGCTGTAGATTCTCTGAGGCGTCCTGACTCCACCTGGGAGGTGGACCCCCCTTCACGGACTCGACTCCCTCACCTGGATTCTTCCCTGCCTCCTTCGACTGAGTGGAAGAGGGCGCCCTCTGAAGGCCTGTGAGTGGATTACAGCTTTAAAAAATAAATCTTTATTCTAGAAGGCGACGGCAGGGCTGTTTTTGATCTTACCTGAAGGACTTTTGCAGAGCTTTTTGCTTTCTGCTGAGGATATTTCCTCTGAAGGTTTTCTGTTTGAACGACACCTACCAACCGCAAGGATAGATTTATTATTTTAAATCTCAGTGGGAGTTTAGAGTTTTGACAAAAAAAGAAAGAGATATTTTTGGTCATGTGTCAAGCGTATACACCAATTTAGCTTTACTAAGCACAGGAAGAAAAGTCATTTTCCAGAAACTGCCTGGAAATGCACTCCCCATATGGAAAAGCGACCGGTACCTTTTCCCTTGTGTATGAGTGCCTCCATCTCGGAATCCTTTGGCAAAAGGGTTGTGGTCGATCTTCAACTTGGTGATCTTGAAGAAAGGAAAAATATCATTACAGTGCCAATTCTTATTCACTATAGTGAACCCACATCTTGTGGGATATGTATATATGTATGTGTGTGTGTGTGTTTTTAAGATTTTCCTAACGTGTTGCCTCTCAAAATTATTGTTATTCATATTAGGGCACTTTTGAAATCAGTTTTAAGATCAGAAAAAAATGCTGATATTTTTTTAGCTGTTTTTTAAAAAAAAAAATGCATACAAACATTGAACATAAAACCAAGAAAATAATGTTAAAGCATTTGCACCAATTTTTGAAAAACTTTCTTAAGGTTAAGGTTTTCAAAATAGGGTTTCCAATGTAAGGTTAGGGTTTTAAAGTAAGGATAGTCTTTCAATGCAGGGTTTTAACCCTATAAAGCCAAACATATATGAAATACAAGACATTTTGAGCTATCTATTTTTTTCCCATTACAACCCTGACGTATATGATCTGACACATGCATTACACTGATAGTCCGCTAGAGGGCAGTATCAGCCATATGATGGATTTCCCAGCGACCTTGCAAGATCGCCCCAATTGAGAAAGGAGAGACACCTGTATTTATTAATAGTGGGGAAATGTTTTTTTCAGATTTTTGTAAACACTATGTTTGATATGTCTGTTTATTATTGTATTTTGGCATAAATGTCTGAATTTAAAGGATTGTAAGGATAAAAAAGTAAGCATAGGGTTTCAAAGAAGTGATTTTTTAAAAAGTTTTTAAAGAATTTGGGTTTTGAAAGTAAAATGACCCCCCATATTCCAGTTACCTTTGAGTTCTGGTAAGCAGTAACTGCAGTGAAGCTCATCTCTGGGAAGGAGAAGGACTGGAAGGGGCCCCAGCGGGCCGTGTAGGGACTGTCAGCCTGGATGACATGAAACCTCGGGTAGTAGCGATGCATGGAGTGCAGGATGATCTGAAAAAAAGGACACACACACAAAGTCGTTTTGTGTGCAAAGCGGACATAAAACGAGGCCAGGTGATATCTCACGTGTCCGTGCTGGTCCAAGGTGTTGTTGGTCAACTTCATCTTGAGAAAGGACAGCGACTGCTTCATCCAGTGACTTCCTGGCGCGGGGGAGTCCGGGTGCATGTAGGACCTGCATGGAGGCTGAGGTTCTGCCTTCCCCGCCACCTCCCATTTATCATTCTTCCACTGCACAAAAAATTGACTCGATTTGTTGCTGTTTTTGTGCTTAGGCCAAATATTAAAAAAAAAAAAAAAATGGCTTTGGCATCTTCAGATGAGGTGCTTCATTTGGTCAGGCCTGAAGTGAATGCCTCTTTTTTTAAGGGATTTGGTGAGGAATTATTTAAAGCCTACTTTTTTTTTTTAAGTTAACATTTGGCAGCATATCAAAGTGGCTCTACAGCTAGGTGTATTGTCCACACGCAGTATGTCACTTACAAGCCACCGTACGAGTTTCAAAGGACGTGCGCATGCGTGAAGTAATGAAGATTACTGTATAAGGAAGTGGTATCAATGTATGTGGAGTGATTAATAAAGCCTTGTGTGAGACCAACGGCTATCATTCATGATCGTAACATAAAACTGTCGCCACATTCACAATTTGTTTTTCAAACAAACTGTAACAATCCGCAGTATGGTACCGCGCCACAAGGTGGCGCCTCCTTGTTTTGGTATGCGTTTCGTTTGGCCGTTAAGTGTTTTTGATGCCGTGGTCTTGTACGCGTACTCGTGACGGGCGGTACCGCCAAGAAGCCTACTTTTTCATATTAATAAAGTAAACCTGTGAACCTCCAGTCCCCTTCTCTTTTTTTTTGCTATCCAGCAGCGCAATCCTTGGCTGATCATCCTCCGAGCGACCAAATGGCCGATGCGAGCCATTTGACGAGCCATTGGATGTATACTGAATGGGATGCTAATTAATTGGGCCTCCAGCTGGGAGTGCACAAACAGGAAGCAATGAAAGGCTTTGAAATGCAGCCTGACGTCTGAATGCAGACTGCAAGGCTTTGACTCATTTTTTTTTTTTTTTTTTTGGGATGTCCTTGCAAAGAATCAGGACAAATTGGTTCTACCTTGTATTTGAAGCTGTCGACGGGAATCATGTCCATCAAGACGACATATATGGAAAACGGCTGCAGGCCCGTCAAACTCACGCTGCAATGGGGAAACATCCTCCTGAAAGGAACACTTCCGGTCACTTGTGTGAGCTTTGACAACAAAATCAGACGGGGGGCGGGGGGGGGGGGTTGTCTAATTTACCTGCCGTGTTTTGTGATAATCATTTCTGTTCCGATGCTGTGAAAGTCCTTCCAGAGGTGAGAATTCTCCAAAGTCATCCTGACGCTTCCCTGCAGGAAGGAGTCAGCGGTGGGAGGCAGTCTCGGGTTTGATTTGGAGTCTGAATCCAATGAGCCACAAGTCAGTATTTAGATTTATTTCTTATTCTCTCCTCTCATTCATACTCAATTCATCTCCATTTTATTTAGCAAGAATTTAACAAAAAATAATCGCAGCTGAAACAAATGGCTATTTAGGAATAAAACACGAATATAGAACAAGTTAACAAAACAATAACAATAAAAACAAATAAGACAGTAAAACAGGGGCTCTAGTATCGCGCTGTGGTGAACGCCAAGGAATGAAACTGGGTATGTTTTTTAAAATGGACAACAATGCAACTCGTGTAATATTAACATAACTTTTATTAGCCCATAATAAGGAAATTTATAAGCAATAAAGTCAATTATTTAAATGAAAATTTGTTTTACAATAATAACACAATAAAAAAAGAGAAATGTTTAACTTCATCTACAAATGTATACAAAATACATAAAGATTATTACTAAGCTATTTATACTACATGTAGATGCGAGTGAAAGCAACAAAAGCGACACTGTACGCTAACCTCATTTTGTAGTGTGTTTTGTCATGTTAAAGCATCAGACCTCCTCTCTTATTGATCAGAATTCCCTAATTGATCGATTGCCACACAAGCTCAATCTTACCATAGATGTGTTGCATGCTTCCTCCTGCGCTCCCCAACAGGCGACGTTTGGAGGGAAAGTGCTTCTCAAGACCATCTGATCCTGATCTCTGTTGACCCTTGAACTTGATTGGCCGTCACAAAGAGGGGAGGGACTCAAAGAGTGGCGGAGCCAGTTTTTTATTACCGGATTTGTTTCCATTCAACACCGTGTAGGTGTACATGATATTTGTGTGCGTTGTCAATCAGAGAATGATAATAACGGTGAGGGGCGGAGTTAAATTAAAAGATTACAATACATGTTGCATTAAAGGGAATTAGAAAAAAAACTTTAATAATGAAAGACATTAGCCAAAGATGTCTCACTTTTAATGTGTTTAAAGTAGTAAAAGTGTAAAAGAGGTAAAAAAAAAAAAAGGTTGACAGCAGTTTTCCAACTTTTTACACCAAAGTGCCACCTAAAAAAAAAACTTCATCATGACCAAAATGTTCATTAAAAAAAAAAAGTGGAAAAAAAAAAGCACTTAAATAATTATTCAGTTCATCACACATGAAAATACACAAAATGTGTACCTTAGCTCCTAAGTACTAAATGCTAATGTATTGATTGTAGTGATTCTTCTGCATACCACTAGAGGGAAACCTTGTACCAAGTTTTGAGAATCAATCGTCTATGGTAACAAGTAGGCTATCTGTAGATTATAATAATAAATAAATAATAATACATCCGATTTACATAGCGCATTATGTTGATATTTCACATTTCAAGCGTCTTTCAAAAATGAAACCTGTTGGTAAAGTTGTTCAAACTTATCAAAATGCAAGCTAAATGCTAAAAGCATAGCAAATTTCCCATAATGCCATTGGGTAACGCCACTATTGTGCATGTGAAAAGTCTATATCCCATGACATTATGGGGGGGGGGGGGATGCTATGTTTTTAGCATTTAGCCTGTGTTTTAACTCATTCACTGCCATTGACGGCTGGAGACGTCAAAAATTAATTTGAACTATTTCTATTAGTTTCACATTTTTTTCCACTTTTGTTAACAAAAGTATGCAAACCTAGATTTTTTTTATTGTACATTTAGAACAGATATAAAATTTGTGACTAATCGTGAGTGAACTAGTGAAATCATCCGATTAGTTACGATTAAAAATTGTAATTACCTGACGCCTCGAATTTTTAATAATCTTTTCTTCTTTTTTTATGGCGTCAGGCGTCGTAATTAATCGTATGATGTTAACTAACGATTAATCACAAATTTTATATCTGTTCAGGATTTTGAGTTTAACTCACTTCTACACGCACACACTGCTATTTTTCTGACGAGCACGTCTCACTACTAGAAGCCAAGGTGAAGGGCAGAATTTCAAAGTTTGGTAGGCAGGCGATACAATCAAAGGGGGGGGGGGTCTGGTGGGGGAGGGGGTGGGGAGGGGTCTGGCGCAGACAAACGGGTCCCTTCCTGACTGCTTGACTTGCGTATTGAGAAGCAGTTTTGAGATTAAAGAGGTGATTGGAGCGGCCCTCACAATGCCGCGAATCCCACGAGACCATTTGGTCCTGCAGCCCAGCCCCCCCCCCCCCCCAACCCCCCACTCGTGGTACCCTAAGAACGCCCTGGAGGTGAAAGGGAGATCCTGGACTGAGCTCGTTCACATGAAAGAGCAAGTCGGTCAGTTTTAAGGACAACAAGGAGAAGGCCTCGTTTCAATATTTGGACGCTTCGTTATCATTGAAAAACATTCCATATTTTGATGTGTCTTCGAGAAGGACTTCCCAACCGTGACTGCAGACATGTCGAAACATGGCGTCTCTGCTTGAACCGGGCCTGACACTTGAAGGCGGAATCCAGAATGTCGCTCGCCCGAGGCGACCTGACGCGCAGCTCGCGTGAAAGCTAATGATCACATACCGCTGTGATACCCGAGCTTCTGCCGCAGGAACATTTCGCAACGCTCCGTTGGCACACTTGCTGAAGTCAGCGCATTTTGATTGGCCAATAAAAATGTGAGGTGGACAAAAAAAAAAAAAACACTAGCCGGGCAAAAGTATTGGGTCGTTTATGACTGAACACCTTCAGGAGCTTTTGCGACAACCAATTATCATTCCATAAACAGAATTGGGGTGTATTTGACTCTTCTGGGAAGAATTTGTGTTTATTTACAATAAACTGTGTGTAATGGCTTGGATTGCCTCTGTGTAGTGATGGACAAATGAAGCTTCATGAAGCACTTGTAATATTTTTTGACTCCTCTAGATGGCACTATTGGTTTAAAAAGGCAGTGGAAATGTAATACATTTTCATTGCACTAGCCTTTGTAATGGAACCAAGAGCACCATCTAGAGGAGTAATAAAAACAGTAAAAGTGCTTCATGAAGCTTCATGAGGCTTCATTTTCCCATCACTACCTCTGTGGATTTTTTTTTTTAATTATTAAAAAAATAAAATAAATAAACTGTTTTATTTTCAAACTGAATCCAGAATACCCAAACTTAAAATAACTTAAAAAAAATACATAAATAATAAAAATACAAAAATAAAAGATGAAAAAAGTTCCCTTTTTTTTTCTTCTTCTTTTTTTTCACCATAATGAAATTCTGGCAATGCAATTAGCCGGAGTAGTTGAAATGTATTAATGCTGATGACATATTTGTAAAATATTACAAATATTGACATTTACAACACTATTTGTGTTTATTTTCAGTTAACTATGTAATAGCTTGGATTGCCTCTGTGGATGTTTTTTCTCTCCCTTCTTGCTGTCCTAGTTTTAGGCTATATAAATAAATAAACTGTTTTATTTATAAACTGAATCCAAAATACCCCAAACTTAAAATAACACACAAAAAATACATAAATAATAATAATATAAATAAATAAATAAATAAATAAAAGATGAAAAAAGTTCCTTTTTTTTTTTTTTTTTTACCGTAATGAAATTCTGGCAATGCATTTTGCCTGAGTAGAAATTTAAAAATGCTGATTATGATACTTGTAAAATATTACAAATGATGACATTTACATCACTACAACTAACTAACTATACATGGTCATTTTTTAAATTTTATTTTTAATAAAAGCTTTACTATTATTCATAATAATTTACAAAAATAAATAAAAAATCAGCCTTACACATGGTTGTGTTATGTTTTTATTTTTTATTTTTATAAAAACCACCACCACCACCACCTGACTCAGATTGTCATTGCTGCACTGCTAATGTGAAGGATATGCGGTTTGTGTCAAATCTCTTGGCCCTCTGGGGCCCCCTGCTGGCTATGGGGCCCCAAGCAATTGCCTGCCTTGCCTAATGGCAAACTACCCCTCTGACTGTAACCGATCATATGTCATCTTTATTTTGACACGTCGTGCAAAAAAATAAATAAATTGCTTTATGTCCACTAGAGGGCAACAAAGGACACATCATCCCACACACACACATTCGGCACATTGTGACGTTCTCTGCTCCAAGTGCACAATTTATGTTCAGTATTCACGTTTCTTTGTGATGCAAAAATGAAAAGAATATTAAACCCCCTTTTTCCTCCGAATGAATAAAGGGAACACTGCATGCGACTCATTATTGTACAATTGCAGGAGAAAGCGGACAAATGCTGACCTGCACGTGTTTAAATTTGACGTGGGAAGCTCGCACACTTTTGAAAGGAAGAATACAAACACTGCATGTGGATCTGAATCGCCTTTGCAACACTTTTGATAGATGACTATGAAAAAAAAAAGGCTTCTTGTGTTAGCTGTGTTGAGCTGTTCTATACCACGATTATTGTTTATGACACCACAAGCTACATCAGAATAATCAGTCTGGCACAGACGCGGAACATTTGACACGTCCAACATGGCCAACGTTCATTTTTCAAACTTTTGGCTTCATGTTTACTCTCCATTTATTATCAAGCTGATTAATCGCTTCTGCTCAGTCCAAAGCAACTCAGCACTAATGATGATGATGACATGCTTGGGTGTGAAGGATTTTTGGTGTCATTTCTGTTAGAGATTTTTTTTTATTAAAACCTTATTTACATATGTTCAGTACACATTAGTCAAGTTGCCATTAATGTATAATACTTAAAGATCGTTTTTCAGAGCCTCTGGTAAATATGAACATTATCTATTAAAAACACGATGTTGCTTTAAGAACGACCTGCTAGCTTAATGCTAAAATACAGTGGGGAAATCCCGTTGACATTCTATTGGTTAGCATTGATAGACGCCGTTTTTTTTTTGTTTTTAATTCAAGCAACAGATTTTTCAACATAAATGGTGGAATGACACATGTGGATAGATGATATAACAACAATATATTATTTATCATCTATGGGAAAAAAAATAGCAATATAACAGCAAATTATTGAGAAGTAGTGCAAAAAGTAGCCTATTCTATTTTGTTCGTGTGTACATGACTGTTAAGTGCTGCCGCCTAGTGGCCAAGACGGGCACAGCAGGCGCAGCACAATGAATTGGATAGCAGCATTTAAGTACAATATATGGATTAATGGCATTTTTACAGAGAGTTTAGTGGAAAACAATGATTTCAATATCTCAAGGCACAACTTAGACATGTTTGTCTTGCATCCTTAGATAGAGACTCACAGATGATTTGCAGTACATGCTTTTGTCAAGATTGAGGCTCCCTATATAAACATTTTAAGGATTTATACTAATTTCCTCATGAATCGAGGTCAAAGTGATCCAACTAAAGGTTCGAAGTGAGGAAGAGTAAACTTTCAGGTTATTCATTGCTTCCTCATCAGTCAGCTTGCCTCCGCGGAATACGACATTTAATTTCCTTCACTTGTCTTTTCCTCAAATGTTTGTTTTCCGTGTTTATCTCGGCCTCATTTTTTCACTCTTACGAGCCCATCACTGTCATTGCTTCTGGAGTTTAGTCTGGGGCTGTTTTTTTTTTCTCCTCCACCTTCATGTCACCTTTTTTTTTTTCTTCAAACATCCCTATGTATATGTAAATATGGGGTCATAAATTGACAACAGCGATATTTGTCTCGGCAATTTTTTTGCCATATAGTGAAAGCTACAGACATGTTTGTATGACTGAGTCTGCAAAAGCACAAGACTTTCCTTTCACTTTGTTAGCAAAAAAAAACTAACAAAAAACGAGCAACTGAACTCTTTCAGATCATCGTGACATTGACGGCGTCTGATTCGCTTCCCTTAAGAAACACTCTGATGTACACTTGCGTATGATCGTCTGCCAGTAAGTGTGCAACTAAAGCACTTTGTGTGTTTGTTGATTGACAAGATGTGTTCCGCATGCAAGATGAAGATACACCCCCCCCCCCACCACCAAGATGCAGCGTCGCCCCAAATGTGTCTTTGGGAAGCAGAATGAGTCTCAGTAGTCCAAAGTCGCTCATGTACATTTATTTTTTTCTATAAAAATATTTTACATTACAAAATGCAACTTAAAATATACACTAGATTTTTTATTTTTATAGTTTTTTTACTTCAAGTGCACAACCCTTCAAGCATCAGTCTAATAGAGAAATAGAACTTTACAAGCAGCGCTGTCACCTTGACAATGGGGAATAATAATAAAAATAAAAAAAAAGCTGAAGCAGATGTGGAAATGATCAACGCCTGGAAAACAAACAAACAGGGGAGCAGTTGAGGGAGTTTAAGCAAGAAAGCCGGCAGTGACGGCGCTTTTCCCTCCGCCGCCATTTGAAAGTTGGCGGCCCGGATGCAAAAGCAGAAGGCAGATGTTCTCCTGGCACACGTTTGGACATCTGCGGATTGAGTTCGAGCAATCGTACAACACAGAAAAAAACAAACAAAAAAAAAAAAACAATCAGAAACAACCCTGTAGTAAAGCATCTGTTTGTGATTATTTATTATTTTGTTGACTCCTCTTTTTGGCACTCACAGGTTAAAGATGCATTTGCCTTTATCTTTAAACCAAGATCACCATCTAGAGGCGTAAAACAATATTGCAAGTGCTTCATGAAGCTTTACAAAGCTTCATTTACTCAGAATGTATTGTTTTTGGGCCGAATAGTTTTTTGGACCGAATAGTTTTTTTGGTTGGTATTAATTAGTGATGGGGAAAATGAAGCTTCATGAAGCACTTGTGATATTTTTTGACTCCTCTAGATGGCACTCTTGGTTTAAAGATGCATCCATCACACTAGCCTTTACCTTTAAACCAAGGTCACCATCTAGAGGAGTAAAACAATATTGCAAGTGCTTCATGAAGCTTCACGAAGCTTTATTCTCTCAGAATGTATCACTGTATTGTTTTTGGACCGAATAGTTTGTGTTTTTTTTTTTTTTAATGGTTTGTGTTAATTAGTGATGGGAAAATGAAGCTCCATGAAGCACTTGTGATATTTTTTGACTCCTCTAGATGGCACTCTTGGCTTAAAGATGCAGTTGAAATTTAATCAACTTCCATCACACTAGCCTTTACCTTTAAGCCAAGAGCACCATCTAGTGGAGTAAAGCGCTTCATGAAGCTTCATTTTCCCATCACTACTTTTACTAAATACTAATTAGCATAGCATCACTGTCACACAAAACGTTGGGACAGAAGTATTTCAAAATCTCATACGATGGAATTTTAACGCAGAGGACATCAAGTTCATGACGCATCGGAGGATTCGCCCGTTTTGCTTTTTCTTCGGCTTCATTGCAAAAAAAGAAAAAAAAGAAAAAGTTTGACGTGTTGAGAATTTACAGCAGAAGGAGCATAAGACTCTAGCGACGCCCATATGCGTTGTCACCTAAAAGTTAAAAGGGGTTTTGCAATAAAAAAAAAAGTCACATTTCTGCATCTGATTGGTTGTTTTACCTCAGGCGGGGTGGTTCCTTGTATAACAAATTAAAGGCACAAGTTGATTCTTCCCCCCCAGATAATGTTAATCATGTCTACTACTTTTAAGTCATAACAACTGTTTTAGAAAATATGGCTTTTTTTTTAATGGCAAACTCCCCTTTAAAAGTAAAATTTTATGATTAGAAGTGCTTATTACTATTTGAATAATAATAAAAAAAAAATTGTGACCTAAATCTGTGATTGGCTGCATCTTGGCTCTGGAACAGATTATTGATATTTCCATCGGTTCTTCTGGGATGAAATATTTCCAAATGTGAAAGTGATCGGATTGTCTTCAATCTTAAAATCGGATGAGCTTTTTCCTTCAAAACAAAACAATGTGTCCTCTTTTCATGTGGACAGAAACAACTCACCAAATGTTGACATATATGTACGTGGTGACCAAATGTAACACTTACCAGTGTCGTTTTTAGCTCTTGACATCCCATCAAACTCAACAGCTGCTACTCAATTGCCACAAATATACAGTATTTCACACCATCAATTCAAATGATACGTTCCTGAAAAGGATGTCAAAACTCATTCGTTGAAGCTCAATGTTGGTACACCCAAGATTTCTTCCATCCCGGATGCAAACGCTGAATATTTTGTATTGGGGTGCAAAAAAAAAAAGTGATTATAGCGCTTCATCCAAATGCCTCCAAAAAACAAGAACCCGCTCTAAGGATTGTGCAATAAATAACAACAAAAAGTATTATATCATCTAATAAAATAGTTTTTTTTTTGTGTGTGTTTTTTGGCATCATAGCGGTAGAGGCCCGAAGGCCATCGAGAGCGTCCATAAGGGCGGCAGCAGCCACCAAAAGGACGGGGAGGGGCGGACCCCTAAAGGCGACGCGCTATCCGAGGTGCACGAGCACACCTCGTAGCCGTTCTCGGCGTGGTCCGGGTGAGGGTGCACGTCGGCCCGGCTCTCGGTGCTCTTGGCCTCGGCGCCCGGAGAGTCCGACTGCATGTCGGTGCACAGCAGCCAGTCCTTGGCGATGAGGCGGGGGTAGTCCGCCTCCACCTCCATGTCGCTGTTGGGCACGCGCCAGTACTCCTTCCCCTTGAAGAAGTAAGACGAGCCTGTATGGGGAAGAACGGAGTCGACGTAAAGAAAGGTACACACACATACTAAATAAATGAATAAATAAAAATAATATATTTTGATATCCATTTTCTACCCTTATCTTGCTGGACTATTGTGGCCTCAAGGGGGCGCTTGTCACTCAAAAGTTAACATCCACAAGTGGACGGAGAGGGAATTTGTCGACTTGAACCTGTTTTTTTTTTTTTTTTTTTTTTTTTACTTGCACAACAGTTTGAAAATAAAACATAAATTTGCATGTCAGATCTGCTGAATCATCTGCGCTCTCATTAAGCGCTCGCAACAAAAACACAACACATATCATCAAGGGCTTAATTTCATGAATCACTGATCCGGCGTTCAAACTGTTTACGTTTTCCCTCTCATTACTCGAGCCCACGGCGCGCCTTATGTTACGCACGCGGCTGGATTTGTATGCAACACGGGCAGATTACTAAATATGCGCTTTTGGCTTTTTTAAATATACGGCATTTCTATACACTTATGTTGTACTTGGGAGAGAAAAAAACATTTAGAATACTCCTCACTTGTTTCTATGGCATGAATTGAATGTAATTGTTTCAGATATCGATATTTTTGTGCCTAAAGCAGATTAAGCATCATTAAACGCGCATGACGTTTTTACACTCTAAAAACTATTTGGTCAAAAGTACCCCAATTTTGGATAAAAAAAATGCACTAATCCACTTTATAGGTCAATTTAAAAAAAAATTGTTTTATACAAAATGACCCATTTCTTGACTCAAAGTTGGGTCAAATTGACCCAAGTAGAGGATCGGTCCATTTTTGACCCAACTGTTGTGTGTACAACTATTAATATTAACTCTTTGACTGCCAGACGTTTTCAGAAAAGGGATGCCGTGGGTGCCAGCCGATTTAAGCATTTTGACTGATCTTTCAAGGTCCACAGAAAATTATGTGTTTGGACTATGGAAACACATATAGTACCAAATGAAAGATTGGACTCTCATCTTTCATCAGAAAAAAAAGTTTGTTTTTACCTTATTCCGTTTTTCAGTAATCAACAATAGAAAATGGTTAGTTTCACCTCTGTTTTGAAACAAACGTCTTTTAACGTCTTTGGCACTCCTCCCTAGGATTTTACTAAACGTTATTTAACGTTTTTGGCAGTCAAAGTTAATAATAATTAAAACTTTAAATTTAATGAGGACGTCAACTTTAACAGTTCTTGACAATAAAATACTCCTTAAAAATAAATAAATAAATACATTGAAGTAAGGAATCGGTGAGCTAACTTTTTGTTAGTTGGCTGATTAACACAATTTGGTGTTTGTGGCAATCGTGAGCGGCACTCAAACAGAAACAATATTATCAAATCAAACTTTATTTATACATTAAAATGCAACTCAAGGTGCTGAACAATTAAAACCTCCATAGTTCGATATAAAGACAACCTACCCCTCCCCCAACATCCCCATGATCATACCCACAAACTTCCCCAAGGGGATGCATGCAAAGATTAAAAAGCAATGGGCCTAAAATTGAACCTTGGGGAACTCCACATTTAATTCCATGTGTTCCAGAGGAACATTATATATGTATATTAGATATACATGGATAAAATGTTTGGCTTTTATATAAAATTATTAAAATCCACATCCGTCTACCCACCATCAGACCACCTCATGGCGTCATCCAGGTGCGGGGGCAGGCCCTTCCACAGCGTGCTGTCCTTCGGGTAGCCCAGATCCATGCGTCTCAGGTGGTCGTCGTAGCGCCAGTAGCGGTTGTCCTTGAAGAAGTACGTCTTCTCGTTGTGGAGCCACACAAAAGCCGCGTCCACGCCCTCCAAAGGCAGGCCGAAGTCGCTGATTGGACGCGGGAAACCCTCCTCCATGACGTTGTCTTTAAAAACCCAGTACTTGAGACCTGAACAGGCCAACAAAGACAATGATAAAACAAAAAAATTCAATTCAATATCATGGCCTTTATTTTTATACCACTGATAAAACATATGAAATAGGACAAGTGTATATTTTTTGTACTCCACACTCTTAAAAAAAAAAAAAAAAGTTGCGTCAAAAATAACCCAACATTGGGTAAAAAACGGACCGATCTTCTACTTGGGTCAATTTGACCCAACTTTGAGTCAAGAAATGGGTCTTTCAGCGTAAAACAACCCATAAATATTGGGTCCTTTACTTGGGTCAAAAAATTGGGTTATTTTGTATCAAACAACCCAGAAAGTGGATCGGTCCATTTTTGATCCATAATTGGGTTACTTTTGAACCAACTGTTTTTAGAGTGCAATATTGATGATAAAACTCCACTATTGCCTATTGTCGAATTTTAATATTTATTTTCATGTCAAAAGTATGCCTAAATGTCTCAATGACATTGAATTCATTGTTGCATGTTTAATTGAGAAGAAGAATGTAACATAAAAACGCCAAGCTAGTTTAATTGTGTGTTCTTCAATAGGTAAAACAAAAGTCTGATTTTCATGAAATAAACATTTGAAGTGTTCTAAATTGCATTTTGTAAAAGATACACAATGAAGGAGTCAGTAATGATCTCAAAATATAGCAAAAATAATCACTCATGATCTTGCTATTATTGTAGATATCCAAATTAAAAAATAAATAAATGAATTATTAGTGGAAATTCACTATTTGGAGTTCACTGTACACTCATTGTATCGCATTACAGGTGTGGAGTGCTAGCTTGGCACTTTTACAGATCCAGCTGGCTTACAGTCAATACAAGCTAGGCTTTTCCAAATTTTAGCACCGACAAAGGACCATCAACATAAAAAAAAATCTGCTAACCACACTTTTATAAAGTAGTTTGCGTATGAGTGTTTCAGCAATGCTAGCACCATTAATTTGAGTCCCCAGAAGACATGAGCCAAACAACAACGTATACTTTTCGTCAGCTCAGACGGGGAAAGTTGTCACACACTTGGGAAGCTCTCTGGAGAAAAGTCCGATATATATTTCTTCTATTGTTAAGTGCTCCCTCACATAATTCAAAAATGAGAACTGATCCTTGTACAGGAGTGTTCCGAACAGAGATGGGAGTAAGTCATTGTTTTGCAAGTCACAAGTCTCGAGAGAAGACTGACAAGTCTGAAGCGATTCACAAGTCCTACACTTTGCGTTTCAAGTCCTTTCGTGTCATTTTAACAACATCATAGATTATATTATTTCGGGTGAGCATCAAAGTAGGAGTCAGAGACTAAGGGAGTGAACCCAGAGTGGCGCAACAGATTGCCGTGTTTGCAATGTGTTAGCAGTGAGTTGACAGTCTCGTTAACTACGCAGCTAGCAACGATAATTAGCCGATAAACAACTGACATTAGCTTACTTACCGTGCTTTGTGCAACTTCAGATGGCGAACGAAGTTTGAAGTTGTTGCCTCTTCGTCAGTGATCTAATCTTGGACATACTGCAATTCGTTTTTTTGTTGACCTTGTTTTTGTACCCAAATAACTGGTGGTGCAACAGATCACAAAAGTCATAGATCGGATTGTTAAAAAAAAAATAAAATAAAAATGAAATCAGATGAATAGAACTTTGTCTTAATTTATTTTATAAAATGTTTTTGCCCATTACTAAAATGTATTTTATATATATATATATATATATATATATATATATATATATATATTTTAATTAAGTGTTTTATAAAAATATATATAAATGAAGGCAAAGTTCTATTTATTTATTTTTTTTATAATGAATACACATCTAAGTGCAATTTAAGGCACATTCCCTTCGTTTAAACAGGGAGAGTGGATTACAAAGTAGCATAGGTCCACAATATTGAAAACAACAGCTGTCAAACTACTGTTGCTAGCCACTGGCATCGGGTGCCTGGCTAACGCTAACAGCTAGCTACTAGCCACGAACGCCGGAGACTTGTACCGTATCGTGCAATGACGGCGTAATTTACTTGCGGTTTATTCGCATCCTAAATTAGCTATTTAATATACTTTCGGGTTGGTATTATGATAATGTTGGTAGAAAATATGCCATTTCAATAAAAACGTCAATAATGCAAGCCAAAATGTCAAAAGGAAGTAGTCAAGCTAGCGTCCACTCCACCATGCAAGCAGATTTCAAAGTAAAATCCGCCAAGGCTGTTGCATTGGTGTCAATGTATGATATGGTCAGCTTTATTTTGAAGTTTGCCTTAGCGTAGGCGGCGTGTGTTTGCGGCTTGCCTGACATGTCTGAATGATGGCGCTCTGTCAGCCCAGCCCGCACACGTACGCACACGCGCAGTGACGCGCACACACCGAGACGGCGGAACTTAATCGTCAACATACATTTCAATCTTTTTGTTTTGGTGGAAGAAGAAAGTATTTTCAAGTCAAAGGGCTCAAGTCCAAGTGAAGTCACAAGTCAATGTTGTTCAAATCCAAGTCGAGTTGCAAGTCTTTTTTAAAAAATGTTTTTTACATTTTGTCAAGGCGAGTCTTAAGTCATCAAATTCATGACTCGAGTACAAGTCACATGATTCGAGTCCACACCACTGTCAAGTATTGATATTTTACTAGCACGAGCACCTTTAAAAAAGACGATCTTGTGGTCGCCCGGTCTCTCGTAGACGGCGTCCACGCTGTCCAGGTTGGCGGGCAGGCCCCTCCAGAACCAGTGGATCTGAGCGGGACGCAGAGAAACCAGGTGCTTCTCTCGAGTGAGCCGCCAAAAGTATTTTCCTATGACAACAAAAAAAGAGCTGCTGATGTGCTACGATCGTTTCTCATCTTACCAGTAGTATCGAACATCTTTAATCTGTTCTAGAGTCAACAACATCTTCACAATTATTTTAGGAAGGTGACAATATCTGAAAAGCCAGCATCCCTTTTTCCCCCCCTCCAGACCCAATCAATCATTTTCTCATATCAAAGCAAGAACATTACTTAAAATCACGTCAATCTCAAGATGTCTAATTTCGCTGGGTCAGACACCACACTTGAAATTGCTCCTTAACATGCGCAACCAATCACCATTTTAAGCCTTCGTCCTTAAGAAAAAAAAAAACACTTTTGACTTGAAATTGCATCTGGTGATGTGAAAAATAAAAAAAGGGCCTTTTTGTTTTAAAAAATATTTTTGATGGCTTGTTCAAAGGTGAAACGTTAAAACAACTGGAACGAAAATGCTACTTTGATTGTGTCTTCATAATTTGGATGAGTTAGAAGGTTTGCTGAAAAGTCCGCTCAAGTAAGCATCCCTGCTTGTGAAGATACAAAAGCTCTTTCCCCGTTGCTGTTGTCGGCAGGAGGCTGGGCCCACTCCAGAGGGCCAACATGAAAGCCTGATGCAATTTCGTAGCGACCGCCTCCCAGCGGGTCTCAGTTGGGCGTCCACAGCAAAACCTCTCTCATCCATCCCCCCCCCCCCCCTGCATCCCTTTTTCTTCATTTACTCCCTCTCACACATCTTCTTGAGCTCATTTATTTGCAGCTTCTGCATCCGTCATTCTGCCTTTGTGCTTGGCTACCTTTGAAAAAAAAGGCCTCCCCTCGTATCTGGGCCACTGCATCAAAGTAGCTGGTGCATCTGTCTGGGGCATCTCGCGCTAGCCTGAGAGAGATGTGAGGAAAGAACAGAGGGACTGTTAAAAATAGGAAAACAATAGCTAAAAGTGGACATTTATCAGCTCTTTAAATGTTGAAAGAGGTACGCTTGTTTCTCCAGTCGAATGATCTCATCCCTTTCAAAATGTCATTCTCCATCCAGATTTATTCATACTGTTTATATCCTGTGCATGAATGAGTCAGACTTAACAGAAGAGTACTTGCCATCAGGCTGACAAGTTGAATTGATCCCGTTGCAATTTAAAGAACAGACGTGACTCGCATGCTTGATGACGAGACCGTACGACTGTCAAGGCAGAGAATAGGAGACCCTACACGAACAACGTCCAGCTCTCGATTAACACGTAAGGGTCAATATCGGCGTTTTTGTCAGAGTTAATCCAGCTTACTTAGACTGCCCTGGTGAAGCCAGACTTGATTACTGGAACTTGTTTGGCACAAGTAAGGAACATTGGAACCTACGACCAAAATTCTCAGGCAAAAAAAATACCTCTAAAGTGTCTAATAAAGTCATGTCTGAAACTCGATACAGGAAAATATCGTTGCAAGCCTATTCACAATACATGTATCGATATGGAGGTGTCAGAATCAATATTCCACAATCATTCATAAAGTTTCCCGGCACATTTCTGAAAGCGGTGCTGGCGGTAAACCGGAAGTGCTGCTAACATTAAAAGAAGAAAACCTTTTTGCCATCCAGCATAATTTGGGTATACATACTGTTTTCATAAAAATGTATGTAATGTAAAATATCGGGATATTTATTAGGAATGTAACAATATCCCCAAAATAAATAAATATCATAATATAAAGTTTTTATATATATATATATATATATATATATATATTAAACAGAAGCTCATATTGGGGTAATAAAGCGCAATATTGTGTTTGTGTACATAACAACAGCAGTGATGGAGAAATAAGCTTGGCCATGTCGTCATGTGCTCTATTGGCTCAGCGGTGCAAAGCATCATGGTCTATGTAGTTCACAGTGTTGTGTTTGGCTGAAGCGGGCCAAAAAGTCATGTTTTTTATTGACGAAAAATGTGGAAAAATATTTGCTGGAATGACTGATTTAGAGGAGTGATAAAGTGGCCAAAATATTCCTAATTAAAATTAAATTGCACTAATAAACTAACCAACAGAGGATGCTAGAACTGCACAAATGGAATACAACCTCACATTTTTTAATGTTTCTGCCGTTACCGTTACATCCCTAATATGTATCACCTTGAAGGTCATGTTTCCGGATACACGTGTACCCTTATATCATGATACGCATTAATCACAAGGTTGTTGGCCCTAGTCACGCCCATGTAATGTTACTTAAAAAAAAAATCAAACAATTTAAAGATTGACCATCCCCCGTAGCCTACCAGTGACTTGAAATTGTCATTGATTTTGGGATAAAAATAAAAAAAAAAACACTATTTGGAACTTCACATTGCTCCTCCAGCCAGCCATGAACGTATTGTGTTGGTTTGAGTGTCCCAATAATCCTGGGTGTTCAGTTGTCAGGGGTTTTATGCTCCTGGTTGGGTCACCCAAGGCAAATGGATCCTTGGCGCGGTACCAGACCGAGTGTGACTCAAAAGCCCCTGCGATGAATAAAAAAGGTTGGAATTTAATTTCACACGCCCGGACGGAGGCCAGTGGTGCTCAACGGCGAGATGTGCTTAGAAATTCAGGCACGGTGTCAAGGGAGAAATGTTAACTCTTGATTGTAAGGAGACTGCTTAAATGCAACATAATGGCTACTTCTAAGAAGTGTCTATTTCTCCTTAGATGTCACCCAAGCTTCCTGCTTGGCATTTTTGCATGTGGTTGGACCCAGGGGGTGCCCCCTCCTATGGCTCAGACACACGTTCGATTCATAAACGGATAAACTTAAGTCTAATTAGCCGTAATAATAGTGGAAGATACTGTCGGACAGAAGCGCCGTTTTTTTCAAGCTTAATTAGGTGGGCTGGCTCCCAAACGCGTCCTTACCGATGCACTTTCCTAATATGGTCTCTCATATCATTATTCCACATTAGGATGCAAACACTGATTTTGCAGGCCATGTTGCGTATTCCTGCATGGCTTCATTATGTCTGTTTTTCAGCATGAGTGAGAAAACATTAGGGGGAATTTAAGGAAAGCAACGTCCGGCAAGCCATAAAAATGTGAATTCACCTTTAATGAAGTCTAAATTTTTCGCCTTGTGAGCAGCCCGTTATGAGTGCAATGTTTATGAATTTTTATTATTGGCTTTATCAGGCGCGGCTCTGTAAATTTGTAGAAAGTTTAAATCAACTTACAGTAAGCTGTGAGAGCATTAACTACATCAAAAGTCATTATCCTAATAAGATGTGACCTAATCTTAACAGTAAACTGCTTGTGCGCTTGAAACCCGAATATTCTGTACTGCTTTTTCAATGGCATTTGATAAGGTTACATACAACAAGAAAAACGGTCGTACTTACTGCAAAATGGATTTGTTTTCTGGAATGTCCATCAGGACAGGAGGCTCGGCCGTTTGGGAAGGGTTGCTTGGCTGATTTGTATGTGAAACGGAGTCACGGACACCTGGGATGAGGTGAAAGGATGAATACAAGTTAATATGTCCTCAACAGTCAGAGCATTAGGAACATCTACAAAATGCAATTAGATCCAAAACTAAAGCTTTATTGAAAATTCTGCCTTTACAATCATATTAAAGATCATGTTGTTTGTAGTCTTACATCTCCAAACATCATTTTAAAAAGAGCTAGGTCAAAAATAACCCAAATTGGGTCAAGAATGATCCAACCCAACTTTTTTAGTCAGTCAATCACAAAACTTGGTTCAAATTAAATTAATTTGTTTTGTGGGTTATTCATTTGAGCCAATTTTCTGAGGTATTCAGCCCATAAAATTGAATTGAATTGGGTCAAAAATGAACCAACCCAACTTTTTTAGTCAGTCAATCACAAAACTTGGTTCAAATTAAATTAATTTGTTTCGTGGGCTATTCATTTGAGCCAATTTTCTGAGGTATTCAGCCCATAAAATTGAATTGAATTGGGTCAAAAATGAACCAACCCAACTTTTTGAGGTATTTAGCCCATAAAGTTGGATGAAATAAATAACCCACAAATCAACCCATTTTTTGGGGTTGTTTTGTGGGAATTTTTTTCGATCCAACTTTTGGGGGTTGGTGAATACCCCAATTGAATTGGGTCAAAAATGAACCGACCTAAATTTTTTGAGGTTTTTAGCTCCAAATGTTGGGTCACATTAAATTAATAACCCAGAAACCAACCCAATTTTTGTTTTGTTTTGCAGGTTATTCATATAACCTTGGGTTGTTTTGTGGGTTATTCATTTGACCCAACTTTTTGGATTAATTGAATATAACCCCCCCAAAGTTGGGCTGCTTCCTTTTTGACCCAATTTGGGTTAATTTAAAAAAAAAAAAGTGTGTTTTGGTTAACTTGTACCTCATATATTTCAACGACCCTTTCTTCAAAAAGCTAATTAACAGTAAATTCCTGTGGCGATAAGTTCATGGACAACTTTTACTTTCCAGAGTATAAAAGATGTAAATTTGAAAACACATTTTTTACCACTGGAATGTTATACTGTATACAATTTCAGGGTCTCCCCCAGTGCCTTATAGGCCTAGCGAGGCTTTTCTTTACACTCCCCCAAGAATGGATTTACTCTTGATGTGGTTGTTTGCCACAGTGAGAAAATGTTTTTCAACAGGAGACAAAGGAGAGCAAAACAACAAATCACTGCAGGCAAACGAAGACTGAAGTACAAATCACGGAATCCGGCACTAAGACACTTGCGATAAAGGCAACATGTCGTCCATCATACCATACAGCTGCCAGACGCGGACTTTGTCTTCATAGGGGAGGTCGTACTTCAGAGGGTCCCCGACAGGACCCTGGTAGTACGGTCTCATGATGGACTCCATGGCTGAGGTGTGGACAAGGCCGATGGCGTGACCAAACTCGTGGACGGCGACTGCAAACAGGTCCATCCCGTGAGAGTCTGAAGAAACACAGCAGAGAGTGAAGTGAAAGACAAAATAGTTTTCCCTAAAAGTGGGATGGTACAAGTTGAATATTTTAGGACTTGGACATCACAAAAAAATTATTCCACACTGGGCTGAAACGAACCATACTAAACACTTCAGTATATTAGTACCCTTTGTCTGAACCAGGTGGAAATGTTACCCACAATGTGACTTTGTGGCCCAGAATGACGTGTTCAAAACCTAGTTCAGGTGTGTTATCCTGTGGATGTTCATCTGCTTACTGAACAAATTAAGAAGCATGGCAAGCTAAATCAGAAGGATTTCAGCGCTGTCGAGTGTGCGGCAGGGAGATAACTTTGCTAATCCTGCCTGAGTCTCGAGGTTGCCAGTCAGAACCAGAGAGCAGATCGACACCTCAGGGGCGGCTGAGGAGTATTCAAAAGAAAATGCTTCATACATTCCACATCTGACCGCTTTTATACAAAACGGAGATTTTCCAGAAATACGGAGCACTTGCATGCTATGCTAAGCAAAGCTAAACTAGCACAGAGCCCCTGAGGACTGTAACCTTAGCTTGGCACCTGCAAGGGACACACTCTCGTCCTTCCAGGTCCCACCTGGGACCTACGCAAGACAAATAGCGGCTGTAATCTACAAGAGCACACGGTGCAGACAGGAGAGGTGAACAAAAGGGGGGATTGAGAGGAAACAAGGGCTTTGAACTAATCGTGTCCAAAGCGTCATGTTTAGAACCCATGCGAGGCCGAATGAATCGAGCGCACGCCCGCGGACACAGTGGAAGCGTAGAGAATTTTGACTAAAGACAGAGCGAGCTTTGAAAAGCTTTACATTCTTTTATATTAAGCAGTCAAGGCTTCACGCTGACGGATTCACAAGTGAGTCATTAAGCAGCTTTCATATCAACCCAAATGCTTTTATTGTGTAGACACGATGCCAAAACTTTCTAATGGCAAAATTCAAGCTTTGAATAGAATGATCTGAACATAATATTAGTCTTTCTGGAAAATGGGTAAAAGTATGAATGCAAAAATAAGTGATTTTGTTTTTCTCCACCAGATTTTTGCCAACTTAGATCAACAATCTCATCGTATGTTCAACAAAAAAATTCCAGTTAACTCATTCACTCCAGCCATTTTCATTTTGACTGATTTTGCAAGGCCCACAGAATATTGTGTTCTATTGCTATAAAAACATGGAACCTACCAAAAGAAAGATTAGAGTCTCTTCTTTCATCAGGAAAAAAAAATTCTATCTGTTTCTGCTTTGGAGCAATTAGAATTAGAATATAGCTAAGTTTCATCATTATTCACAAATCGTTTTTTAAATAGTGGAGGAAACAGCTTGTTGCAACATTGCCCTGGTTGATCTCTTTTGCTCTGCTGCCACCTGTTGGCCGTTGAGAGGCTACATTAAAGCATTATGTATGCTCTAGCATAAAAATAACCCATTAAAAACGTATAAATATGTCTTTTGGACACGTAAAACATTTAAAAAAGAACGTATTTATATGTTTTTGGGGAGCAAATGAGTTACTTGAAGCTGGAAGTGGAGTATAGGGCTGTGCACAAATCGGCGGTGACCAGAACTAAGCGGCGGATTGGCTGGTGTAAACGAACGCCGATTCATAATTTTCCCATTCGAGTCTTAATGCTTCAATGCATATCATCAGAGAGGAACGTTTGAATGGGATCTCCCGTCTTCCTTTACGTGGGGATTGCATATGCACGGAAGCGACGTACGCTAGCCTGCGTAACCCGGAAGTAGTTTGTGGGTGTGTGTCTGTGTGCGTAGCAATAGAATAATTGGCTGCTTTAACATCTAGTTGTTGGCTTCTCGCGCAACAAACGAAAGGGACTTTGCAAACATGGACGCTGGCTGCCTCTCACGCCTTCTTAGCTTAGATGAACTAGCTTAGCATTAGTGAGTGCTGTAGATTAGTAATTGTGAGCGTAGCATGAGCGAGGATGAAAACTACTAGCGTAGCGTTAGCGAGGACGAAACTACTAACGTAGCATTAGCGAAGACGAAACAACTAGCGTAGCATTAGCGCGCTTAGCATTACTAAGAACGAAGCTACAACAAGCTAGTACACACCACGCAGATGGATTTAAAATGGGCTGAAACAACATCCTTGGTTCTACCGTTAGCCCGCCGGGTACATGGCGCGGGATCCCGGTGCTTAAAGTAAGTTAATTAAGTTATTTCCGTGGGGTTGGTACACTGTGTCAACAACTAGTGTAGGCTTAGACAAATCAAAGTGGCTTAGTAAACCTATGAAGATAAAACGCTTTTAAAATGCACCCCATTTACCATTTTAATCAAATTGGATTTTTCATATGTTGATTATTTGGGACTTGGTCAATGACATATAAAAAGAATCTCCGAGTCCACCATCCACTTACAGGACAACCTGGTTCACAAAATCTCTCTGCTCCCATAAATAAGAAATGAATATTTTAAATTACCATTCACTTTTCTTTTTTAGTATATGCAGATACACCACAGTAAAACAATTCACCTGCTTAATGAGGCCTTTGTTTCACTCAAGATAATTACTTGTCAGCAGCAGATTGCTTCATGGGTGATAATTAATAGAAGCAATTCGATGCCCATCAGAGCAAAAAGACCACTTCTTGAATCTCCTCTTATTTGATATTACCCTTCTCACTAGTCTTAATGGTAGCCAGATACAGCAGTGGTGAACTGGTCCAGTAAACACACTGCTTAATATTCCACTATTCAGCATCATCACGCACATTAGGAGTTGGCCTTAGCGGACCAAGATTTAATGCCCCGCTGAGAACAATGCACTGGGAGAAGGTGGAAGGGAATTAGCAAAGGCAATTACTCAGCGTTGGATTTGATCCGATAAGGTCCATTTCTCTCGAGATGATTACAGAGCTGAAGCGCTAACATTCAGATGACCTAACAAGTTCTTGAAGGCATCAACGTCGTGCCTTTTGTGAGAGTCGAACAATTTATGGATCAGATAGCTCGGCGGGAGCACAGCTGAGTTAAACATCTGTTGTCTGGACGGATACGCAGACACCGTGATAAACACGTCTGGTGATGAGGTTTGGAGGGAGGGTGTTGTGAGACAGGAGCAAGTATGCGACTGGAATATGTGTGTGACTTGAAGTCATTAGCTACGCCCCAATTGAGGGGCTGCACCATTCCGAGGACCCGGCCAATGCGCTTTATGTAGCCAAAAAGACAAGTCAACCCCAATTGAATGTCTTCTTTTTTGGGGGACTTCCTACATGAGTCACATGATCCCCACCCTAAGTGGTATTCCCAGGTGTCTTAACCCGTTCAAACCCAGAATACTGGCAATATTCGGATTTTGAAAGGCCAAGTAAACAAGCACAAAAGCCCGAATATGCTCCTATTTGTTTTTTTTCTCTGTGTGCCCTGCGATTGGCTGGCAACCAGTTCAGGGTGTACCCCGCCTACTGCCCGAAGCCAGCTGGGATAGGCTCCAGCACCCCCCGTGACCCTTGTAAGGAAAAGCGGTCAAGAAAATGGATGGATGGATGGATGGTCATCTAAAAACAATCGGGGTACCTTCTGCTTTGAACGCATTGATCTTCTGAGTATAGGAACGACTTGTATGTGTACCGTATATGTACGAGGGGTGCCAGTTGAAATGAGGCAGACGATAACTGCCTGTCCCTGTGTGTAATTATGACCTCTCCTAAAAGGTCTCCTAATAAGCAGACACTCAGACAGCAGTAATTACTGTACGTTGAATTTGAACCATCTCCGTGCATGCAAGTTTTTATGAAACCGTTATCTGTCATTACTCTCAAAGTGCTTGTCCTGTCTCTTGTCTACTAAAGGCCGAATTGTCCATTAACGTAGCAGTGCGAAGTTGTAATTTCTATGCTATATTTAATTCCAACGCGCTAACACTGCATTTCTGATTAGCTACTGTATGGCTTTTACATGGAAATGCTTCGTCTACTGCGTTGTGGCTCTTTCACTTGACCGATCTAGATGATTATGTCATTTGTTAAGAACATTGGTGTGGGGGTGGAAACTGTGTTAGAAACACAGAATTCCTTACTCACAGACCTTATATTAAGAATTAAGCAGACAACTAAAGACTTGGTAACTTTCATACTTGACTGGTGAGCAGACACTCTAAAAGGTCACTTTTCTTTCATGTCCATTTTACACTACAATACTACGTGGCTATGTCTTAGCATTGCTAACAACATCACTAGTGGTGGTAGCGGTTAGCATGTCTGCCACACCGTTGAGAGGTACTGGGTTCAAATCTTAGGTTTCCATGTGTGGAGATCGTCCATTAGGCGTGAATGTGAGCGTGAATAGTTCCTATGTATGTCCTGTGATTGACGAGTCCAGACTCAAGAGCACCTGCGTCAAACATACGGCCCCGCCAGGGAGTTCGGTACGGTCCGCGGGGTAAATCTACATAAGAAAATAAATAAATTACTGTATTTTTCTTTAAAATCTGCAGTTCCGCTATTGTCCGCTAGGAGGTGCGCTGAGTTTTGGTGAGCGCAATCGCAGACAACATGAATGCAACACTGCATTCCGCAGAACTAGCAACAGGTGGTACCTGAGCATAAGCGGAGCTGGCACCCTCATCAGCGAAATGTCTTTGTCAAGAAAGAAAAAGTGGACACAGAGTGTGGGATTTTTCAAGAAAAATTGACATATTCTTATATGTTCACGGAGGTGAATGGGAAGCCCGAGTTTGAGAAACAATTTCAGGTCTTTAACGAACTCAAGAAAGAGTTCGCAGTTTTTCGCTCACCATTTACAGTCAGAGCTTCTGATTTGCCTGTTGATATGCAACTTGAAATCATTGATTTGCAGTGTAACGTAGAATTGAAGGGCAAATTTGGCTCTGTGGGTTTGGACACATTTTACAAGTACCTCCCTACCAGGCTATCCTAAATTAACATTGGGACTACCTACGTTTGTGAGCGAGTTTTCTCACTAATGAGCATTAATAAAACAAAGCCGCGCTCAAGGCTCTCAAATAAGCACTTGCATGAGATCCTGAAATTGACTTCTAATCAGGACATGAGGCCTGATATTGATGCATGCACTTGTGCAGGGTAAACAATGACAAGTTTCATGGGCAAATACTAAGCAGGATGAGTAATAATAATTTACACAGCAATATTGCTGTAAAAATCCAGTTCCCCAGATAAGAACAGTGTGCTTAAGTTCCACAAAGCTGTGACTAAATGTTTAGCAACATTGTTCACTGTAATCAGTTTTTATACATAACGCAATCCGATCACCAAACCAAACTAAAAGTGAGTTGAGTTAATCCTTCAAATCAAGGTTTATCGAACCTTGTTAATTGTTCATTTTCTGTTTAGATCTACAGCCCAAGTGTGATGAAAAACAATACACTGAATTCAAGAGTTGTTATTTCCTGACCAGCTGGAAATATACCGTATGAAGATGTGTGTTTGCTTTTTAGATTAAAAGGCCTGATGCACTCGGATGCAAATTTCACCCTTGAGGGGCTTCATCACAACGGGGCTTTGGCTTAAAAGCAGGAACAACTTGCAGAGCTCGATGATTCAGACACGTACACCCACACACACGCAACACACAAACTGAAGGCCACTTGAATTTACTGACTACAACCACTGACTCTCACTAAATAGTTAAAGGCTGATGAAAATAACATCAACTTTTTAAGCTAACAGCACTTAAAACCTTCAAACATCACAGTGTCATCTCAGTTCAAGTACTCACTTCCGCTCGTGATGCCGCAAACGTTTTGTTGGTCTGTTTTTTTTTTTTTAACTTACAGTGTAAGCTTGGTGTTTGTGATGAATTGGTTCCGAAAAAGAAGCAAGGTGTTGTTTAAATAGCACTTTTCAAAACAGTGATTGACAGATACATGCGCATACAAAATGGAGACAGATTAAGAAAGTAGAAAAGCATGTCGAAAAAGTAGTAGCGTAATTGAATGAGGAACAAATAGCTCAGAAATGTAGCTAGGGGCGAGGCCAGGGAGTGTTTTATAAGCAATCAGAAGAATCTTGTAGTTTATGGAAAGCATTTAGAGACTGAGGCTGGTGTAGAGAGAGTTACAGTAATCCAACCAGGAGAAGCTAAATGTGTGGATTCTTAATGTGAAGAAAACAGGACTGGGCCAGTTTATTGACATGATAGTCAAATATCATAAGATGATGATGCCGAGATTCTTAGCAGTGGATTTATTGTTCTGGTAAAGTGGGCCAATAACCTGAGTCGCAGCAATGACAAAAAGTTCAATACCAATTTAAATAATTGATTTTGTGAGGATAAAGAACTGTTTATGAGCTAAACACTCATGGCGGGAAATCATCTGGTTATTGGGTTAGGCAGGGGGAAAAGATCCGTGTATCATCCACATTGCAGTGGTATGACATTTCATGAAAGCGGTTGAACAACTGACCCAGTGGGAGCACGTATGATGAAAACAGAATTAGCCCAAGGACGGAACCTTGAGGGAAAAGTAGGACATACGAAAACCCAGGGCCCGTCATACAGTGAACCTCATTTTTATGAATGACCCAGTTAACAAACATAATCACATAATTTTCGCTGCGTTTGGGAGGAGGTAGCGCTAGCAATAACCACAGTTAAAGTAAACATTACTGTACCCGAAAAGGCTAAATGATTTGCTAACAAACCTACTCTTATTTTATTATCAAAGACTGCGTTTTCATCTATTTCTGTATTGCACAAATTAAAATTTTTAACCACACAATGATCAAAATAAATAAACATAATGTCTTTCTGCGGATGGGTTGGATTAATTGCATTTCAATTCAGTTTCACTGTACATGAAAATGGTTGTACTGTAGACAAAACAAACATTGCAATGGCTAGCCACAAAATTACTGATGAGACTATTGGCATGTCCAGAAATTGACATTAAATACCAGTCATCAAAATAAATTGGTCTTTATTTTATTTTATTTATAGTACAGGTAAGAAAAAGACTCAGTATTGACCTTCCTTTTTAACGTCCTCAGACATCGACTATGATATTTTAGACAAAGGACAACAATCTGCCCTTAGCTGCCTCTTGTGCCATTTTGTGTCAGATATTATTGAAAAATCAATGGGATCTTGTTTTCTCAAATGATTCCCGACCTCTATGAACGCAGTGGACCGGAGCCAAATGCTAACACCGATAAAAATATAATCACAATTTAATGATCAAACCTGCAACTGTGGCACTTAAGCTCATCTTTGGATCATCTTTTCTTATTAAGGCCAGGCTGTAGTTCGCTCATTTGCGCGAGGTGTTGGTGAAAGCAAAAGTGTTTTGACAACAAATGAATACAGTCTTATGGACAACCTCTGACCCCTTTACTCTTCACTTCATTACACTCACTCTCTCCCCCATTTGTGCAGCTGGTGAGGATGCCGACCCCCCCTTTGCTACTTGCACACATGAAGACACACTGCTTGCTTGTTCTGCCACTACTGCAGCCTGGCGGGAGATCTAATGGGGCCGGACTAAGCCGCAGTCTTGTAACATATGGCTCAGGGCCATGACAGCACGGACGTTTTGTGGCTTTGAACAATGGATGTTCATGAATACTTTGATGTTCACGATTTAATTAGTTTCTGAGTAAGTCTATGAATTAAAAACAAATGAGCCTTGAGAATACGCCCTTAACACGCCACTGCAGCCATTTCCCGTCTCATATATAAGCGGTACTGTTCGGTACTATTTGGTATGGCATGCATTTTATTCTATTATACATGTATCATTAAAAACTATAGTATTTCCCTGATTTGTTGGAATTTAGATGTCTCCGGGGTTGGTGAAGGACTCTGGTTGGTGGCCTGGTGGGTGGTGTCTGGTCGGTGCTGGATTTCACTTTCCTTTCTTTGGTCCTTCCTCGGGTCTCCTGACGGCCTCACAACTCTGGCTGGAAGTGTTCGGTTTAGGTGAACGGTATGGGATTTTTTAATAGGTTTTAGGTGAACTAATGAATACACACACACTCACACACACATACTGACCCACACAGAAAAAAAAAAGAGAGAGCAATGATGATGACATGTCAAATCGGTAAAATTACCGAATGAACAATACTGAGATCTCCAGAGAGAGAGAGAAAAAAAAACTATAGTATTTCCATTTACTGTGAATGAGCTGGTTCAACATGAAGCCATCCATGTTGGAAATCCACAGAAACCCAGAATATGGGTGCAGGACAGGAACAAGCAAAGTCTAATACTAATGAGCGCTCTTTCTTTGTATCACTGCACTCCACTGACCTTGGGTCCAGTACAATTCATTACTCGGCATGTGCTTTGGAAGCATAGCGACACCTTAAAAGACTATTTTCCCCATTAGATGTCTCTCTCAACATGAGACACATTCACAACACAACATTCTGATTACTTAGGTTTCATCATCTCGGGTTTTTATCTGGCAGAAGGATCACTAGCTGAAATGGTTCCAGAATACGAAGTGTTGTTCGAGAAATGTAACAAAAGAGGGATAAACCACTGAGTAAAATCCTGCCCAGGAGTCATTGCCACTTGGCACGCTGGCTTGTTTACATAGCTGACTTTCATGCAGCTGGCGTGGGATCAATTCTCTCGCAGTGCCCAACCAACTGAATAATAAGGACGCATGGCACATTGTGAGTAGTCCACGCGTGAGGAAATAGGCGCACATGGCAAGTTCTGCTGCCGGGAGAAAAACGTTACAGAGAATCAAAAGTAGGGAGTAAGTAAAACAGTAAGAGCCTCATGACATATCACAAACTGTCGGCTCGCTCTCATCGTTTAGCTTCAGTTGTTGTTTTAGAATTTGGTAGAAAACACAGCCCGGCACAAAGCAATCGCTCTTGGACTTTGCAGACGTTCACAGAATAATGGATAGAAAGCAAGAGCCTTGCAGACAGATATAGACTACAAACTAAATTGGTTGCTTTCAGACTTGCAGTTGAACAACAGAATTGTTTACACAGCTTTTAACAGATTTGGACCAGTGAAGGTGGATTATACACTAGTTATGAAAGTACACAAAGTTCAGGTAGTGCAAGTATCAGGTAAGGTTCTTAACTTCTGTCAACGTGACTTCAAAGCTAGATACAACATTTCCAATTGCAGCTGATGCTGCTTTTCTGCTGATAGCTGTGATTGGTATAATCCTATCTAGAACTCGGGGATGCACTCAATCAAGACTGCCAGAAGAGCTGACTCAATGTAATGTTTGATTCGAGAACATTTTGATGTTAGTTTCCAGCAGGTTTTGCCCTCATAATGAGCAACCGCGAACCTCGGGTTAGCAACTCTCCCGGAGTTTTGCTTTTTTTGTACATCGGCACAACCCTTGCAACCTCGTACGCCAGATGGTTTGTTTGGAAAAAAAGTGTTTGCTTCACAAATCCATTGGGAGAGAGTTGATACAAACTGATAGGACAGACACGCAAATAAATAAAGAACAAAAAAACTGGAAGATGATTTTGAAAAATTGTTCTGTTTGTCATTTTATAATGGGCCAATCAAACGAAACACATTGCCTTGCTACGCTGAAACCATAAATACTTTGGAAGCACACAACACTGTTCCAAATAACATGTTGTGTATTCCAGCACTGACTAGAAATTGGCAGGCTGGTTTGCATTTCGCATCATGTCCTCATTACAAATCAGCAGCTCTCCCTCAGCAGGCAATCTTGGATGGAACACGTTTTGCTTGATTAATCAAGATAACTTTGCGCAAAGCAATCTGATGTACTTTAAAAGCGTACAGAATCGTTGGAAATACCCTGAAGTTAGCATTAACCCGGTCACCTTCCTCCCATGCGTTGAACAAACCTGACCTGAAAGCTAGATGATGAATTTGATTTTTTTTAATTTTTTGCCATTGACTGACTGTCCTTCCTCAAAGGTAAAGGCACAATTCCCATTTCTATGATGCAGTCTATATGGCATATATGGAGTCCCAAAATCTCATTTGCACATCACAAGGGTTGATACAGTAGCAACGGGCACACACACTAGCTAGTATTACTGTATGTACGGCTAATTGGCTAATAAGCTCAGTTTAGAGCCTGGATTTTTGTATTTGTTGTTTGACAGCCATCAATCATTTTTTAAATGTTTATTATAACAGGGATGTGATTTGACCAAAGTGAAATTATCTGAAAATTTAGCCGGGGGTCTGGGGGCTGCTAGGTCCAGGGCAGTGCCCTGGTGGGGGGACAAGGGGGGCGAAGCCCCCCGGAGCTCATGGGTTTTCCGTGCTTTTAAGTACTTTCAATGCACTCACATGACAAAGAAATAGACAAAACAACAGCATAAATTTTCAATGTATATTGAACTATCCCATATAAAATGGCAGTTTTAGTCAACTCAAAATCAGTCACATTCAAAAACATTGGACTGCCTTTGCTTTTAAAAACTATCACTGAGAATATCATCATATCTAACTAATGTGATTACTAAGTTAACACATAAATAATGTTGAAGAGTTCAAATTTCATGAACAAATAATTGTATCATGACCAAATGAAAAGCAACTCATATTAGAGCATACCACAAATGTCTTTGTTATAGCAGAAGATGTTATCTGTCGGAGTCATGTGCATACACAATGAACTACTTAAAAAAATAAAAAATAAAATAAAAAATCTGAATTTTTTTTTTTGGGGGGTGATAAAAAAAAGCGGAATTCCGCGAATTAGCGGAAAAATCACATCCCTGTTATAACCATCTATTTCTCTGCTATGATAGGAGATAGAATGGATCTGGATTTACGATTACGCCTTAGCAAAGGGCTGAATTAAACATTTTAATGACGGTCTCTGTTTGGTCCACAATGATTTTACGCTACTCATTTCGCATTTAGAATGATACTATTAACAAAATTCGAACAGTAAGTTTTTCTTCTGTTTACACATTTGTGGCCAAACTAAGATTCCCAAAAATAATACTGCTTTGGTTGAGTCTTTTACATTCATTGGATTATTAATTTATAAGATGGTTGTGTTTTTAGGGTGTTTTTATTTCTTCTTCTTTTTTTATCGTTTCTGCAAATCGATACAACTGGTAATTTTGATAATTTAATTGTGTTAAAAAAGTTTAGCATAATTTGAATTTCACAAAGTAATCCATCCATTTTCTACATTTGTCCTCATTAGGGTTGCGGGTGAGGCGGGGTGAACCCTCACCTGGTTGTCAGTCAATTGCAGGGCACGGACCAACCTTTGATTTTGCAGCATCCAGTGGAACTGCAATGGTGTTACTTCTACTAAAATAAAAAAGGCTTATTTTTGGCTTCCTAAAACTCAGTGTTTGAGCTCAAGAAGTACAAACTTTGACAACTTTTGACATGTCCAACTTTTCTTGTTTCTGCTTCCTCTTCTACCATCATTAATCAGCGGTGGAAGGACGATGCCAACGGGGAAGGTCAGAGTCAAGTTCACTTATTCAGACTAAAGGAGGACTTAAAAAAAAAAAATCAGAGAAAATGAAAATTAATGGTATCGCTGTCATTTGTGAGATGGCCACATGAAAATTCAGTCCGAGTAACTGCTGAAGATCGCTCTATCACATCATTTCATTTGGATGAGCGTACTCATAATGCAGCTTTTTCCTTCATTTGCAAAAGGGCTCCTGACAACACTGTAAGTGACAGGTGACGCTTTTTTTTTTAACAAACGAAATCACTTCCTCTTTGACACTTTTTCAAACCGCTGTGGCAAAGCTCATGTAATATGTCTCTGTGCTTGAGAAAAGTAAATATGCTGAACATTCAGCACGAGTACAACGGATGTAGAGCCAGTCTTTGACAGAGAGACAAGAGAACATTCCGAGTTCCAAACATTTAAAGAGCATGTTGCGCTTTCCAGAATGGACCACAAATAGGCAGGCAGGCTTCCATTTAGGGAAGCTTGGCATCATGTCCTCACTCCTCCAAAAGAGCACATCTCTCAAGGGTAATCTTGGGAGGAAACAAGTTTGGCTTGATCAATCAAGATAAAAGCTCAGAATACAAAGTCAATTTGTGCCAAGACAAATATAATCTGGTTCTAAAAATAAATGCATGGATACTGTAATCATCGGCATTGGAATAACAACAGGCATTTGCTCTTTAAAAAAATAAGTTTTTCTATTTAAATTGTTTTAATAACCATATTGTACATCCTCAAATTGCTCTATAGACAAAAAACATCATACAGCCCAGAATTGAAGATCGTATTCTCCCTCACCTGGTGATCTGAAAGTCCACGCCTCATCATCATCGAAGTGCGTATCGCCGGCGGTGAACCTCTCCCCGGGGAAAAAGGCGTGGGCCACGGCGCCCCCTGGCCCGTCAAAGGGATATCCATCATCGTGGTCGGCCTTAGTGAAGTCGATCTGAATGTCGGCGTCGCTTCCTGCCACCTCGTGGAAGTTAAGCGGTGCGATGTCACTCCAAACCTTCAGGGCGTAATGCATGAGGGCTCGAACCGTGTCCCTGCCCAGTACGGCTGAGTCCTTTGGGAAGGTCCTCACTCTGAGACAAAGAGAAGGGAAGAAAGATTTCATGCAAAAATTTGAAAAAAAAAGTGTCTGGCCACGCATGGCCAACCAAAAAGTCTTTATGTTCTGCCTATTTCTGAAAATGTATCTGTGAGTGAGCAGTGAGCACATCTCTAATCGGTTCATTTACAGATCAACTGATGATTTTCTCTGCACACGACTTAGCAGCTAGCCTCCTAGATTAGTCCTTGTCACTAGGAAGCATTGCCAAAACCTCAGCAGCAGAAGCTGCAGTGTTAGCACAAATCAAGTTTAGCTAACGGCGTAACCAGCATCAGCTTCTGATAACCAGCACATATTCAAATGTCAATGTGGGGTCATGGGAGTTGTGTCTGCTGAATGCGCTACATCTGCGAACTAATTAGCAGAGTCCAATTCTGTGGCTTGGTGGTAAAGTGAAAACACAATCAAATCCACATGAGTGCTCGCTATATGATGAGGAATATGGTCTCTACATCCTTTTGCTTTAGTCGCTTCAGCTTCAACCCCGATTGTCATAAAGCCATATTTGGCATTTGCATGAGACAGAACCTCCCCGCCAAAACGGACTCACTCCCAGCCGAAACAAAAATCTTTTTGGAATTAATTAAAGAAGCGAATATTAATGCTATTTTAGGTGGAAAACAGCAAAGAAATGCTACGTTTAATCAAGAATTACAAAAGCAAACTCATACGACGCCACCGCACGGCGCAGTCGCGTCCTGTTTTTCTTCTTCTTTTAAATTACTGGTGGATCCCATCTCTATGGAGTCCCCTCTCAATATTTGTAAAAGAAGGGCATACGTTACATCTGTCCGTTTTGTGCATTTTCAGTAAACTCGCTTCAAAAATTTGAAACAATTTGATGGAAACCTGACTTACGTTTGTAAGAAATGTATATAAAAACGTGGTGCTTGGGAGCTACCACGGAATACATATTTTGTCATAATTCCCTCAAAACTTAAAATAAAACGTACATTGCAAAGCTGAATTGAAAGTAGGCGGCTCTATTAATATATGTGAGAATAAATCGTTTTGACCACCATTTTCCTTGTTCCACCAAACAAAGTCGGACGCTAACCATCAACAGTTGGCAACTTGGCATCTACCATAAATTGCGCTTGAAATGTTGTGCCTGAGTTGAAGAGGAGACTACTAATGAGTCTACTTTTACTTCCTGTGGCTGTGCAGCGCCACGGAGACATGCGATGACATCACAAATGATGCTAAGTACCTGACACGCTACACCACGCACCCACAAACACACTTTATTGACCTACCCCGTGGAGACAAGCACTAATTACCCTCCTAATTGAAATGAAGCATCTCCTCGAGTGCACGCGACAGCAAGGACACGCCCACTCATGACGCTCACGCTCGCACAGTTGGAACTATGCCGCCGACAGAGACGCGGCCCCATGCCGTGCATTACCGAAGCCAGCACATGCACGCACAAAGCCACGAGTCTTGTCATTCAGGCTGAGAGCGAAGGTCTCGAAAATTAAAGGCTCCGCGTGGATCTTCCCCCTTGTCAAGACTCACTCTCTCTTTTTTTTTTGCTTCTGACACTTTCCTGCTACTACTCTTTGTCACCAACTGAGACATATGTGATATAAAGACATTTTGATTTTGATTTTTTATTTTTTTTTACCATAAATTCTCAGAATGTCACTTGTCAAGAGCGGCAGATCAATCCGGCAGATCAATGATATTTTGTACCCTTGAACAACACCAGGCACGTTTTCTGTGTTCATCTGATGTGTGATGTGCATCATGAAGACAAATTAAAAGTTGACACTCGGAAAGAAATGATGGCCTTTTCTCCAGAGGGAACACACGCATGCACACATCGATAATCATTATAGGTCAAAGTGAGCAAGATACGAGTAAGGCCTTATTATATACCACGTCAAAAAGATTGTCCTGTGATGTGGGTTGTACGAGAGGGGATTTTTCCTGATCTGCACAGAAAACAGGCAGGCAAGGCAATTGTAAATGTTAAATGTGTTCAATATCGACCTATTTATCCGAGTTAGGCCGAGCCATAGGCTGTGTGACGATGGCATAAAACGGAATTATAGCCAATTAGGAAGCCACCTGAAGGTCGTGCTTTTGCCAGACACAAATAGAGGTTGTGGTTTGTATAACGTGTCTCCCAAGTCATTCACCACAATAAAATAAACAAGGAGAACAGTTTGCCAACAGGAAGCCAGTTCTTTATGTATTTTGATACATAGTCCCATCTCCACATGTTGTAACTCTTCAAAAACTGTATCTGTCATATCATAGTGTTGTTTTCTCCCCTACTATGCTCCTTTTGAACTCATCTGCTCCCAGAAACGTATAAATACGTTCTATTTTAAATATCAGCATGCACCCAAAGACATATTTATAGGCGTTTATTTTATTTTTTATTTTATGCTAGAGCATACAGAAGGCTTTCATGCAGCCTCTCAACTAAAGAAAATGGTTGGAGCAATGGTAGTTATTAAAAATACGGCCAGCAGGTGGCAGCAGAGTATAAGAGATCAACCAGGGCCATGTTGCAAAAAGCTCTTTCTCCTTCTGGATATTCACAGATTTGTGAATAATGATGAAACTTGAATATATTCTAATACTAATGGCTGAAAAACGGAAACAGATAGAAATATGCTTTTTTTTCCTGATGAAAGGAGAGACTCTAATCTTTCTTTTGGTAGGTTCCATGCTTTTATAGCAATAGAACACAATATTCTGTGGGCCTTGCAAAATCAGTCAAAATCCAGTAAAAGAGCTGGGAGCGAAGAGGTTGCTTCAGTGCAAATGGCTGGGAGTGAATGAGTTAAAGGAGCACAGATTGAGCCTTGTTGTTTTACCCTCTCACCTTTCTCATATTCTCTTTTTTCCCCCCCATCTAAAAAACTTGTGGCGCGAACTAGCAAACCGCCAGGCTTCTCATTCTGTCTGTCGGTTGTTGCTATTTTTCGTGTTTCACTCCAGGTTGATGAATTTTTAAAAGCAAGATTTAGACGTTGTTAGATCCATTTTATTGGTGCCATCCGGGAGTAAAAATGTAAAATTAAGCAATTTTTCCCACTAAAATGAATGGATAGAAATAGCCAATGAGAAACAAATGGACAGAAATAATCACTTTCAGCCAGCTTGTTTTTATTGACTTAATTAAAAAGAAATCTAGAAATAAATGATGTGTGCTTTGCCAGAGAAAGCACAGCTGTGCGTTCCATGCGATTGCTGCGACTGTTAGCGAACTGAAGCAATATTTGTTCAATAATCATGTTCGGAGACCGATTTGTTCAAGAACGGGGTTGTTTGTGAACCGAGGTTCCACTACAGATGGAAAATAGAAGTGGGAAGAAAAAATAGAAAGTCACTTATTTATGGAATATGCAAGAAACTGAGGACACTCTTTCACTGGGCACTCTAGAGGTCCAACAAGCACACAGCTTTCATTACAACCGGGAAATTGTATTACTTTGAATGAATTTGCACTTCATTGCATCAGGATGGGTTGAATATTATTCTACTTTCATGCATCCCCTCTCATACGATCAACATTTTTCCATGACCTTGCTACACTTGCTTCACAATGTGGCAGTAATGTGATATTAGCAGAGCTCAGGAATGCTTGATTTGTTTAGCAATATGCAATTTAGTGACTCGTGCCGAAGTTGATATTGTTGTTCCCAATTACGCACATGGCCAAATGTCTCCTCAGATGAAAATACGGTGTGTCTAGAGGATGCAATGACCTCAAAAATAGAGTAAATCTTCTTATTGTGCAAAAAAATAAAAAAAAACACAGTCCAAGATAATGACCACATTAATACGGCACTTAAATATTGCACGGGTTCCAAAGGGAAGAAAGTGACGTCCGCATGCTTTGGTGTGCCCGGTCATTACCGCAAGCAGTTTCACGTTATTATCGCAAATAGTCACAGGGTTACATAGACGACATACCAGCGGCCCCTTTGGATACAGCTGTGCCTTTCTTGACAGTCACTAACAGCTGTGAGCTATGGCTATAATTAGCATGATGACGGACCCCTGCTGCTGACTTATGACTGTGGTTACCCTTCTCTCATTAGCTACTACTTTTGACTTTCAATCAGGTTTTGCTTCTTTTTAAACTGTCCTTGCCTTAGCGACTTTAACTGTTATTAATGAGGTAAACAGTGATATCACTGCGGACCTACAGTACATCTGTGTATTCTCATATTCTTGACTGAATGTTCTATAAAAAAACACTCATTTGCTTCATTAGGAAGATGAACGCGCGACTTTAAGAGATGGATAGACGAGCACGTGCAGTCAGTCAGATGTGGGCTCGGAATGGTGGTCCAGGTGTGGGTGGGCGTTTGTGCCAGTGCCCCGCATGTTCCAAATGCCTGTCGGCGCCAACCCATTTGATTCAAATGAATGGGCCTCCATTAAGCTCTGCGGAGGGTGATAATTGAATTGAATTTGGGATGTTATAAATCTGCGACATGCAGGGGAGGGGTTTAACAGATGCAAAGCGGGAGAAAAAATGTTTTTTTTCTTTCTGTCTGTCTTCACACTCTCATTCAGCTCACTACATAATAGCCTTGGATACTAAGCAACCGACCTTTAGGGAAAAAATATTTCAACAAAATTTGGCCAGGAAAGTCGGCTAATGCAGAACTAGTAAATTGGCAACAAATCAAGCAGAGTATTTACTCGGGAATAGCATTTGGCTACATTTACTTGTTTGACTATGGGGAAAACAAAAATGTTTTTAAAATGGGAAAATCTCTCTCAATGCTCTGAACTCAGATGTAGCTCAGCTTCGCATAGTTGATGTCATACGCTTGAGTATTCACTCCACAGCGCCTCTGCTGGTTGAGGCTAAGTAATGCACTTAATTTTTCATGAAACGTTAATGCTAAAGTGGCTCTTCTGTAAGGAATTGATTTGAAGAAGGAGATCAGGACACAAAAAAAGGTTCATCATGCTTAACTCATTCACTCAATTTTCACTGACGCAACCCCCTTCGCTCCAGGCTGTTTTGTTGGATTTTGACTGATTTTGCAAGGCCCACAGAATATTGTGTTTTATTGCTATAAAAACATGGAACCTACCAAAAGAAAGACTAGACAAAAGAAAGACTTCTTTCATCAGGAAAAAAAGTACATTTGTATCTGTTTTCGTTTTAGAATATAGTTAAGTTTCATCCTTTATTCACAAACCTGTTTAAAACACTGGGGGAAAGAGCTTGTTGCAACATGGCCCTGGTTGATCTCTGATACTCTGTTGCCACCTGCTGGCCGTTTTTTGTAATAACTATCATTGCTTTAAGCAACCTTTTCAGGTCGGAGGCTGCATCAAAGCCTTCTGTATGCTGTAGCATAAAAAAAGTTTTTGGGACCATGGCAATATTTAAAATAGAACATTTGTATACGTTTTTGGGAACAAAAAAGTTAAGAATATTGTAATAACTATGTGTAAACTATGTATTTTGCTACATATATTTACACAATCAGACATTCAAAACAATGACTTCATTTGGAACAGAAAACTCATTGAAAATTCAATACCAGCAGTCTCTCAAAGATCTGTCAAAGATCCCCATTAATTTGGGTAAAACACAACATCTGGAACAGCTGCGGGAAAAACAAAACCCTTAATGCTCACTGTAGGGATGACCTACAAAGACAATGACCTACATATATTTTTATTATTATTATTATTTATTATTTTTTATTATATTTTTTTTAACAATGTTTTTACAGAAATCTATCTATCCAAATGCACACCCATATAGACATCTATCAACTTTTTTTTTTGAAAATAGTCCTTCAAAAATATTGTAGGTTTTACAACAAACATGGACTGATAAGAAAGCCTTGTGGCTTGGAAGGCAGTGGTTGTAAAGAAGAGGCAATTGTGAAACATGTGGTTGGACGTGCACATGAAGCAAAGGGCCACTTTTACTAACCGCCGCTAGAGCAGCGGCCATACCTCGGGCTGCTGAACACTGCTGTCTGAAGTGTTTATTGTTTCTTACCTCCAGGATAAATGCCTCTTCTTCCATTTGTTGGGAGGGCTCAGACTTCGTTTTCTGCGGCCCACTGTCGCTTCACTTTCAGACACATCTGGCAGAGAACATCTGGGCGTTTTCATTAGCCCCAATGTAGCTTGATCTGTAAAGAAAAGTTGATTGTGTGAGAGATTTGATGATAATTGTGGTTAATTTTGACTGATTGTTTTTGGGATATGAAAGACAAAAAACGCCGCCACTTACCAAAGACTCCAGTCTCCTTGAGTCCTCCAAACTTCTGCATGGCTTTAATGGCCTTGGTCAAGGCCTCCTTGGTCTGAAGTTGGCCGGTTACAGGGTCAGGTGGTGGGAGGTAACCGAACTTGCTCAACCAGTCCTGGAAGTGAAGCGAGAAGTTTCAGTCACAGATTTGACAGTCTCCAGATACAGTGTAACACCTGACCTGACCTGAGCACAATATGGCATCGTTTAAAAAAAAATCTGCCCAGCTATTTATGATCCTTTTTAAGTATATGTGCCCTAAAGTGAACAGGCTACAATCATAAGGTCAGCAAGTTTCCAATGATTTGCTTATAAACTTTCCCCTAGCTCGGCACATTAATCTATAGAACCATAGAAAAGAAAATGTCACTGACTACCTTTTACTCACATGTACATTTCATAACGTGCACAATTCCACTAAAAATACACATTCAACTGACTAGACCTGAAACAAAAAATAACTAAAGAACATGTAATCTCTTACACGGCCATTCTCCCGTCACGTGTGTGACAATCTGACAACAAATTGACTCACAAACAAACTGAGAATACAGGAGGCTTTGATGCAGACTCTCAACTGCAGAGAACGGTTGAAGAAATGGTAGTTATTACAAAAACGGCCAGCAGGTGGCAGCAGAGCAAAAGAGCTCAACCAGGGCCATGTTTAAAAAAGCTTATTTACCCACAGTTCTAAACAGATTTGTGAACAAGGATGAAACTTAGCTACATTCTAATGCTAATTGCTGCAAAACGGAAACAGATAGAAACATACTTTTACTGCTGGGAGGGAAGGGGGTTGCTTCAGTGAATGACTTAATTTCATGAAATTTTAAGGGAAAATGCTATATTGGCATAAACAGCTCTTTCTTTAAAATGATCTGCCATTATTTTTTGGGGAAAGTTTTATGTCTGAAAAGTACTAGTGGTATTGGTACTTGGTATCGGTACTGGTGAGTACTTACTACTGGTCAGAGATGGGAAAAGTACCGACATTCTTTACTTGAGAAAAAGTACAGTTACTTGTGTAAAAAAAACACTTTGGTAAAAGTACTCACTCAAATAATTACTCAAGTAAAGGTAAAAAAGTACAGGCTCTCAAATGTACTTGATGAGTAAAAGTAAAAAGTATTTTTATCATATGTATCTCCTACACCAATTTGAAAGATATTAGCTAATGGAGCAAAAATGGGGATACATCGGCCAATTGACTCTCTGGCTTGCTATCAAGTTCAAATTATCTTCTGTAGTGGCGGCGCGCATTGCCCTCATATTTATGGGTTGTTCTAATCTAGCCAATTGCACGTCATGTGATCACAAGCTGGGATGCAGGTGGCCATGTGTAACGCTTGATATGATTGGCGGAGCCAGGAGACATTGTCGTATTTTATTTGTTTTCATGCATTTAAAAACAGAATTAACAACCTTGTTTTGAAAATGGATCAAGTAAAAAGTACAGATACTCATGTTAAAATGTAACAGATAAAAGTAGTCTAAAAAATAAATACTCAGGAAAGTAAAAAGTACTGAAGAAAACTACTCTACACTAAAAGTGGTATCAAACATTTCTAATTTAAACAGATCAATAATAATTACTATATCTGCCCAAAAATTGTAGACAGAACCAGTCACTACATATAGACAAAAAATGACCACTCAAGCACACTCACAAATCTCATTTTTGGAGGCCTTTAAAAAAAATAAAAAAAATGTTTTTTTTGCCTTTTGCTTTTAAGCACTTGACTTTGTTGCAGCTTTTGGCTCATCTCATCAGGGGTCGACACGGCGAGTTACACAATGACATCTAAAAATGTCTGGCCTTGAGAGAGGAATAATTCTTCTGTTCAAAAGATGACATTCTACGAGAAGACGTCTTTACACCGTTGCAGACGCTCACCTTAAACAAACCGAGATTAAAAAGAGATGGATCGCAAACGGGAACGTCACAGTTGAGTTCAAGTGTAATCAGTCACAAACGCACATCCTCTCCCTGGTAATGCAAGCTGACACGCTGGTAATTGATCATCAATTTGCCTCCAAATAAAGAGGGAACGTTACTTGAAATGACACTTCCAAAGGTGCCTTGACTTACGAGTTCTATTCGTTCTGTGATCACATTTGTAAAAAAAAAAAATAATAATACTTGTATCTCAAATATGTTTCACACAGATCAACCAAGCAAGTCCCAAATCCCAAACTCTGCTGCGTCATGACTCATGACTATTTAGATTACACTTATTCATGAATATGTGGTAAACAACAAAAAACGCTCATTTTGTTGCATTTAACTCTTTGACTGCCATGGACGTTAAAAGACGTCAAGTAAAAACCTACGGAGGGCCGCCAATGACGTTAAAAGACGTCATCCAATTTTTTTATTATTATTTTTTTTTAAACGGGTGGAGGAAAGCCTTGGCCAGCTGTGGTGAAAGTTTCAAGCAGATCTAGTTAGCCTAATGACTATTTTTGGCCCCTAGATGGCAGCAATGACTCTCTCTTGACAAGATTGGGTAGGCGTCAGTAGAAGACGTGAGGCGGAGCTAGAGGGGACAATGGCTGGGGATGGGAAGAGAACATGGCGACCGGTGATGATCATCATCGATGATGATGATGATGGTGACTCTGAGGTTGACGCTGAAGTTGGAAGCGTTGACGCGGCGGCTATGACGACGTCATAAAGGTTCACCGGTTAGCGATGCTAACACCGGAAAACGCGGAGCACAACCGAGCACTTCTGCACAGGCGGACGTTCAATCGGACGACGAAGAGTACCCCGAGTCCAATGCATATTCATCGTTGGAATGGGTACAGTCTGCTACTTGCTATTCCCCGGAAAAAAAGGCCGTCAAGAAAGTGTAACGTCTGCACGCGAAAGGGACAATCTGCAGTGAAACTACTCTGTTGTGCAAATCTTGCTCCCTCTCCTTGCACGCAGGGGAGTGTTACAAAAAGAAAAACTGTATTTGAAACATCCACATAATTGTAAACAGTACCACAATTGCACACATTTGTAAATAGTTTGCGAAATTGTTTTGTCAAATTGTTACACTGTTGAATGGAAATAAACGTATTTTGCAATCTAAAAACACTTTTTCATTGTTAGTGATAGCGTTTTACAGAAGTAAAGCACTATTTAGGTGATTGTGGCATCATTCATGGACAAAAAGAAGTGCAGAATTCACTAGAGTGCATGAAATAACATCGTTTCACAAAAAGCTCTTTTTTTTTCAAAACAGAGCATTTCGGTGAAACTAACCATTTTCTATTGTTGATTACTGAAGAACAGAATAAGATAGAAAAAAACTTTTTTTTTCTGATGAAAGATGAGAGTTCAATCTTTCATTTGGTAGTATGTGTGTTTCCATAGTCGAAACACAACATTTTCTGTGGACCTTGAAAGATCAGTCAAAATGCTTAAATCGGCTGGCACTGGCGACATCCCGTTTCTGAAAACGTCTGGCAGTCAAAGAGTTAAAAAAAGAGAGAGATAAGAAGATTTTTGAAAGTTTGTCACACAGAAAGGAGCCGTTATTGGTCCTAATACTCCTGGGTTGTTGCCCTCCCGTTGACCCCATCACTTCTGGTGGACTGGCCTGTCTCCTGGTATCTCGGCCACATTTTATACACAGCACTGCTGGAGGCACAGCAAAAAAAACTTCGGATACCACTAGTGGCAAGGACATCGGAAACATTCATTCATGTTCATTATTCATTCATCAAGATTAATAATAGAAACAGTTGACAAGCATTTGTGTTTGTTTTTGTTTGAGTTGATGAACATTTTAATCAATTCTGACACTTTCCTCACGTTTTTTTTTTGCACAACAGCAGGTAAATAGTTACAAATTGGCTTATTTTTCTTAACTGAACAAAAGTGAGATTGGATGATGATTATGTGTTCCCTTTATTTTATTTTTGAGCAGCGTGGTATTCGTCCTTGGGCTATGCACTCAAAATCTGGCGCAAACCTGTTGAGAAATGCTGCGAACATCAGACAGAAATTCAGGGGGAACTCTAACCTCCTCTGTACCCCCAGCGGTGGTGGCAACATGGAAATTGAAGTTGCGTTTTCTTGTCCGTGGAGAGATTGCATCATTGTACGTGCATCAAAAAATAATATTTCAATGTCACCCAGTAACTACAGTCGTGCATGCTTATCTTTCAGGTCAGCGAGTTGAGATTGTGAAGGAATGAAATTGTGTGCTTCACAATATAAAGCAGCCAAATTCGAGCCATTTTCAATTTGTATAGAGATCAGTCAAGGGTGTGGGTGGTATAACACACACCCTATCAAAAATGTTTTTGTGCACTTGGAGGGTGCAAACACTTTTCAGCCACTAATCTTCATTGATTTCTCCTCAGAGTTTAATTGTATTAAGCCTCACAATTTTGAAGGAAAGCTAGTAAGCATCCATAACATTGATCCTGGCCTCTCATCTGCTGCTGATTGGTGAATTCCTTCAGTGGAAGGTCACATGTGTGAAGGTGAGTTGAGTTTTATTTCATGGGAGAGGAATCCTGACATTTTGCTTTTGTGCTGCATGCAAACCTTTGCCATTTATTGAAGATGCCATACTGTCATATTTGCAAATAAGCCCTTTGTGTGTCCAACAGCAATAATGAGCAATAAAGCATCACGTCAACAGTGTTTACCAAGTCAGTTGTGTAATGTTGGTCGATGCGAATTATGCCACTCCACAATCATTTGCTGCTGTCAGCAGTCATAATACGGCAGAACGATTTTGAAAAATCTATCGTATCTAATTACATTTGTGTTTTTTTTCTCATTATTGCGATTGTGATTTAACATGCAATTATTCTTTTCAAGGTCCTCTTCCCGTGTTTTTTAAAATAAACACAAGGAACAAAAAACAAAAACATCTGCAAAATCAGATTTATTATGCAGAATTATTTTTGCTCTTGTTTGTTAGGCTTACACTAACATAAAGGCAAAGGAACCATAAATTAGTTTAACTCTTTCAAACCCCAAAACGTACAAAGCAATGGTAATTATTATTTTTTTAAAAAAACGGCCAGCAGGTGGCAGCAGAGTATAAGAGATCAGCCAGGGCCATGTTGCAAAAAAGCTCTTGTTCCCAGTGTTTTCAACACATTTGTGAATAATGATTAAACTTAGCTATATTCTAATGCTAATTGCTGCAAAATGGAAACAGATACAAATATACTTTTTTTTCTGATGAAAAAATAAACTTTTTTTTTGGTAGGTTCCATGTTTTTATAGAACACAATATTCTGTGGGCCTTGCAAAATCAGTCAAAATCCAGTAAAACAGCTGGGAGCAAAGGGCGTTGCTTCAATGAAAAGGGCTGGGCGCGAATTAGTTAGTAGGAATAATTAATAGGAACTTTCAACTTCAGTGACAAATCATAACAATCAAATCTGAAAATTTTAAACAAGCAGATTTGGATCTTAATGAAACTTAGTGAACTTGTTGATTGTGATGGCAGAGCACAAAATGTAAAATTTTAGGTCAATCGGAGAAGGGGTTTGGGAGCTACGGCCAGACAAATTTTGACAATTTTAGGAAAAAGGGGCGTAGCCACCTTCCTTCAAATCCTTAGGAACTATTGGGTCAATCTTTACAAAACAGATATTGTTGGAAAGGCAATCCAACAAGAATTCCAAATACAGTATGCAATCATTTAGAAGATTGGTACATATTTTAGGAATTTGACCTTTTGACCTATAATTTGATTTTGAAATTGTCTCAGCCTGGTGCCTCAGGTCAGCTGACCAGCAGCTCCCGGAGATAACAAATTCTAAGCAGAACCCCAAAGGGTGTGGCACTTTTTCTGTGGCGGGCCCCAAACTATGCGATGACCTCAGAGAGGACATTAGACAAGCCCTGTTTTTATCCCTTGATCGTTTATTGTTTTTTTGTTGTTGTTTCTTTAAACTGTTACAATTGTCTTGTGTTTTATGTTTCATTTTTATTTGTATACATGACTCCGTTTCAGCTGCAGCTGTTTTTTTAAAGTGCTGTAGAAAAAAAAAACGGAGTTGAGAAACAAGCACCTGGGCGTAGTGCAAACTAACCTGTGAGATTCAGTGCATTGAGAAACAAAAGCTCAGCGGCGAGTTAATGTGCCCACCAAGCCTAACTTGGTTGCAAGTCTCAAGGTCTGCCCATGGTTGTCATGGAAACTAAATTCATGCTTGTCATTGGCCCAGCAGTAAATGGCACGATGGGATAAGGCTGGCAGTTTGTAAAGTGTGCTGTAATTCTTGATACTTATTTCGACGAAAGCTTGTCACAGGCAAGGTATTAATTAATGCACATGGGCAGTGTTTGTAATTGCGAGAATTTGAGCTATGGAGTTTGACAGTGGAACCGTTGAATTCCATGGCCACTATTTGGTCAAATAAGTCAACAACCTGAGCTGCTCCAACGAAAAGTGTTTGATTTCGATAGCAACCAACAAATTCTCTACAGCGAAAATATTTTTCATACAAACATAAAAGAGCACATGGAAACAATAAATGGAATATTACAGGTGGGAATGTAAAGTGTCAGCAGGAACATATTTTCACCCCACAACAGAATCATCGACTACAACTCGGGATAGAAATTGAACAAGGCACGTTGGCTGGTAGTCATTTTAAATGATTTCATGGGGCCCTGCATGAATAAAAAAAAATAAAAATAATCAATTGCTATGTGCCAAAAGTGCATTTAATTGCTTATGTTATATTGCTTTTATTTCAAGTACAGACGCTCTCCTACTTACGAACATTCGAGTTACGAACAACGGTACATACGAACATGTCTGCGCGTCCAGTATGTCGAAAAATGTTCGGAAAGAAATGCTGTAAGTTAGATTTTGTATTGCGCGTAGTGCTTCTTTCCGCCGCTAATACTGATGCTTGGCGCTGTGAGAGCTCATTGGAGGCTCAGCAACGTGTCGAGGAGGAGGAGGAAGAAACGCCGGTCCCCATGAAGGAGGAAATAACTTTTGAAGCCGATTCCAGCGACGACGAAGAATCTCTCATGATATAAAATCCTCCATCATCTCCTTAAGCATCGAGTACATCTTCCAAAAGTAAGTTAAACTTCATTTTATTTATCTTATTACGTACATGTACATACTGTGTGTGTCTCTCTTGCTCTCTCTCTCTAACATACGTAGTACAGTACAGCACTGTACGTATTCTCTCCATTTTATTAAACGTTTTTTTCAGTACAAACCAATGCAGGTTACTTGTACAAGCCTTAAACATACTTATATAAACCTTCAATATACTTATATAGGCTTTAAACATAAATTATAATACAAAATATAGCACTGAAGCAACTTACGAACAAATTCACCTTACGAACGATCGTCCGGAACGTAACTCGTTCGTAAGGTGGGGAGCGTCTGTATAACATGCAATGCTTTTGGTATGTGTGTTTGTGCATTATTTTTGCTTTAATCATCAAAGCATATTGTAGGAGTAGTACTAATATTAATACTAATAATAAATAAAATATTAATACAACAAAATCCCCACACAGCCCAAAATGTATTCTGCCTTCCACTATCCTGCACATCCACACCTCATTTAGGCTTAAGCAGCTTCTCAGCAAGCTATGACATACTCCCATTCTTTGCTACTGTACTTGGATGTGAGGATGTTTGCACCTCGGTAAATCCTGGATACAGGAATCTGTAATCCTTTAATACAGAAAGGTTTGGCATCAGCGAAAAGCTTCAAATACGAAGGAAGAAATTCACATTGAGAGCGAAATAATGAATCACATAGAGAAGTGCCCATAAATAGTATGCAAATCATGGAGGTATACATATTACACATCATCTTGAGTTGCGTTCTAATACTTATAGCGTGAAGATATTGTCATCGTAGATACAGTCATGTATCTTAAAGGAAGGCGAGTCATTTTATGGAACAAATGCTTTTACCTAGCGCTTTAATCTGCGAGGCAACGGTGTCTGACATCGCCCACACTAAACCTAATTACGTCCTCTTTTACATGATGTGTTTATTGATATGCAGCTGAGGGTGAATCACATTTCTTCTACGAGACATCTGCTTGTTCAGTGCAAACAGATTTGAAGAAGAAGCCCATGCTTTGTACGAGGGAGACATTGATTAATGCAGGGCTAAATTTTGCATCAATGTCGCGTTTGAAAGCACAGAGGGAAGCGGAACGCGTGGGACGCCGGGCCGGGCAAGCCATGATATTTATTTCTTTGAATGCGATTTTGATCATTTTTCCTCACTTTTTTGGTTCGTTTCTGAGAAACTGCATCCAAACTTTGGCTTGTCCTTTAAATAGCTCGATAGCTGAGAGGAAGGCTGGTGATGAAAAGGAACTAATGATTGACAAAGTTATTAGACGCTGGGAATCTCTGCAACGGGGGAAAGCAATTTCAGTAAGTTAGTGGGTATCTGCGGGTGGTTTTGAGAGGAAGTGATCCCTTAATGCCATTTCCATAGCGGAGTAGTCACAGGTCAATATAAGGTGGTAGTTCCTATGAATGTACTTTAATGAAGATACAGTATTCATTCATTCATACAGTATTCTATCAAAACTCAACTTTAAAAATAACTTGAAAGAGCAACCAGAAAATAAATTAGCCACAAAGCAAATTAATACTATATTACAAGAACAAATAAATAAATAAACAAATCCCTTTCTATTCAGGTTAATTACATTAGACCACACACACATCCATTCCTTTATGATGCTGACATCACACCCTTTAATGAATGACTCTCACACACTCACACATACACGCACAAGTACCGTAGCTATGGTGTCACCACGGCAACTGCTCTGTAAAGCGTCCCGTCATGCATGCGACCTCTTCGGCCCCACAAGCCCTCCCTGTTTAAGCCTGATGCACAGCTGCTGGCTCCCCTTCATGTTCATCCTCACTGACAGGAAATGACCGAGTCAGAAGAATTTAACCTTGTGACCTTGATGACTCTCAGGGGGTCATGGAGCCACCCAGTCTATTATAGTGTTGACATTGTTCCTAGCTATCCCCGACACTTTGGAAAGTTACTAAGCTACACCAGGATAGAAGAGAATAGGCAACTGTGTACCGGTCGTCAAATTATGAGCTGCATTGGAACACACCTCTTTACGATGGCGTATTAGGTTTAGGGCCACGTCTAATTTTTTTTTATTTTTTTAGAACGGGGGTAATATTCCAAGAAAAGACTGACAAATTTACGAGATAAAAACAAAACAAATATTTGTGACATTATAAAATGGCAAATTTAGGAGAAAAAAATTGAATTTTTGCGACATTATAAAGTGGCAAATATATGCAAGAAAAAACTCACAAATTTAGGAGAAAAAAATAGAATATTTGCGACATTATAAAATGGCAAATACGCAAGAAAAAGCAAAAAATTACGAGAAAAAAACGTGAATATTTGCGACGTTATAAAGTGGGAAATTTAGTTGAAAAAAATTGAATATTTGCAAAATTATAATTGGCAAATTTGCGAGAAAAAAACTTGCAGATTTGCAAGAAGAAACTTTCGAGAAATACACGTAGCTTACTTGGATTTTTTGTGCCACCTAAGTCACAAGAGTAAAAAATTCATATGGCGGAAGAATTTGTTAAATTATACTTTAGGTTTTCAAATAAGGAGATAGTAATTACTTTTGCGGCGATGAACCATACCCTATTAAGTATTCCCACTTGCCTGCCTACGACGGCGTATTAGGTTTGTCGTGTCACCATCACGCAAATTTGCCACTTTATAATGTCGCAAATCTGCAACTTTTTCATGCAAATTTGCTACTTTATAGTATCGCAAATATTCAAGTTTTTCCATGTAAATGTAAATCCCAAATTCTTCCACGAGCTCCGTGATTGTGACGTGAAGCAAAAATCATAGCCAGTTAGGAAGCTAGCAAAATCATGCGCTCTTGCCGGATACAAAGAGAAGAGCGACTGCTTGTGTTGTGTGTTTGTAAGCTAACAGTTAGCCGAGCGTCTTCTACTTCATCGACTTTTCAACAATTATCTTCAAGCACATTTAAAGCACTTAGAATCAAATCCCTGAAATGACTTTAAAGGCTGTTTTAAATCTGTTGCTTGTTCATTTTCACTATAGTCAATCAAGGAAACAGTCAAACGCTCACCCCTCCCTCCTAAGGAGTCGAAAATGAATGAACAAGTTAAAGGATTACTTTGGAAAGAAGAAGTCTTTAATTAAAAGGAGTATTGATATTGCTGAGGTGAGTGAGTCCATATAGGCTGAAGAAGCATGAAACTTCCCTAAAACTTTTCATCTTACTGCTTAAGCACGAAGCACATCTTATGGTTTGCTAAAGCCAAATTCATTGAAATTTAAGATGGCTTATTCACTTGATGTGAGACGAAGAACACATTTTGAAATATTTTTTGTTGATATATGCTGAAGCAAACGATCTATATCAACCTTATCTACAGGTACATTAACTACGGACTTAAGGTGTTATGTTTTCTTTTTAGCAGCAGTTATTACAAATTTGTTTTAGTTTTCAAAGAAAATACGTTCACCTTTATCGCAGGGATGTGATTTGACCAAAGTGAAATTATCTGAAAATTTAGCCGGGGGTCTGGGGGCCGCTGGCACCCAGCTAGGTCCAGGGCAGTGCCCTGGTGGGGGGACTGGTGGGAGCTCATGGGTTTTCCGTGTTTTTAAGTACTTTCAATGCACTCACATGACAAAGAAATAGACAAAACAACAGCATAAATTTTCAATGTATATTGAACTATCCCATATAAAATGGCAGTTTTAGTCAACTCAAAATCAGTCACATTCAAAAACATTGGACTGTCTTTGCTTTTAAAAACTATCACTGAGAATATCATCATATCTAACTAATGTGATTACTAAGTTAACACATAAATAATGTTGAAGAGTTCAAATTTCATGAACAAATAATTGTATCATGACCAAATGAAAAGTAACTCATATTAGAGCATACCACAAATGTCTTTGTTATAGCAGAAGATGTTATCTGTCGGAGTCATGTGCATACACAATGAACTACTTTAAAAAAAATAAAAAATAAACGGAATTTTTTTGGGGGGGATAAAAAAAGCGGAATTCCGCGAATTAGCGGAAAAATCACATCCCTGTTTTTAGTAGCAGTTATTACAAATTTGTTTTAGTTTTCAAAGAAAATACGTTCACCTTTATCGTTTCTGGTGCATTAGATTTCGATTTAAAGACTTTTAAGGATGCCACGCTTGAATTTTTATTAGTTAAATAGTTACTGTACTAACTTACTCCTGTATCCCATTGTACATTTATTGATTTTAAAACATTTACGCATCTACAAAGATGCATTCAGAGACACTCACAAGCAGTAATACAAATCAATTACAGAAAGATGCGTACAACTGTGACCCTCCACACGTATTGAGCAGACAGCTACATTTATCAAATGCTCTCTAAAAGGCTTTTTCACGAGCAGGGCTGGAATCCAAATCTCATCACATTTTAATCTCGACCAAGACTTTATTGGTCATTAGGATCAATGAGAATTAATTGGACCATATGCAGTGAACTGGAACAGAAGAGGATGGACTCCAAAGCATCCATTAGTTGGGATTTCAGCTCAGTGCATGTTGTGTGCCGACTGATGCCTCATCTTTTGCCGGAGCAGGCAGTCGCTTCACTCCAGGAGCTATTTGGCTGTGCTGGAGTAACAGAGCGCACATAATGAGACACCAGTCTGATTTGGGGGGAAAGGATGCGGAAGGTTCTGATAAATGTGCTCACTCTGACACACAACCTTCATGCGGTGGTTGTGAATTGCGTTTCTTCGACATTTAAATCGGGAAAAAGTAACTCATTTATCAAGTTTGAATGCGCGTGACAAAAAAAATCATTTCATTCCATCCTTTATAAACAGCTGTTAAGGACGGCGGTAATGGAGGGTAGTTTATTTCAAGGGCCTCCAATTAAATTGGTTAGTTAGGACATTTTGCCATCTGCTGCCGTCGTTCCATTCCTTTATTTTTTGTTGTTATTTTTAAAAACCTTGCCTTTAATTTTCATTTCATTTTATATAGCTGGAAAGCGCATAAACGCGTTTGTGGTAACATTTTATAAATGGAATGTGGTCTTGTATATGAAGTTCAGCGAATGCTTGGTCCTCTCTGAGTCATAAGCTTTCCTGCATTTTTTTTTTTTTTTGGCCACGCCCTGTTTCTTCTCCAACAACCTGGCATGATGACCTGGGCATCTGCATGCTGTCAGAATTCAAAATGTTCTTCTCTTAATCACTTCAATCATGACCGGTGTGCAAATTGCATCGCCTTTCATAGCAAATTGCATCGCCTTTCATAGCCGTCATAATGTGAATAGTGTGTCTGACAAGCAATAACAATTTCCGCGTCCTCCTTAATCCTCATACATGTCAAAGCATTCCTGAACAATAGATTGAATCCTATGGGACACATTGAACCCACTTACTTAGGTCATCTTTTCCATGTCTTTTTCACTAGATAACTTTCTTAACAGGTTTCAAGGCATATATTTTCACTGTAGGGTTAGAGTAATGGCTGTCAGTGGTCAAAATCTGTAACCTCAAGTTTCAAATTTGTTTGGGTTTCGAGGTACTGTTGACATTATTAACATTTTTATTGGTTTATTTTACTTTTTACCTGTTTTACATTTCATTATAGATGTGTTGATGAAGGTGTAATTATGTTGACCTGATATAACCTGTGTGAGTAATGTTTTTGACATTCTTGCTATCTTTTGTACTGTTTTCCCAGAAATGAGAAAGTTACAATGTTTCTATGTTTATCCAAGAAGTCTAGTTGCTGTTCATTAGAAATCCGGTTGTCAAAAGTTCAAGGACGATCTAGTTTACTGGGAAAATGCAAACTCATTCTGTGCGTCACGGGATGACAGAGGCGTTTCCTCATGTTTTGAATAAAGAGGCTGTGTGGGCAAAAGAAGACACACACATTGGATGACACTGCTTGGGTGATGTCTAACTGTGTGACCAGAGATCTCTGTAATAAACCAACCTTGCAAGGACCCTCTCCACCAGAATCTCATCTTGCAATTATTTGAACACGCAAACGATTACAATTAATGGTAATTCCTTCAGTACGTTTTCAAAGTCGGGTTAGGCTTTCAAAGAAGATCAAAAATTATAACAGTTGTTCTAAAATTGAGCAGAAAAATTCAACTGTGAATGTGTGACCTCAGGTTTCAAAGTAGTTTGGGTTCTGAAAGTCAAGTTTCCAAGGGAAAGTTAGGTTTAAGGTTTCAAGGTCAATTGTCAATGTAGGGTTAGTGTTTTAAAGTAAGCTGAGGGTTTCGAAGTCGTTTAAAGTGGAGTCACAATTCATAAACAACTGTCAGAATGTATGAAGTAATTAGTGTTTCCAAGTAGGGTCTCAAAGTGGGTCAATCTCACCAATCAACATTTGGAAAGTTTCAGGGTGTTTCATGGACTTGCAAAGTTTCTAAATTTAGCAGAACCTGTATGCACTGTTTAAACGTGGTAGTTGTGTGGGGCTCACAAAGACCACAAAATGCTATCTATACGTTACCATTGTGACCCTCACCGTGAACCACATCCCTCTGGTGTCAGCTAAGGAATTAAAGCAGCTGTTATGTACCCTTTGACGATCGCATGTGCAAAAATACATACGTGAACACACATGCACAAGGGTTTATGTCTATCTATATGTGTTTGGATTTATTTTTAGAACTTATGCAGTCTTGCAAGTTACCGCTCATGGATTCTTGTTCAGCAATACGAGCGCGTCATAGTCAGTCAGTCTAGCAAATTTAAATACAGTCAAGTAAACATAGCGACTGACATGGTAACTTTGCTAGCCTGTGCGCTAACGTTGCTAACCTGGGTAAATGATCATGTCTTTAGTTCGCGCAGTTGCAATCAAGGATGGCAACAAAGTGCTTTATGAACATTCTGGACTCAATCGCCACAATATAACCGCAATCCGTTGGAATGTACGTACTCATTTAAGTTGCGAAGTATATACTTCATGTGCTTATCAAACTGAAGCAAGCAGGCTTTGAGGCCACTGGCCATTGACACTTATTCTCTGCCACCCACTCGTACTTTTATGGTCGTCCTCTGTGCTTTCATTTCACATTTCCGAGAGAAATGGAATTCAAAACTATTCTGACACGGACGCCACAAACGCAATCATCATCATCATCACTCTTCTCTTTTCCCTTATCCGCGCAACTGTGACTTGTTCGGAAGTGACCATCTGGCGGCTCTCAGTCAAAACATACACGTGAGCTAATATCAAAGACACATGAAGAAAGGAAAAAAGTAATGTTTTTGCACACAACCAAACCGCTTATTATAACTCTGCCAGTTTCTGCAAGCAATTTGAGAGCCGTGCTTACTATTCCTTTCGGCTTTTCTTGATCATGTTATTAAAGCTGACTATTGGCAGCTCAGATGGCAAAGCTATAGATTATTTTAGGCGTCCGCACTGAAGCCAGCACAAACGCCACAAACCGCTGCAATTATACGATCTGGTCAATCGTTTGAAAGGCAGCAGCAAAGCCAAACTTTGATCTAGTCAAAGAGAAAGTGGGGCGGTGCGACACTGGTTAAAATAGAACTGTCCACATGGAGTTGATTTGAGGTTTCCTATACAGGCCACTCTATAGTGGCTAAACTCATGTAATAAAGCCGCCATGGAAAAGCTTTTGCGTGATCCTCAGTTCCAAAGGAGAAACCCCAATCACAACATTAACTCTTTGACTGCCAGACGTTTTCAGAAAAGGGATGCCGTGGGTGCCAGCCGATTTTAAGCATTTTGACTGATCTTTCAAGGTCCACAGAAAATTATGTGTTTGGACTATGGAAACACACATACTACCAAATGAAAGATTGGACTCTCATCTTTCATCAGAAAAAAAAAGTTTGTTTCTACCTTATTCCGTTTTTCAGTAATTAACAATAGAAAATGGTTAGTTTCACCTCTGTTTAAAAAAAAACGTATTTTAACGTCTTTGGCACTCCTCCATAGGATTTTACTAAACGTTATTTAACGTTTTTGGCAGTCAAAGAGTTAAAATACAAGAGAATTGTGAAATCAAAAGAAAATAGTCAGGGTCCAAACCATGCTGTGACTAAAAAAGACACTTATTCGGACTTTTACTTTGAAATAAGGCTGATTTGGGAACAGCACTATTCCATAAGGAGGTGTAATCACAGAGCTAAAAACAACCCACAAATATTCAGTATAACTTGCATATTAAATGCATACTGTATGCCAGTGATTTGGAACTGAGGAAAGTCACCATCAATTATTCCTTTGAAATATGTTAAATGGTGGGAGAATGAATGTTCTGAACTCCTGTTTCTCTGTCAATGCTGTATTGATCAGTATATTGCTGCCCAGAGGAGTTGCCACATGGCTCAACTTCTCTTTTAGCTGACGTCATGTTGTTCTGAAGGCTTCATGATCAATTGATCAAGTATTTTTGCTCTATTGCCATATCATGTTAATGTTACAGCAATCAATACGTTTAAAGAAATCATTCGTTCTTAATTAACTCTTTGACTGCCAGACGTTTTCAGAAAAGGGATGCCGTGGGTGCCAGCCGATTTAAGCATTTTTGACTGATCTTTCAAGGTCTACAGAAAATGTTGTGTTTGGACTATGGAAACACACATACTACCAAATGAAAGATTGGACTCTCATCTTTCATCAGAAAAAAAAGTTAGTTTCTACCTTATTCCGTTTTTCAGTAATCAACAATAGAAAATGGTTAGTTTCACCTCTGTTTTGAAAAAAACGTCTTTTAACGTCTTTGGCACTCCTCCATAGGATTTTATTAAACGTTATTTAACGTTTTTGGCAGTCAAAGAGTTAAAACATTTACATTCATCATGCAACTTTACAACCAATGTGTCTCTATTTAAAATTTGATACCCGAAACAATTTTAAACAACCAAACCAAAAGAAGCAATTTCTATTCAGTTGAAAATATCACGCACAAAACGCTGCAGCTGCCACGCTCCAATGGCAGCCAGTTAAACATCACATCCTTGTCGAATTATCCTTTTAAGATATGGCAAACTCCGTCAATCTCATTTAAAAAAAAAAAACACAAGCCCCCAACGGTACTTTCACACTTAACAAAGCTGTGGCGACAAGAGTTGGATAGCAGTGTGTCGATTGTTTTGTGTGCTCGGCACTCCTCGCTGGAAAATGTGAATTTTATGCATGTTACACGCTAAACTGTCAGTCATTACTGTCAATCAGTGCACAATGAGAAGCTGTGACTGGGACTTTTCCAACACAAGTGTCCTTATTAACCAGCCTACCGCACGGGACCACACACCGAAAGGTCACACGGCTTGGCGAGAAACATGTCTGTAGAGGAAAAGTGTCCTCATTGTTCAGAAGAATGCATTTTCATGAGTACGTTACGTATTGATTCGTTTTCTCTGGGTATTTTCCAATACAGTATACACTATTTATAGTACAAATCGTGTTTACAGTGCAACTGTACTCTGTTCCATGAGCCTTGGTCGAGGCCTTTCACGTTTAGACTTCAAAGTAGTGCAGTGAGTAAGTGGCTGAACCACAGCGCATTAAACACATCACAAGACACGTTAGCACATCACCACAATGAAGGAGAATGAGGGTGTCATGCATTCATGTGTCTCTTGGCGAGTTCTTTTCACCAGGAGATTAAAGGCAGCAAGACAGCAGACAACGACAAGCTATGCCAACGTTAGCTTATGTTTATTTTTTCTTGTTTTGACTGAACAATGAGCAACCATCAGTTTTTTTGTATCAACCATATTGTCTTAGCATTAAAATATTAGAAATAGTTTTGGCATTTGTAAAGCATCAATGCTTACAGTGATAATGCCAGCTTGTATTGTTAGCGCTGCTATGTGGTGAAGATATGCGTTCTCTGTGACTATTAACGCAGCAAACGTTCATAATCGCATGCCATTATGATTGGTCATGTTTGGGAATCACACTTGAACATTAGAGGCTTTGGTCGTGTGAGGCTACATTTAAATCTTGCTAGCATTTTTAACACTGCAAACTCATTCCTTTACAGAGACAGTCAACCTTAATAATTTTTGACAATAATGTTATATGTGACCTCACTAGGCTTATTAACATGACATTCTGGTTAATATTACATTTGTGAAATATGAGGGTTTTTTTTTTATCAGTATCAGAAGGCGGCTATTTTGCCATTTGCTTTCCAGTAAAAATGACATCACAGTTGCTCAGATCTAAGGCAACGACCAATCACAGCTCACCTGTTATCTGAAGCAGAGCTGTGATTGGTTGTTACCTGAGACCTGAGCAACTGTGATGTCATTTTCACTGGACAGCAAGTGGCAAAATGGTCGCCTTCTGATATTGATAAAAACGGCTGGATTTTGCTGCTTAACTCATATTTCATACCGTACTTAGACTAGTGGGGCTGTATAGAACATATTATTGTCAAGAAAATTGTATTGCAGTTGACTTCCTCTTTAAATGATTGCATTAAATATCACACTTCACCATTTTGTTTCAACTAAGAAACAATAAAGTTTTGAAATACTTGCCCTAACCCTAACCCCGACAACATCCTAACATTTTAATTGAACTATTTTCTAGCAACACAAGAACATAATTGGTACATTCTGCAGGGCTAATTCTTTTTTTTTTTTTTAAGCTTGTCTGGCGGATGACATTCAATGCAAAAGTTTCTCCATCTTGTTACATCTTGACATCATTTACTTTTCCCCGCTAAACGTATTCCATTCTTCAGCTTTTGGCTAAACTTTCAATGTGTTGGTATAAGGAAGCCCCGAAGAAGAAGAACTGGAAGAACTAACCTCAAGGAATTAAAGCGGGAGCATACAGGGCTAGTGAGTTGGCAGAATGTGATTCTTTTGAAATCGGATGGTCATGAACAGCAAAGCTAATGAGAAGCACTGGCGTAAGTTCTGGGAAGGCATGTTACAGGAGACCCATGGGAGGGCTCACCAGTGAATGCAGCATGTTCCTGCAAGTCAGTGGACATGAGACCAGATGGAGAGACCAGAAATTGCACGATGAAGTAGATCAGGCACTTGACGCACCTTCATGCAAAAACAGCAGAATTACACGGATATTGTTAATAAAACCACGTGTTCTTGGTATTTTCTTGGTATAAAGCCATAAAGCTCTCTTTTTTTTTTTGTCTGCAGCTGATCAATAAGTACGCCACTGAACTCAGCATAAAAAAAAAAAATTAAAAAGAATCATCTTGAAATTGATAAGATTGCCTTTTATGTTGAAATCCCCCCCCAAACGCAAGGATTACAAACACTTCTGAGTGGTGCACTAGATAACAGCAAAGCATGCATGGCTCAGAGCTGTGCTTAAAGTTTGTGGATCAGCTAATTAGTTTCAAATACAGCGACGCAGCAGCGCACAAGCTCCACAAAAAGCGAAGTGACGCAGCATAATGACGGGTGTCGTCGGAACGAGTGTTAAGAAGAGGTGGAGGACGACACGCTTCTGCGGGCGGGTAGTTGTTTTGCGGACCATGTCCCAAATGGGCATCAGTTATGAGCACCAGTGGGCCGAGATAAAGGAACCCCACTTAAAAGCCAGACGAAAAATCGGATCCACCTGCTCCCAACAGCTGAGCCGAGCTTGATTAGTGGGAAGGAGCCTTTTTTTTCCAACGTCAATCAATTAAGAAGGTCACTGGTGGGAGGGATGGTGTCTGTGGCCCATCTGGCTCTTAAAATCTCCCTATTGTTATTTACACATTGCCTTTGTTAAAACATGTCTAAGTCCACTCTCTCCAAGTGATCCAATCCATCCATCCATAGTTCCCTCCTATCCACCCATCCATTTTCTAAACAAACAATCACACTGACACCAATGAAACATTTAGAATCATACATTAAACCAACACACATTTTTGGAATGTGGGAGGAAAAACCCGACTAAACTAGACCAATGAAGGAAGGCCAAATCTGAGATTCAAACGGCAAACCGTATAACAGTAATGCAGACATGCTAAGCATGCGTAATCGTGGAAACGGGGCTTGATACGATTCATTTTTTGTTTTTGTAAAGAACCAAACCGTTCAGTTGAGACGAGGTGCAACAAAGAGTCCGCTTGACTCATAAAATAATAAAACCTCCGGGACTATGCATTCACATCATAACTGCTGACGACATTTGTATTGCTGCTCTTAACTATTGTATATAAATAGCTCACTGCCTTCAAACGATGGGAAAAAAGGAACAATTCTTTAGTGAACACGTCCACATCAAGTTAGTGCATGTGGTCCAGCAATTCATAAGAAAATTCCGGGTCCAGTGAACCCACTGCCCTACAACTAAATTGCCCACGGTTGTGTCATTATTTGTTACAGTCTACAAAGATCTCTAAAATATCAGGGTAGAGGTTCCCTGGGAATTGGAAACAATGCAAAAGAGCCAACACAATGTCCGTAATCAAATTTGTTTGGAGGCGGAACAAAAGATGGCGACCGGAGGGACACTAAAGACCCAGATGCTTAAGAGCGTCTGGGCGAATGTTCTAGTGGCTTGAAGCATGAATTTGTTAAGGGAGACAAAAGCATCTGCTACAAAAGCAATTACTATGAAAAGTATGATGTCAGCAGCAGTTCAGTCTGTAATATTTTGTCCCCTCATTAAACTTATCACCTGGCACTAATTAGAAATGGCAATTAACTCAGATATTGTGTATGAATGCTGTTGCTTTGCTGAAACGCCAAAGAAAGAAGTGAGTGGACAATATAACTATATATATATATATATATATATACATATATAACTATATATATATATAACTATATATATATATATATATATATATATATAACTATATATAACTATATATATATATATATATATATATATATATATATATATATATATATAATACATTACAAACCAAAACACGTAGCATCCAAATATGTCCCCAAGCCACTTAAAAGATGACATCAGTCAAATCTGCTTAGTACAGCTAGCGCCATAGTATACTATTTACAATAAAGTTGTGCGTGCCTTGCGCCACATCCACCCTTTTAGGTAGAGCATTTAGTCATGTAGCGTATAGAATAACAACGGAGCCACTGCATAGATTTTTAGGATTTACAATTTTTTTTCCAGCAGAGACAATAATCTCTCACAGTAGAAGCAGCGCAAGGACATTTACCAGACCCCTGAGACTTTATCCCCCACTGCATCTGCGTAAAGTAGATGAAAAGCATGTTGGAATCATGTTTGAAAGCTCTTGTATATCTTAGATCAGGGGTAGGCAAGTCGGGTCCTAGAGAGCCGCAGTCCTGCATGTTTTTGATGTCTCCCTCCTCAAACACAACTGAGAGGCTCCTGCAGAACGTAATTATGAGCTGATGATGTGAAACACCTGGGTTGGTGGCAGGAGACACCGTAAACATGTAGAACTTGGCAATCCCTGTCTTAGATGGTCTAGTCTTCTTTATTTGTATGCATCAATTCAACTGTTGAAAAAGGCATGGTTGACACGTACAGGACAAAAGTGGAAGAACCCTAATGTGCAGTGTGAGCAGTCAGGTTGCGGTTGTCAGTCAATCCATTAAGTGTAAACACCTAAATAATTAGCTCCGACTTTCCAAAGCAGTGGGAATTAGAATTTCAAAACAACAACTTTGTACTGCTACAATAGTGTAGACGTAATGGCATAATTGCCCATTATCCCTTCTTTGTCAAGATCTTTTTTGCAGAAGTAGTCAAACATTTTGTTTTTTTCTGATAAGTGCTAGATTGGAGTGGGAATACTAATCCATTAAATAGTTGTTGACAAATCACGTCTCGAAGCAATGGATGCGAAATGGAGTGCATTACGTGGAGTTCTGTTCCAACGGCGTAACCTGCATTTGCATGAAAGTCAAAACAAGTGGTAGTCAATCTCAAAGTCATTACAATATTTTGTACAGTATTTAATACAACTTTGATTGTCAGTCCCTTTGATACAAGTAACACAACCAGCAAATATGCATACTTCATTATCATAATATGACTTATCTTGAAAATATACAACTTTTAATCTAGAAAATCCATCCATCCATCATTTTCAATAGCACCTATCCTAACACTTGCATGTGAGCTCAGCCTATCCTAACTGACTGGGCAAAAGGCGAGGTACACCCCTGGACTGGTGACCAGCCAATCGCAGGTCAGATAAATACAAAAAGAAGAAAAAAAACATTCATACTGAAATACAATTTTGAGTCTTCATCTAAACATAGAAAAGCATGCTTTTGGAATGTGAGAGGCAGAACCTGCAAACTCCACACAGGACGGCCGAAGATTTGAACTTCCGACCTCCGGAATGTGAGGCAGACGTACTAACCACTTTACCAATATGCCACAAAGCTTAAAGAAATACCATTTTATTCTCACAATTATAGTCAATTTATGTCAAATAAAATTGTTCTACACTTTAATCTCAGTGTTTTTTCACAATTTCTCTAGTCATGACTTTAGATCGAAACTTTTAGAGGAAAACTAGTGTTTTGACATATTTAAAGCAAACAGCAAATATGCATACATTAACATTAGCATATTCATTCCAGTTTCCCTATCATTATCAAAACAAAATCATAGGCTATAAGCTCCGTGTTAAAAATGTGCCTCATATTGTATTCATGTGGGTCCAAAAAAAAAGTGTTGTCGTGATACATTTCCATAGCATGACTGAGAGAAAATGACATATCCAATAAAGTCGCATTGTCTCGCCCTGTCACAGAGCTGGAAGCGAGCCTCATTTCATGTCAGCAGGCTGTCACAGCCGAGGCGAAGACATCTTGTGTGTATTTACTGCGAGCTTGCCTTATTTATTGCGCGACCTCATATCACGGCTCTCCATCACTGCTTTGGAGTGCCCTTTGATTCCTCCTCTCTAGTTATCACACCCTGTCTGCTTAATATTCAGAGCCTTTTGCCACCTAACATCCAACCCAAAACAAAACGGCAGCCTACGAATCCACTTTCACGTCAAAAAAAGACGGACAAACTTCTTACCACCCCCGTGTCCTCTCGCACGGTCTGCGGAGGAGCCGCTCGGCTCAAAGGCAGAAGCCACAGAATGGGCACCAGGAGCAGCATCTCCACGCATATATTCCTCCTCCTCCTCCTCGTCCACTCGGAAACAACCGGAGCCAGGTTGGTCCCGCGGGGCTCGAAAAGCAGCATCCACGGTGCGGAGCTCTAGTCCGCAACGCGAATTAAAAGGGGGAAAAAAAAAAAGAAGAAAAAAAGTAAAACCTCACAGGCTACCTCACTGTGGAGCGTAAACACATAAAACACATGAAAACAGGTGGCTGAGGAAGTTTGCTTTGCGGGTAAAGACGAGCGAAGTGGCCGACATGAGAGTTGTGGCCGGCCGGTGCTTCCGTCTCCCAGCCAGCAAGTGGTACGAGCTTCCCGCTCTTGCGCTGAGAAATGGAAGCAGCTGTGCTGCGTGGGCTTTTTGTGCCTCTCACGCGCGCGTAAGTCACACGCGAGTGGACGGGAAAGGTTGGATTCAAGAGAGGAGAAGCAAAGGGAAGAAAGGGGGAGTGTCGGGCGGGCCGCGGGGGTGTGTCTTGAGTAATTTGAGATTGTTGTGGGTAAAAAAAAACAAAAAAAATCTAAATCTCAACTCGTATCTCCCCACTGAAAATGGAAATGCCATTAATCAGCTCCAAACCCCATAAAACACCAGCAAAAATGTATAACATGTTTTACAATGAAAATAGTAATACACTATTGTACTTAAAACTATGCACCGACATAAGTGGGTTTTCATCCGTCACCAGAATCGCTGGCGACTGTATTTTGACATTTCCGTACATCCGTGCATTTCTGATATTTCCGCAATGCAACACAATGCAAAATGCTTCCTTTACACCAGTGGTGTCCAAACTTGGTCCTCGAGGGCCGGAATCCTGCAGGTTTTGGATGTTTCCCTGCTCCAATGAACAGGATCGTTATCAGGCTTACGCAGAGCTTGCTGACGAGCTTCAGGTGTGTTGGAGAAGAGAAACATCAAAAACCTGAAGCACTTCGGGCCCTTGGGGACCGAGTTTGGACACCACTGCTTTACACTTGTATTTGTTTTTATTGCTTTTGCCTGTGACTAGCATACAAACCAGGCAGATTGTTAAAAGTAAACATTTTCATCACATTTTAAAATCAAAATAATCCTCACAAATCAAATGACAACAATCCAAAGTGCATTTTTTTTCAATGAACCGGGCGTCATTTCACCAACTAAGACCGCCATTTTGACTTGTGACGTAAGAACGTAATTTTCAGTAGGCATCAGTTTAGTGCTCAGTTTGTGTATTTTACGTCAGGCATGTTGGTGGACAACTAATGGGCAGTATAAGTAGTAAAAGTAAAAGCCGGCCGCAAGGTGTCCATCAACATTATAGGCAACTTAAGAATGCAATGTAGGGTCACCATGGTAATGAGTCATGCCCCACTTCACGTTTAATCTCTTTGAGGTCACTTAAAAAAGCAACTAGAAGGCTGCTGAGCTTGTTCATGTTAACATTTTTTAATTTCTAAAAAAAAATGTATTTGGTTGACATTTTAAAATCAAAAGACTTACCTTGGAGTCCCATCACACCTGACAATAATAATGTTGTCAACCAGGGAGGATGCTTTATCTTCCAGTGAGCTGAGGGACAGACTGTTTAAAAGATTTAAGGATAAGAGGGTGCAAGGGAATGCTTCAAACCCAACTGCGCAACTTATCATGAACCTAAAACCACCACCATTTTCAAGTGAACCAGCTCCTCTGTCGGTGCCTGTGAAATTGCGCTTTAATTTGGTGTCAGCTTGTAACAGCATTGTTGCTAATCATCTTCACAGCTCAGGATATAACTTCACCTTTTCTGTGTTCTATCCTGAAAGTAATCTGTGCACAGGGAAGATTTTTGAGAAAGAAGACATTCTTTTCTAATGACACTTCTGACACATGTGGCGCAGCATAACGCACCTTTGCGTCAACTCAGACAGCAAGCATCATAAATGGTGGTGAGTCACTTGCTGAGAAGATGAAAATGATTGAAAAGGAATATGATAATGGCAAACTGGAGGCATACCGGAAGGAAAATGAAACACACGACTCAGAATGTCAATGTAAATCTGCGGTGTTTCGAAGACACTGAAATTGCCAAGCTGAGGATGGAAGTAAAGGTTCCATTTCATAGGAAATTTGATGAAGTAAGACGAGAATGTCCTATGGAATTAAGCCAAAGGCAATAAATGCCAAAGAAAATCACACAAAAGGTCGATTACAAAAACAACAGACTGAGGAAAACAATGTCCTTGTCCAGAAACCAGTGTTGCTGAAGGAAATGGAAATATTGTTGCAGCAAGAAAATGAGCTGCGGATGCAAAAGGAGGCATTTAAAGAGATTTGTAAAAAAAACACAAAGAGAATGTCAAGAAGGACTTATTGAAGAGAGAGCTAGTGATGGAAACAATGAAAGACACACATGACCACGGGGTCCTTGAAGAACTCTCCAAGCTGGCGGTAAAGGATGGATATAGCAAGAGAACAGATGAACCCATAGAAAGCAAACACAGAATGGAACTGGAAACCACACATATCCAAACTGTGTTAGCTTCAATCAGTGCGAAAGCAGAAGACTACAGTAGGGTCTGCTTAGAGGTGAAACGGTTCCAGGATGAATTGAAGGCAGCACAGCAAAAGATTTCAGTGCTGAATCATCAGAACAAACTACTGATCGACAAACTGGAGAGCATGAGAGACTATACCAGGTTAAAATTTTGGAGGAGCGGGTGCGGCTTCTCAAGACACAGTTGAAGGACTTGAAAGTGGAGAACCAGCATATTTGTGTAGCCATAGAAAAGCCTTCTCAAGAGCAACTGGCTTTGCAGTCAGCGCTACAGAGGCTGCGAAGTGAACACCGCCTGGAAAAAGACGCACTGCAGAATGAGAGGCAAGTTCTGCAGGCACAGCTCGTGCACAAGGTGGAGCAATGAGGTCAACTTAGGGTCCAGCTGATTGAATGTGAGGAGAAGCTGCAATGGTTCACTGGTCATGTTGAGAACCTAAAGAAACATCTCCACCAAAATCAAGAATTCAAAAACCGTCTCCAAGCTATCTCCAAGTCTAGTAGGTATGTGAATCAAACTATGCCAAGAGGAACAACCGGTTGCACCAGGCAAAGGAATAGAAAGGAGTCATATGAGAATCCCAACATGGAGCTGGGAATGGAGCCCAGAGATTGGATCCTTCAGCTGCAGAAGGAGGCTGAGGCCCTCCAGGGTGCCTACAGAAAGTACCTGGTGAGTTGTCCTTCACATCATCCATACTCTCGTGCACCGACACAAATTTTGAACTCCCCGCACCCCTAACCAGGCCTGTCAACCTGAGATTTTGAGAGGACCGTTCTTTCCTGCAGGGATGTGATTTGACCAAAGTGAAATTATCTGAAAATTTAGCCGGGGGTCTGGGGGCCGCTGGCACCCAGCTAGGTCCAGGGGCGAAGCCCCCCGGAGCTCATGGGTTTTACGTGTTTTTAAGTACTTTCAATGCACTCACATGACAAAGAAATAGACAAAACAACAGCATAAATTTTCAATGTATATTGAACTATCCCATATAAAATGGCAGTTTTAGTCAACTCAAAATCAGTCACATTCAAAAACATTGGACTGCCTTTGCTTTTAAAAACTATTACTGAGAATATCATCATATCTAACTAATGTGATTACTAAGTTAACACATAAATAATGTTGAAGAGTTCAAATTTCATGAACAAATAATTGTATCATGACCAAATGAAAAGTAACTCATATTAGAGCATACCACAAATGTCTTTGTTATAGCAGAAGATGTTATCTGTCGGAGTCATGTGCATACACAATGAACTACAAAAAAAAAAAAAAAAAAAAAGAAATCGGAATTTTTTTTTTGGGGGGGAGATAAAAAAAAAGCGGAATTCCGTGAATTAGCGGAAAAATCACATCCCTGTTCCTGAAACTACCAGAGACACCAGCACAGTCTTACCAAAAGCAGTCATTTGTAAAGGTGACAAATTATAATCACTTTTCATCAGCTGAACACTTTGTTAAAAACAAAAACAAAAAAAAAACAATCACACTTTCTAGATGAGCCTTCACTTGTCTTAATCTTATCTGCACTCAACACTATGCCAGCAGGGAATTGCTACAAAGATATATTGTAGAGGAAGTTTGGTCATTTGACTGTCTGTTCTAGCTGTCTTAGTCCTCGGCATAAAAGCACCACACAAGACAAACCAAGTGCATAAGTCCACATCCTGTCGTCTCTAGCTCAGAAAATTCTACACACTCAAAGTGGACCTTGGTGAGATTTGGCCAGAACTGCTTTTTCAGGATACCAACCTCTCTCACTGAAGAGGACCCCGAGGGACCCTGTGTCCTCCCCAAACCATAAATCATCCGTATTTGAAGACCCATAGTTTCCTCTGATTCTATGACTGTCAGGTATGAAAAAAGGATCAAAGACAGACTTCTAAATAATCTTTTTTAATCATGTTCCCCCTATAACAAGGTGTTAAATCCATTTGAATTTCAGGTGAATCTCCCTTGTTGCTCTCATCATAAGATATATTCACAAGATGGGCCCAGTGCACTACAGTCTATGAAGATAAATGTTAATGATCAAAAGACTGCTACTGAAATTTTCCCAGGCCCGCAAAACATTCCAGAACTTACCCTGGACACCTGCTGTTCCGAGAAGGCACCTGGGAGCACTCTGTCCCCAAACCACAGGCGTAACATGATCCCCCAAGGGACTGTATAGACTCAAAAGGACTGAGTAGAACACATCTCCAGGGACTTTGCCTTGGAAGTAGAAAAAGAAGACATGGAACATTGCTAGGAGAGGAGAGAAGAAAAATCAATAGGTTAGGAAAACGAAGCGAGAAGACACAATACAAAAGGAATGAGAAGAAATGGACAGATTTCTGAAAAAGGACAAGGTAGCAGAGAGAGACCAAGAATGAGGAGTCTTAAATAAATGAAAATACTGAAATGTAGATGTTTTTGAAAGCCAGCAAGAAGCAACATGGCCATGTGTCGAAGGGACCTGAGTGCTAAATCTGAAGTTGAGGTCAAAAGGGTTCTCTGAGAAGAAAAACATTAGCAATGAAGTGTTTTGGTGCAAATGTGAGCATGAATGATTGTTCCATTGATTTTTTCATTGACCTCAAACCAGTGGGTTTAATATTGCAATTACCATGACTGTTGTTTAGGACTCACTGCAAAGCTTTCTAGGTCACGGATGCTTGAACTGCTGCAGCTTTTCCAATGAATGCAGGCTAATTGAAAATTTGTTGCCTTTATATGGAACATCACTGTTGTATAAAAAGTATCATCACAGTCACAAAATGGTGGACCACGCTATAATCATAATTGTATTCAACGGTATGTTTATCCCTTTTCAGGATGCGCAAACAGAAATGTCAAACGACATGTTCCGGATGAGTGCAATTCATTTTAATGAAACTATCACGAGTGAAGTGACTTCCAATTAAAACGGGCTTCAGTGAGTCACCACTGAGTTAAATAGCATCTAATGAGTACACACAACAGAAACTACAGCAGGTCCCCCGCAAGTAGAACAAATGTTTATGGATAATTCAAAGGCTGGTTATGTATAGTCCACATTTTACTACATAACAATATCTTAGGATGTATATACAATTAGCTTAATTGCAGACCAGAAGTGTACTCATTATACAGTATTGAGTACAGTTTCACAAAACAATACAGCTATTTAATTGTTTTTAAAGTTATTAGTATTGCACAGGAGAGAGAAACTTTTCATCCCAAATATCCATATGTTGCATCATATCTATATACGTTATTAATTCAATTATAGCCACGTACGCTCGTGTCTCTCTTCTTGACAATTTTTTGTATGAATTGACTGACGTTTTTGGCTCTTTTCCAAATAGTCAGCTCTTTCCCATTTCTGACACAAAATCTTCCACGAAACAAACCAGATGCCATGTTAGGTTAATGTAACCTCTGAATTTGTTTCATCACCTCCACGACATGAATATGGAGGATGGATCACTTATCTCTTTGACTGCCAAAAACGTTAAATAACGTTTAGTAAAATCCTATGGAGGAGTGCCAAAGACGTTAAAAGACGTTTGTTTCAAAACAGAGGTGAAACTAACTATTTTCTATTGTTGATTACTGAAAAACGGAATAAGGTAGAAACTAACTTTTTTTTCTGATGAAAGATGAGAGTCCAATCTTTCATTTGGTAGTATGTGTGTTTCCATAGTCCAAACACATAATTTTCTATGGACCTTGAAAGATCAGTCAAAATGCTTAAAATCGGCTGGCACCCACGGCATCCATTTTCTGAAAACGTCTGGCAGTCAAAGAGTTATACTGCAATATGAATGTGAACCGGACCAAAACAAAAACATTTGTTTCTTTCTGGTTCGTCTCTGTGTTAGCAGTACAGCGCTAAAATGGTCATGCTAGCACTTGGGTGGTACACAAGGACTCTCCTACGGCTTATAAAGGCCTTTATTATCCCCTTGCTTAAAGATGTGATCTATTATATACAAAATTGCACCTCTTTTAAATGTAGAGCACAGAGGTTTCCAAAAGATGTCACTTTTGGTCAAGTTAGCATTAGGTTACTGTTGGGGGCGCTAATGGAAAACATGTAGATAGAGTAGCCCCATTACATGAAGATAACATCAAATTTTAATGAAATACTTCTGAATTTAGCACACTAAATATGCAGAACATCTGGTCCACATATTACCTGCTGAACAAAATGGCTTTCAGGGTCATTGGCATGGCACCAGAACTCATTCCAAATACATCTCACCCTGTAAAAGTATTGTAATCCAGGATTTGTAAACAATATTTGAGTTAGGAAATTAGTGGTGGGGCTTAATGGAATCCAATTAACTGGAGGTTTTGTAATTAGTTAATCTGAATAAATGATAATGTTGGTATACAAATCTTTTGTATAATATCAATGGTTTCCAATTCAGATTTTCTGCATTCACTAATGTTGATTTTCCATCCAATTTCTAGTCATCATTTTGGTCGCTTGTGAGACGGATCCTATCCCAACAGAAGTAAGGTTTTCGATTAAAATTTTGCTTCAAACAATTCAAATCAGGCTATCACATACGCAGGACAATGTATATACTGTATTAGGATTAACCTTTTTTTTTTTCTCAAATCAAGCACTATGTCTTGAAAAACGGTTTTGCTTTATAGTCTAGAACACTGGTTCTCCAGTATCCCTATCCAGCCTGTTTTCCATGTCGCCCCAGCCAACACAGCTGGGTATCGTTATCAGGCTTCATGCAGAGCTTGCTGATTAGCTGATCGTTTGAAATACCTGCGTTGCTTGTGGGAGACATGGAAAACAGGCTGGATAGGGGTACTCAAGGACCACTGTTGAGAACCACTGGTCTAGAATTCTGGCCAAAAGTAAATAAACCAACATTTTAATTTGAAGTTGTATAGCAATTGTACTGTGCCACTGAAAATGCTTTGAGAATAAAATCAAAATAGTCCTTCCACTGACTTAAATCCTTTTATTCTCACAGCATCCCGAGCAAAAACAACTGTTAAATCAACGATGTAATAACAATTTGCCTGACAATATTATTTCCTCTCCTTCTTCAGCCAGTTAGTGAGACAAACTACCTTTCTTCTATTGAGGGAAATTATGTTTATACTTGGGAGAAGCGTCTCTTTACATCAAGGCTTAAGTCACGTTGCGGTGTAGATTCCATTTGTCAAGTCTATTATTGCCTCATTTATAATAAACAGCAGCCACAACAGTAATCTGTGTAGTGTGTAGTGCTTTGCTCCGCCACAATAAGTTCCAGTTGTGGTTATACAGATGTTTACTATTGGCCATCAATGATACCCACTTGTGGTTGCATCATAGAAACACAAATCTTTTGACACTGCATGTAAAATAATTTAAATAACAAACAGTAAGTAAATGGTAACGATGGTCCAAATAGAGCTCAAGTGCTATAAGAAAAATAATATGCCATTTTGGAGCTTTAATTGAATTCATTGCTAATCACATGTTCCAAATGGTCCACAAAAGTGGCCATGTTTAAGTCATGGCGCTTTCCAACTGCGCCCTCAATATTCCTGAGACCTTCTGCATGTGTGAAAATGTGAAAAGCATATTGATTTCAACATGGCTTTGTGATTAATGGCAATACTGTGTTGGATTGGCTTGTTGATTAAAGATGTGCTTCATGTGTTTAATGAAATCCGATATGCATTCAAAGAAACATGTTTAGCAGACAGGCTGTAAAAATATAAATTGAGCGTCCAGTTCTGCAGTTGTTGCAGTGGAACATTTGAATGCTGCTTAACTCGTATACGTTTTGCGAAAAATATGCCGTTAGCAACTCAGTTCAACCAAACAGCAAAGGCTTGTGCACATTATGTGACTTTTTGTTTTGTTTTTCAGCCTCCACATGTGGGTTAAAAGAAGAAAAGTAGGACATTTCGCAAAAAGCTTTTAGTAACCAACAATGCAAATGGCTTCAATTACCCTTAGCCTTCCTTACCGTTATAGTTTGAGGGTTTTATTTTCATAGTGCATCCGCAGCGTGGCGCAAATGCTGGCGGTTCTCGAGTTTCGTATCAGTGTAAATGCCATGTCAAGACTCTAGTGCCTGCATGAGTAGGGTGCCACGTTTGTTATTTTATTTATGGAATAGATCAAAAGACCGTGGTGTTACTACACTCACCTGTTATTAAACTTTATTCACAAAAGCATAATATTGACCTGTTTAGCATAATTATATAGCTATATGAACATTTTATACTTTTTTTTTTTGTTGAAGAAAATGATTTACTTTACTTACTTAATTGTCTGTTGGGTGGTGAAATGACATCAAAGGTCTCTTTGGAAGGCTATTTCAAAGTGTTCCAAATATTAACTTAACTGTTTCCCGGAAACCAGAATTCATTGTATTCAATTCACACAAAAAAATTAAGATGCCTGCTCTTGCATTTGAACTCTTCATTTCTTCCTCCTCTTCCAAGTTCAACGACACGGTAATCATACTGGAGGACAAACCCGATCCTCCTGGGTCTCGGTGAAAATCCTTGATTGGAAGTGATCCCCTCAAACTTAGCCTGAGGCTCGTGTACATCTTCTCAGATGTCATCTTTGAACTTTCAGCCTCTATTCCACGTCCCCCTTCAGTCGCACGCATTGTCAGAATGTATAAATGAATAAAACAACTAGTTGAGACGCTACCTTTGTTTGCCAGAATATTGTTTTCACGAATCTCTGTATTTGTGAGGCTACTACAGTCCAGTGGTGATGTGGCCATGACAGAAAATAAATTGGCGCACCGCAGGGCATGCAGCCAAGTAATGCATCATGGATGTACTGTTCGGATCATTCTGCCAGATTGCTCTCAATTCCAACTGAACTTTTTGTGTATATAGTAAACACAAGCAGTTTGGATGCCACTGAAAGCATCAGACTTTTCACACTCATTATTCATAAGGGAAATCAACAGGATTGCCAATGCTATAATATGCACCTGACCAGTCGCATTAAAAAAAAAAAGTCACCTGGGATAGGCTCCAACTCACCTGCGACTCTAATGAGCAGGTTTAGAAAACGGATGGATGGATTTATATGATCATTTAAATCCCCATTCATTGTTACATTGTCTAGAAGAGCTGAAAGCACAACACGACTTGCCAAGTGTGACAAATGTAAAAACATCTTTGGTCTTTATTTTGTATATTTATTGTACATAAATGTCACTTTGTATGTAAATAAACTTGTTTTTCATTTATCATGGTCGACAAGTCAACATCATGGAACAACTCAAAAGGTCATTCGATTGGCTGACTTTTTCCCATTTCCTCTCCTTAACTCTAATATAAATATGCAAAAAAAACCTATAAATCTTTCATTCTAGATAGCCACATAAATGTGAAATTTAGTACGATGTGTTCAGAAAACACACCGCTGTCACACTGACTTGTACTGCTAGACAGCGCGGTAATGATTGCCACAGTATGACGGCCGCTACGGGAGTACCAAAAACTGGTTTGAACCGGAAAAATCGTTCCACTTGAATTATATCAAAATACGAATCAAATCGGGTTTTATTGGAAAGATATACAGTATCTTAGAAGGAAATTATGTTATGTATAATGACAACAAAAAAGTAATTGCATCATACCCTCTCGAACGGAGCCGTACTATATCAAATCGAACCGAATCAAATTGTTCCACTTTCGAAAACCGTATCAAATCTTTTGTAGAGAGTTGCATACCCCTAACAGCCGCTCTAAATTCTAAACTGTGGGCAGGCTGCAGGCACCCCGGCATACCCGCGGACCATTTGGAGTCTTCAGTTAACCTAAGCCTGATGCTTCTAAAATCTGACTAGGACCGCACCATAGCAAAAAAAAAAAAAGGGTAATTGAGCATCTTCTCACCAGACTTACTAAGAGAGTCATCACCGGATCTTTGAGTACGACCCAGAGGCCAAACGCCAGTGTGCAACTTTACAATTCTTGTCAGATGGTCAACCAGCACAGATTCTCAACAGATGAAAAAGACGTTCATGGTTGCTTCAAAATGACAACACTTGCTCACCTTCAAGCTGTGAGAAACTTTTCCGACACACCTTGGAGTTACCAGATAAGCTTACTTAATAAATAACGGCTACTCTAGCCTCTTCGTTGAGGTGTAGCCTCCGCCCACCTCCAATCTATTCTCTTGTCCACAAAGGCAAAATCATAAAAAAATCACCTTCATGATATAACTCTTGAGATGTGGCCTGTGACATTGACGCTTAAGCTCTCATATATTATAAATGTCAAGGACGGCTTTTTCTTCATTTCAGCGTTATGATAAAAGCTCTCAAAAAAAAAAAAAACCTTCCTTTCCGACTTCAAGGCCGGTTTGTTGCATGTTGTGGCAATATTACTGTTATAACGCCGCCGACAACATCTTTCCGCATGAAGTAGAAAGCGTGTACGGACAAAACGTCAAAAATACAAGGTCTTCTTACTAACACAGCAGTTCCTGTCACAACAATCATCGAGGCGGTGACCACAAACAATAAATACTGACGAGGTGAGCTTGAACAGAGTAAACAGAAAGAAAACTTGACTTTGAGACTGGATTGATATGTGCTATGGCAATATTTCTAAGCTACTGTAATGAAAAGTGAACACCACAAAGCTCGCTGTGTCTCTCTCGCTCGCTCTCTCTCTCTCTCTCTCGCTCTCTCAATGTGTCTCTGTTCATGATATAGGGAGGAGTTCATGACTCTTTTCTACTCTTCTACCTATACAGTACTTTCTCAAACAGGACTTCCTGACTCAAATAAAGGAAGTTGCTTAGTTGCAATCTCACCCGTGAGGGATGAGCGGCAAATGAGCTGTGAAGTGTGTCTGCTCCGGAAACAGTGGGGAAATGCTGTGAAGTTTGTTTACTTCCGCTCGGATGGCTCCATTAATGGTAATTTAATAGAGGAATCAAAGGGGGAAATTGAATATTTTTAAATCTTCAAGCAGAGAACATCCATCTGATCTGTGTTCCTATGAATTAGTAATCACGCGAACACAAAAAAAAAAAAAAAAACTTTAAAGGGAAGCAACACTATTGTGCTCTAGTTTTCATCTTAAAATCATCTTTTCAATTAAAAATATGGCTTCGATGAGAACATTTTTTGAATATTTAAGAGCAATGGCAATGGCTTTAAATAATGTATTATAACATGGCTAACGTTCTATTCGCAACTTAAAAAAATGGCACATAAAGGATGTGCCGGGTATATTTCAAATCACCAAGTTTTTCTGATTTCTATTCATAAATTTGATTCCCATATAAAACTGAATTAGTCTAGATTCCAAATTATAGTCAATCAAAATGCAGGGATGTTTTCAACACAATTTTTTTTTTTTTTACAATGATACTTAACCATATTCAGAATTTCATATGTACCTGCAGAGTTTGTTTATGAATGTTTAGCTGTTTGGATAAGCTAGCTCCTCGACTAGCAAGGCCTTTACAACTATGAAAGTGTTGAAAAGTTTTAAGACAACTATTACACTGAATCAGACATCTAGGAGAGAGAGAACTGTGACATTTACCATTCAAGTGGGATTGACATTTTATGCAGATTATCTCCATTTCAAAGGAACATCATTTTCACCTGCGACCCTAATGTAGTGGCATAGAAAAGTGACGACTGGACAATAACTGTGGATTGTTTGTCATCATTTTTTTTTTTTTAACTTATTTTGAACTCAACAGGTATTGCCCGTTCAATTAAGAAAAAACAAAGTAAGTCATTATTCAGGTCGGTCTGGTTGACAGGAAGAATAAATGCTGCTCTGGGTGGGCACATGGCAGGAAATGAGCACATTTTCTCATCACGTCCCCTAAAATGTGAAGACAATTGGACCTGGAAAACAATACAGTGTTTGGCTTATGCACCAATACATCAAAGATAAGAAGGAAACGTCTCTAAACCCCAGAATAATCACTGTGTGCCTTTCCCTAGTTTTTTCATTTTTTATTCTCTGGCAACCAAAACATACTAATTATGTTTAGTCAAAAAAAGAAGCAAACAATGTGGCAAAAAGAGAGATGAAAAAAAGAAAAGGGAAATAATAATTTTGATGTTTGAATTGAGCTGGATTGTTTGGCTGCCAACGACTTACGCTGGCTCCAAATACATTGTTTTGTTCCATCAACATTAACATTGCGGTAGTAAATATTTCTTTTGAGCTATCCAAATTTTCCTGAACTCATTCGCCCTCGAACCATTCATTTAACATTTTGAAATTTTCTTCTCATTGTTTTGGTTTTATTTGGATATTCGATTACTTTCCTTTACTGTGAACATGCTTTTTTTTTTTTGAACAGTCATAGATCAACATTCTTTTTTAAACCATACCGACACAGTTAAAAGTTAATTTCATTGGCTTCAACTCTGATCATTCAGAGATTCTCCCACCTCATGAAAAACAGAAAATAACACGTTCCCCATTGTGGTTGTACAGAAAATGCTCTCATTCTGTTGTACACATCTAATAAGGGCAGACAGTTTGCATAAATGGCTTATTTTAATCACTTAGGAGAGAGAGCCGAAAAAACGCGTGCGAGGCCTGAGGGATGCTTTCGGTTCTAAATTCTTCTTCACTTCTTTTTTGTTTTTTTGTTGTTTTTTTTTACTGCAGAAAGAAAGAAATGTAATGGATTTGAATTCCTCAGGCATTTGGCTGTTACAAAGTAAACACTAATTCTATTTATGCATATTTCAAAGCAGTTCATTAACTTTTCTTCCTTGGAAAAAAAATCAAATCAATAGAGCATTTAAAGTGAATAAACGTTAATTCTATAAGCACCACTATTATCACCTCTCCAAGCAACATGAAAAGCTTTTTAAATCAGTTTTACTCAAAAGATCTTTAGTAAAGACAAAACCGCAAAACAGTCAGATGTTGAATAGAACATTTCAAGCATATGGTCCAAATCAACGCAGTACTTTGAAGAAAATTGAACCTCAAAAGTAGAGCACTTTTTAGCTTGTGCAATTTTGGAATTGAGCAAAATAAGTCATGAAAAATCCGCCTTTGAAGTAGTACAAAGTTTGAACTGCATTAGCTTACAGTACCTTATATGACCTCAGTTGAGTGCTCGTGAAACAAGTGACTCTGCACTTTGGGTTTTGCTTTTATGGGGCTTTCCTTTTTAGTGAGACATAAGACATATTCCAAAAGAAGGAAGGAGAAAATTGCCTAGAAGTTACAGACTAGCAAGGTAAGATCGCAGCATCACCTTCATCACGTTTAGGATTTACTGTAGTTGATAACCGTTTTTTAACACATGAATGACAATTAGCAATACTTTTGTCATTCGTCATCAGTGTCTTTTGTTTCACGTATGACCATCTGGGCAAGTCTAATTTAGCATGTTTGTGAATTTGGAATTTGGCTGTTCTGGCTGCCACTTCCTCAGTGCATCTCGCTATTTGGTGACAATAATAAGTAGACTCAATTTTAGACTCGCATAAAGCAGGTCTAAATGGTGGCACAGGAGGCATAACGTGATTTTGGTGGATTTGATAGGAGGTGCAGGCAGACAGATTCGGCACTCCACAGTGGTGGATGTCCTCTTATTCCATTCATAAATATGCCTCTGAATCATTGTAGATATCAATTCAACGAAGTATTGTCATTATTATGTTTAAAATATTTTAATAGCATACCATGCATTACACACTCTAAAAACAACTGGTTCAAAAGTAAGTAACCCAATTATGGATTAAAAAAAATGGACTGATCCACTTTATGGGTCAATTTGACCAACCTTTCTGGGTTGTTTTATACAAGATGACCTAATTTTTGGACCCAAGTAAAGGATTTGATCAGAATTTATGAGTTGATTTACGCTGAAAGACCCATTTCTTGACTCAAAGTTGGGTCAAATTGGTCCATTTTTTACCCATAGTTGGGTTATTTTTTGGCCCAACTGTTTTTAGAGTGCAACTAAGGATCGGAGATCTTAAACCTGTAATAGATCTATTTTTACTGTATTTCTATAGTTAATGAATCAGATCCTTCTAGTTCCTTTTTTTTTTTTAAGAATTAAGCAACAGGTTACATCACAATAGAGGATGTGGCCAGAATAATAATACCAGTTTCACCATGAAATGGACAGCCTCCTTATAGCAGTTGGTAACGAGCCGTATTGTAAAGCAAGAGCCCAAGAAATAGATTTTATCTTGCCATCATTCTGAAATGCAATTATTTGCCAAAAAGACAAGAACAAGTTCTGCTTAGGGATCCACATCATTTGTATGTTTGCTTTACAGTATCTACATCTGGCGCCGCCTCGAAGGCACGCAGATGCATTTTCGCATGCATTCAGTTGACAGACAACCCAATAAACCTAGATAGATACAAAATCCAAGGAGAGTTACTAACGCGGAATATCTGTTAGCATATTCTATGGCAGCTTCATCTAATGGCATTATTTATTTATTATATATAAGAGCAGAGTATTATGACATCAACAAAGCACAGAAGTAGTGGTGAGTTTTAGAATGGATAAAAACTTGACTAACGCTTAATTTCTCTTCTACTGACATTGCTGTGACAAGCAAAAACACAAATGTAAATACTGTATACATATAGTAGTAGTACTGTATTTTTGCATGATAACTTGCTTGGCAGAGTTCAAATCATAATTGCCCCACAGGTCATTAAATATTGACTAAAAGGAGGCAGGGTTATGGATACACATTCATATCACAGTTAAACCCATGCTCTATATCGAACATAAAATATACTGAAAAGAAGCACCATCACACTTAATTTAGAGTCACCAAGTTACTTCATTGCCTCTGGACAGTTGTGGAATAACATGACGAAAGCTTGGGTACATACATACTGATAATCAGGTTCAATTTGAACCACACACACACACAAAAAAAAAGATGTCATCAGTGGATACTTGTTAGGAACATAAGTACAGCCCACGGGTCCATTCTAAAAAAATAGCTTACCAGTGATGGGACACTGTGACTACTACTAAAAAGAATTAAAACAGAAGGCGAATGTTAACATGTATTTATTTATTTATTTAAACTTAACATGGTTATATTCTGTATTTTGTTTAAAAAAGTGGTTTGGAAAATTAATGAATAAATAAAATAGATTGTGTTGCGTGGGGGAACACCCCTCCCCCCCCCCACCCCTAAATATTTCAAAAGTTTTACAGTTGTGATTTTATATTGCTCCCTCTCCAAGAAAAAAAGTGAATTTCTTACTTTCCAAACATTACCGGTAGAGGCCAAGCTGTTAATTGTCGTTAAGTGAGGGCACAGTGTTCCAATCATTATCTTTTATGCTCTAAGTAGTCACTTGCTAACTAGGATTCTCGTGGGTGCACGTCTGTTCATGGAATTAGAAACCCTTCCGCAGAAAAACTTCTCAATCATCCTGTTAAACTGAAGATGAACATTATTTGCAGTGCAAATTGTCTTCATGAATCCTGGTACAATGAATCCCGAGAATGAGATATTAGTCAGAAATAGATAACAAAGCTCTCTTTGAGGATGATTCATCCTCAGGAACCTTTTGTCCTTAATCTTTTTTTTTTCCTTTTTACAGGGAGCAAGCCTACAGCAAAACGTTGTAAAAAAAAAAAAAGCTGCAGGAATTTCTAGCAAGCTGTGTCCTACATGTGACAACAATCTACCATCAATTGTTCATTACGGCTGGGCTAGCGGGTATTAGGCAAGATGCCTTGTCCGTCCGTCCGTCCGTCCGACCATCCATCAATAAAAATTAAAACTGCCTTTGAATCCAGATGAAAAGACAATTCTGTTTGAACGCCTTTGTACCATTCATATTCATATGCATGTTTAAATATGAATTATGTTCCTGGTGAAATGTGTCATACTTGACTCACACATTAAAGTGATTTATTCGTTCCATTAAAAAAAAAAAAAGCATTACAATAAAATTTGAGGTATGGATGTTACAAATAAAAGTATTGTCATAGTATTTTCCAAATTATGAGAAAAATGTTTGTTTGTACAGTACAATGGGTCTCAGCATGCGTTTCAACATGATTTAAACAGTTTAAGGCGTATTGGAGTTTCCCGTCTTACTCACGCAGGGCCAACAGGCAGAGCTGTGTCTAGAATAAATTGTGCAAATTCACACACGCGCGCCAACAGATTGAATCGTAGATTGAAGCCGGCGGGATCTTGTTGCAGAGTTGTAAATCAGATCAGTACGCCGTACACCGAGTGTAACACTGGAAAAATCAAACTGTTTTCTGTTTTCCTTTCGGAATGCACATTACCCACAAGATACATATCTGTGTATTATTCATTAAACGTTATCATCACTGTATCAACATACATAGAACACATGCATCAAAATCATATGAGGGTATCAGGAATAAATATAATCCTAGAACTCCCATACAACTGTTTGTATGTATTATACCATTGTAAACTTACCACCATAATAACAAAAAAACATTTAATTTAATTAATAACTGCCTGACAGTGGCAGTGAAAATAAACATTATTAACTCTTTGACTGCCAGACGTTTTCAGAAAAGGGATGCCGTGGGTGCCAGCCGATTTTAAGCATTTTGACTGATCTTTCAAGGTCCATAGAAAATTATGTGTTTGGACTATGGAAACACACATACTACCAAAAAAAGATTGGACTCTCATCTTTCATCAGAAAGAAAAAGTTTGTTTCTACCTTATTCCGTTTTTCAGTAATCCACAATAGAAAATGGTTAGTTTCACCTCTGTTTTGAAACAAACGTCTTTTAACGTCTTTGGCACTCCTCCATAGGATTTTACTAAACGTTATTTAACGTTTTTGGCAGTCAAAGAGTTAAGGAGGCCTAAGCACCAAGCATAGAGCCTTTTTAGGGGATTCAATATTACGGAAAATGCGCCAATTTTTGCTTTGATGAAATTAGGGATCGCAAACACAACCCCCAAAACTCACTCAGTAGTCCCTCCTGAAAAGTTACATGCAAAAAAGTACTCACCAAAACCACTTTTACTGATTCCCATCAAATTTAGAGGACGTAACCAGATGCAGCAAATAGACTCAAAGACCCAAGCCTGAAAGTGAAGCATATGTTTTATTAAATTATATTATTGCAATATGACTGTATGAAGTAAAATACAAAAGAATTACAAAAACGATTGTTAGATCTATTGAGAGAGATATTTTCGCAATGTGCTATTTATTTAAAGTGTGCGGCGCGTGAGGTCTGCCTGCAATTTTAATCACCTTTCAGCTTTTGTATTGAATGTGATTAGATCATGTAGGTGCATACACTCAGCTTGGATTAATAAAAATGAAAGATTCCTCTTTTCTATTTGAGATTCTTTCCTCAAGAGACTAGAATTCGCACACCGGGCTCCTTAGCGACACCTCCAGAATTTCCCAAGCGGGTTCCCAAGTACCATGAGATAATGAAGTGCGACAAATTACTGGAGGAAAAGAACGGCACTTTAATGAAAAGCCCACTCAGTGGTATGGCGGCTTTTCATATACAGTCAAGGCCACAATGATTCAAACCCTGGCGTGACAGTATGAACACACACTTTCGTTGTTGTGCTGGGCTTCTACACACTAACATATCTGTCAGTCAAGAAATAAATCACAATCCATTCCCATTTATACTCTCGATTTGGTCCGCTGTAGTGGCTGGCAATTAGTGCAAGGAACACCCCATGTCTTATCCCTAAATCAGCTCACCCGCGACCCTAATGAGGACAGGCCTCAGTTTGAAGGGTCATGCCATAAGAAAGAGATAACTTGCCTGCTGTTGTTTTGAGGTGTGTGAGGTTCTCTGGACATGACGTTGGAGCGGCCATCTTTACATCATCCGCAACTTTGCACGTGTTGATCTCTGAAAATGAATGGATGGAAACGCAAATGAAGGATGGCACCGGGTAGCTCTTTTTTCCCCTTAGGAAGAACAGCAGGCGGTTAGGCGGTTTCAGTTTGGACTCCCGGGGGGGAAGTCTGCAAGAGCTGTTTGGCCTTTATTATACTGCTGACTTCCTCCTTGAGGACAAAGGATTTGGACAGACACATTCAAGGCTAGCGGAGGCGGAGACGCAGGGGAGCCATAGAAGAGATGAGGCCGTGCTGAGGCTGTGACAACTCTTATGTAGTGGACATGTTAGAAAATGGCACATCCAGCACATGAGCCATTTAATATGCATTCGTGTTATACTTTTCCCATTGATACAGTCGACAATCTGCCTTTACCTTGGACCGACATGATGGCAGCATCAAGGCTTTTACAGATAATTTTGCCCCCCTTTTCTTGCCTTATGTAATCTTGGCTGAACTCTTTTTTTTTTTTCACAACACTACCATTCTCATTCCATTTATTGGCCCCAATCTTTTACTTAGATTCCAAATAACAGGGACTAAATTGGGTGTTCACTAAGTTTCACGCAGTTGGAAACAGTTGTAAAAGTGGCAATGGTTTGGTGTATTGATTTTGGCAATGCTAGTTTTAGAGAGAGCAGAAAATGCAAAATACAGTGTCTTGCCTTACAACTGTTGCCTTATTTAATACAGTATTTAATAAATGTATTATACCACCACCAATTTTAGTGAGCTATTGAGGTTTTACTAGATTGGGGGAAAAAAAACTGCAAGTAAATAACTTTCATCTGTTTGATGTGACAGTCGTTACAAAATTTAGTTGAACAATTCAGCTGTAAAAATGTTTGAGCTCAGGCATCATGAGTCAGGATTTCAGAGTAGGGTTCCGAAGGAGGGTTTGACTTCCACGCAAGATCCTGATTTTTAACAGTGGTTACAAAATTGATTGAAAAATTAAGCAGTCAGAAATTAATGTGCGTTTTTAAACAGTCAGGGCAGGGCTTCTAAGTAGGGTTTCAAAGGAGGCTTTGGCTTCCATGCAGGGTCGCCATTTTAACAGTTGTTAGAAAATTGAGTCGAAAAATTTAGCTGTCAGAATGTCTGACCTCGGGTTTGAAAGGAGCCAGGATTTAAAAGTAAGTTTTCAAAGGAGGGTTTGGCTTCCATGCAGGATCATGGTTCTTAACAGTTTTTTTCTTTTTGTTTTTATAGCAAATTGAATTGAAATCTTCAGCTGTCACAATGTGTGACCTCAGGTTTTAAAACAGTCAGGGTTTCGAAGTAAGGTTTCAAAGGAGGGTTTGGCTTCCACACTGGATCCCGATTTTAGATAATGGTTACAAAACTGAGTTTTAAAAAGTCCAACTGTCAGAATGTGTGACCTTAGGTTTTAAAACAGTCAAGGTTTCAAAGGAGGGTTTGGCATCCATGCAGGTTCACAAAATTGTCACAAAATTGAGGAAATGAAAAATTCAGCTGCCAGAATGTGTGACCTGGGGTTTTAAAGGAGTCAGGGGTTTTTTGAAAGGAGGGTTTGGCCTCGAAGCAGCATTGTTCCAAAATTGAATTGAAAAATTCAGCTGTTAAAATGTGTGACCTCAGATTTTAAAACAGTCAGGGTTTCAAAGGAGGGTTTGGCTTCCATGCAGGATCATGGTTCTTAACAGTTTTTTTCTTTTTCTTTTTATATCAAGTTGAATTGAAATCTTCAGCTGTCACAATGTGTGTCCTCAGGTTTTAAAACAGTCAGGGTTTCGAAGTAAGGTTTCAAAGGAGGGTTTGGCTTCCACACTGGATCTCGATTTTAGATAATGGTTACAAAACTGAGTTTTAAAAAGTCCAACTGTCAGAATGTGTGACCTTAGGTTTTAAAACAGTCAGGGTTTCAAAGGAGGGTTTGGCATCCATGCAGGTTCACAAAATTGTCACAAAATTGAGGAATTGAAAAATTCAGCTGCCAGAATGTGTGACCTGGGGTTTTAAAGGAGTCAGGGGTTTTTTGAAAGGAGGGTTTGGCCTCGAAGCAGCATTGTTCCAAAATTGAATTGAAAAATTCAGCTGTTAAAATGTGTGACCTCAGATTTTAAAACAGTCAGGGTTTCAAAGGAGGGTTTGGCTTCCATGCAGGATCATGGTTCTTAACAGTTTTTTTCTTTTTCTTTTTATATCAAGTTGAATTGAAATCTTCAGCTGTCACAATGTGTGTCCTCAGGTTTTAAAACAGTCAGGGTTTCGAAGTAAGGTTTCAAAGGAGGGTTTGGCTTCCACACTGGATCTCGATTTTAGATAATGGTTACAAAACTGAGTTTTAAAAAGTCCAACTGTCAGAATGTGTGACCTTAGGTTTTAAAACAGTCAGGGTTTCAAAGGAGGGTTTGGCATCCATGCAGGTTCACAAAATTGTCACAAAATTGAGGAATTGAAAAATTCAGCTGCCAGAATGTGTGACCTGGGGTTTTAAAGGAGTCAGGGGTTTTTCAAAGGAGGGTTTGGCCTCGAAGCAGCGTTGTTCCAAAATTGAATTGAAAAATTCAGCTGTTAAAATGTGTGACCTCAGATTTTAAAACAGTCAGGGTTCAAAGGAGGGTTTGGCATCCATGCAGGTTCACAAAATTGTCACAAAATTGAGGAATTGAAAAATTCAGCTGCCAGAATGTGTGACCTGGGGTTTTAAAGGAGTCAGGGGTTTTTCAAAGGAGGGTTTGGCCTCGAAGCAGCGTTGATCCAAAATTGAATTGAAAAATTCAGCTGTTAAAATGTGTGACCTCAGATTTTAAAACAGTCAGGGTTTCAAAGGAGGATTTGGCATCCATGCAGGTTCACAAAATTGTCACAAAATTGAGGAATTGAAAAATTCAGCTGCCAGAATGTGTGACCTGGGGTTTTAAAGGAGTCAGGGGTTTTTCAAAGGAGGGTTTGGCCTCGAAGCAGCGTTGTCCCAAAATTGAATTGAAAAATTCAGCTGTTAAAATGTGTGACCTCAGATTTTAAAACAGTCAGGGTTTCAAAGGAGGCGTTGGCTTCCATGCAGGGTTCCGATTTTGACAAAGGAGAGTTTGGCTTCCAAGGAAGTATTTTTTTTAACAGTGGTTACAAAAATTAGTTCATAACTTAAAGGTCTGAGAACAGGATTTGATCCCCACCCTTCCATGTCCAAAGTCTGAAAATTGAACATATTGATTAGAGCCCTCCCAGAAAAAAAGGTTTGTGAAAATCAGTTTATAGTTGTACATAAACCAGATGATCAACAAACTGTGATTAATAAAACAATGCTTGTCGTCTTCACAATTAGGTGCTTGGCAGGGGTAATAAAGTCAAACACTAACAAAGACAACATTTTAGCACAAGTCACGATTTTTTTCAGTGCTTAACTATTCATCTTTTCTGTTTCCTCCCCTCAGGTACATCATTGTCATGTAAGTGTTTGTCGTTACACCGTGGATGTCTCATTTTCACAAAAAGCTCAAATCACATTTCACGTCACATTTCATAGTGGATGACAGCAGCGGGGAATTTAAAAGGGCTTACATAATTCATGATATTGCATTTTGTTTGGGGGGGGAGCATTGTAAAAATAGTACATTTTGCAGAATCTCTGCTGGAGGGCTTCGTTTTGTTGTTATTTTTTTGCACTCATTTTCCTCTCATCCCTTCTCCCAGCTGTCTCCCTTCAACACCTCAGCGGCTTCCCATGAAGAGCTGTTTTATTTTCCCAATGTGTCTCAGCTGCTCCCTTCGCCGTTCTGCTCCTCAGCTCTTTCAATAAACAGAAATCACTTCTTCTTCTGTTTTGCCGCCAAAAATAAATTGTTTCATCAATTTTATTTAACTGCATTCACAACTGGTGCATTTTGTTTGCTGACTCGTGTCAATGTTGTAAAATGGAGATGTGGTTCTTCCTATTTTTGTCTCCATTATGACCTTTAATGATAACCCACGTTAACTTGATGTACTGTGTAACATTAAAATGGTAAATATTAGGGGTGTCAAAATTTGTGTGTTAATTTTAGGTTAAATTAAAGTTCCTTTAACGCCACAATTTATTTATTTTTAATGCTCGATTAATGACCGCCCCTTGGAAAGCTTGTACTGGGGGAATTCCAGTTACAACACAGCAGACACGTCCATGTCAAAATTTAGCAGCAATAAATTTAATAATAATGCATAAATTTGTGGAGACTGGGGTCAAGTTGTATTTTACAATTTCAAAAATGTGCAGAATTTCACAAGTTACTTCATGTTAAAAAGTAGATAGCTCTTAATGTGAAAAGAAAAACGCACTGAGCTGTCACCAACATCTTACAAATGCAATTATGCCATCTAGTGGCAGAAAAATTACCTCAACGCAAATCCATATCACACTTGTTTTTACAGTACAGTACATTTTAACTCAATTTTATGAATTATTATGACATTACTGTATCAATGACTAAAAGATGCAGCCATATTTCTATTAGTTTAACATTTTTTCCACTTTTATGTTACCAAGAGTATGAAAAATAAGGGAAAACATTTTTTTTTACATTTTGCTGTACATTTAGAACAGATATAAAATTTGCGATTAATCGTGAGTTAACTATTGAAGTCATGCGATTCATTACAAATAAAAAAAAATTTGAATTGCCTGACACTCATAGCAATTAAACATTTTGAATTGATAACAGCAGACCTATGAGTTATATTTCTTGAATTAGTGGCCTCCACTGTTAGAAAAATTTCCAATTAATCCCTGAAGTGGAGTACACGCTGTACTGCTTGCCAATCAACCACAGGGCACAAAGAGACCAGCAACCATTCACACCTATGGGAAATTTAAAGCCTTCCACAAAGCTAACATGCATGTTTTTGGAATGCGGAATGAAGCCGAAGCACACGTCCTGCTATACGGTGTAGCGCACAAGCACAAATAAGGCAGAAACAACAGAGGGTGTGACAAAGGATCTGACTCTTAAGATTGAAATTCTCTCCAGTCTGAGATGACAAAAGGCTCAAATGCGCTGGCACTGCTCGCTTCCATCTGTGAGTGTCAAGCCTCTACGCTTGATATGGACAGACGCGAGGGTCAAAAATGCATCTGTTTCCTTGCCACGGTTTTCCAACATTCTGGTCTTGTTTGTGTTCTTCAAGAGCTGGCTGCACTTTGATGATGCAGAAAGTAGAAACGCAACAGAAAATTGGGATTAGCGTCCATTTGACAGTGATTCTAATAAGGATGGGTGCGGTAGAAAATAAAAAAAGATACGATTGTGCATATCTCCCAAGTGTTCCATGGAGTGTGTTTTGCTGTTTTTTCTTGGCTTTTTGTATTGAGGAAAAGAGGAGAATGAAAGAAGAGAACTCCAGCCTCATCATCCGCACTCTTACCTTTTACTATTAACGGTGTAAATTCTCTTTACACTTGTATAACATAAAAACCACCCGCACACAAAGTTTCTACGTCCAGGACACTGCATAACAAGCATCAGCCATATCATTTAGCTAAATAGTATAATGGGAGTATAATCTCATGCATGAAGGATATGCTCCCATGTTATGATGGGATATGATTCTTTTATTTTGTAAGCCATTTGTCAAGCTTGCTGAAACATCATCTGTATTACAAAATGGCGTTTTACGACAGTGTGTGGATGAGTGGAATTAATCTTGACCAAATGTAATTAAGACACACTGATGTGTTTTACCAGCGCCAAGAAATAAAGTTGATGCAACATATGAGGATTTTTCCCACTTTGTAATTTTAAAGATCTGACGGCTGAAGATCCATTGGCACTTTCAATCTGGCGGATTCCGTACGACACTTTCTGAATGGCTATCCTGCTCTCACCCACAGCCAGTGTTTGCCACAAATAAACGAGTTACTTTACTGATTACTCCATGTAAAACTACAGGCATATAATGATTAAATCTTACCTTTGACACCATGGCCATTTGGCATTTTTTTATTATTTACATATTTTAATATTAGGTGTTTTGCTGGTTCTTTTTCTAACAAGGAAGTAAAACGCCCGGTTCAGTAAAACCCCGCCTCTTCCCGTGTGGTTGCCACGCCCCCCTCTTGAGCACTGGTCTTAACTCTTTGACTGCCAAAAACGTTAAATAACGTTTAGTAAAATCCTATGGAGGAGTGCCAAAGACGTTAAAAGACGTTTGTTTCAAAACATAGGTGAAACTAACCATTTTCTATTGTTGATTACTCAAAAACGGAATAAGGTAGAAACAAACTTTTTTTTCTGATGAAAGATGAGAGTCCAATTTTTCATTTGGTAGTATGTGTGTTTCCATAGTCCAAACACATAATTTTCTGTGGACCTTGAAAGATCAGTCAAAAGATCAGTCAAAATGCTTAAATCGGCTGCCACCCGCGGGATCCCTTTTCTGAAAATGTCTGGCAGTCAAAGAGTTAATGGCCAGTGTGTGCGTACCTTTCTGAGCAATGGGACCTTTGTGGGTACTGCAAGATTCCATCTTCACCCCGCAAGGTATTATCTTGCACGGAACTCCAAACCGAGGGCAATGGTCACCTTGTATGTGTTCCATTTAAGAATAATAGTCCAATAGTTCCACTAAGCCCTTGACTGGTGGGTTTTTGTAACCCATTTTAGCTGTGTGCAGGTCTATTAACTGCCCCTGTCATCTTTCTACAGCTCTTTAGTGTTGCTCATGCTGGTATAGCAAATAGAGGTGTGCTTTATACGCACGGTAAGTCGAGTATTGGTGAATGGTTGGTTAGGTTACTGTAAGGACTATTTATGGGGAAAATCCAACCGTTTAGAGATAAGTAACAATGGAAAGTCTGGGTCACGGCTGAGGGGGGGGGGGAGTAATTCAGGTGGTCTAGCTGGTTACTTAATGTGATTGTGTGTGCGTTGGATGCTGGTGTGTTTGTTTAGGAGAGCATTAATGCTCCAGGCCTCAGCTGCATGCTGCGTGCATGCGGGGAATTTCAACGCGGCCAGTCGGACTGTGACTGAACACGAGAGGAGCGCTGGGGCTTTCGTATGTGTGAGTGGACTTTTGTCAGCTGTGATGGAGGGTGCCGGTGTTTTTATATTCACAAACATCGCCTTGGGCTCTCTTGAACTTTCACATTGCAATTTTGGAGCACTTCCCCCTGAATAACATGTCATTCCAATGCAAAGTGCTCCACTGTAATTAAAGGGTCCTAATGAGTGATGAAGAATGCGTTACTATGGGAGCGCAATTGTATTTTATTCATATTTAAAATACACTGTAGGACGAAATGACGGCATACATGCAGGTTATTAGCAGCTCCCTTTTCAAGATCTTTGGAGTGCAGCTGTGGGAAATGTGCTCCACCATGTCGGTTATATTTCAAGTTCTTCCACACCAAACCCACCCAAGTATGTGTTTACAGACCTTGCATTGAGTGGAGGCGCATTCCCAAAACTGTTACCATCAATCTGAAAGAAAAAAAAAAACACAACAAAGAAACCTTGTCTGAGAAACCTCGAACACAGACAAAAACAGCTTGCATGGAAGACTAAAGCTTAGGAAACCTCAAAGTGCTGAGACAAAACCTTGACGTGCTGACCAAGAGTCACTCAGTAACTCGCAGGCAAGGTACAATTCTATATGACAGAATAAAAGTCTATATGACAAAATAAGAGTGATTAAACAAACTAAGAGTAGCTAATACAGGACCCTAGCAACTGCATGGCAACTCATCATCGCCATAAGAGACATAGCAACTGCATAGCAACGGACAACATCGACATCTTAACAACACAATGACCCCATGACCAAACCCAAAACACAAAACGCCATAACACATCGCCTTCTCTGCAATGTCCTGCTGTGTTTAGCTTACATCATAAAAAAAAGAAAGCTCGTAGTGGAACTCCAATTTAAAGATGAATCAGATTAAATACAAGCATTGTAATTAATTTATGTCCGTTAATAACATTTTATTTAAATATAATTGAACCCTTAAGCAACATTTTCCATTCAATAAATTGTGCTGGATGATAGATACAAAGAAGCAACATTTAATTAAAAAGGTGTACTTTTCATCAGGCAACTCCATCACTAAATATTTGTCAATTTTGAACAAAATGCTGTGATAGGAATATGATTTCATGGTGCATTTTGAGCTGACAACATTTACAGAGCCCTGAACTCACCATTCTATGTCTTAAAGGGGAAGTCAACCTTAAACATTTCTTGACAATAATATGTTACATGTCACCTCACTAGTCTAAACATAACATTCTGATTAATGTTACATTTGTGGAACATGAGTTATGCAGCAAAATCCAGCAGATTTTATCCATCTCAGGGGGCGGCCATTTTGCCACTTGCTGTCGGTTGAAGATGACATCACAGTTGCTCAGGCTCAGGCAAGGACTAATCACAGCTCACCTGTTTTCTGAATCTGAGCTGTGACTGGTTGTTACCTGAAACCTAAGCAACTGTGATGTCATTTTCACTCGACAGCAAGTGGCAAAATGGCCGCCTTCTGATATTGATAAAAATTGCAGGATTTTGCTGCTTAATTCATATCCCACTAATGCAATGTTTACAAGAATACCGTATTTAGACTAGTGGGACTGCAGAGGACATATTATTGTCAAGAATGTTGTTGGGGTGGGGGGTGACTTCCCCTTTAAAGACTTATTTTTAGCTTTTGTTTGATTAATTAATTCTAAATTTAATTCTAATTGGCCTTTAATCCCTGGCCAAAAACAAACAGGCCAACAGTTTAAGAGAGAGTGCAATTTCTAAACCTTTTAGGACAACACAAACAGTCCCGTTACTGCTGTAAATTCATTTTATTCTCTCAGTTTCCTGTACAAAAATTGCTGTTGCAATATGCGCCATAACAGTGTGATAAACGTTGTGATAAATATCGTATTGATTTAATAAAAACAAATCCAGTGGCCTCACACTACCTTCTCAGGCTATTTTTTGTATCCTTTTAACCATAAGCTTGCGTATCTGTTCTTGCATCATTTTCTAAATTGTCATTGTATCTTTATGTCAGCACTCCTGGTCACCTTACGTTGCTTAATGATTCTTGGTACTTACGTGTTTAAGTGTAGATTTTGTTAACTCTTTGACTGCCAAAAACGTTAAATAACGTTTAGTAAAATCCTATGGAGGAGTGCCAAAGACGTTAAAAGACGTTTGTTTCAAAACAGAGGTGAAACTAACCATTTTCTATTGTTGATTACTGAAAAACGGAATAAGGTAGAAACAAACTTTTTTTTTTCTGATGAAAGATGATAGTCCAATCTTTCATTTGGTGGTATGTGTGTTTCCATAGTCCAAACACATAATTTTCTGTGGACCTTGAAAGATCAGTCAAAAATGCTTAAATCGGCTGGCACCCACGGCATCCCTTTTCTGAAAACATCTGGCAGTCAAAGAGATATAGTGGTTTGCAGACTGTAGTACAAGACTGGCTCCAACTGTATAATGAATTGTACAACTGATTTTTACATAACCAAGTAAATCAGCTGTAATCTGCTTATTTCTTTGTCTAAGCAAGAATTCACTTTTTTTCCTCTCCCAAAACCGTGACATTACAATAAACAATATGAGAAAAGTTCTGTCATTTGTAGTGCTGAAATAAATAAAAAAATCGCAATGAAATAGTTTCACATTTGAACCCATCTTCAACCGCTCCATCTGCAATGCCGTTGAGAATTTTCAGATGAAAAACTCTTGTTAGCGTGACCCATGAGCTGACATCTTTCTCCTCTACCCGTTCACTTGCTGCCAGAGGACATTAGTGAGACACCAAGCATGTCTCTTAAATCTATACCCCCATGAGCACATTCTCTCCTCTCATTCATCAGCCGTCTCCGCGTGTCAGTCGAAGTCGGCGGAGCGGCTCTCTTCGTCTGCACGCCGAAGCCCGCCAGTGAGGTCACAACCTGGCTGATTTTCACCGTGACTGGCAGGCGGGATGGAGCTGCTCAGCTTCACTTGGCAGGGGCCGAATACACCCAAAAAGGCTTTGACAGAAGCCATCTGGCTCTGCTGCAGCTGCCTAACGTGTGAGCGACAGCAGCATTTCAATGTCGGTTCAATGTGTCATGGCTTTTTAAAAACCTATTATTGTTTTTGTTGCAGGTTTGGTCCTGTAGTGCACATACTACATTAAGCACACTCGCCAATAGACTGTAAATTCTTCATATCAAATGATATGACAAATCAAATGTATAAATCTACCCATTCATATTCGATCCCGCATAATCCTGTTAATAGTTGCAGCAAGCTGGAACGGATCACATCTGACTTTGGGCAGCGTCGTTAAGTGCTTCTTACTATTACTATTTTGACTTTTGTTAGACTCAAATATGTATAATTCTATCTGCAAAACTAGATAATGCAATTTCTGGAGCGATTGTGTGTGAAGTCTGAAAGGGTGAATGAGAAGACATGGAATGATGTGGAATGATATTGAATGATGTGGAATGTTATACAATGACCCGGAATGAGCTGAACATGTTCAAGTTCAAATGGTTTGAATTGGTCAAAAAATTTACACATTATAGAATAAAAACATTATTTTTAAAAATGTTTTCCTTTTATTTTGAACTGTTCAAAAAATTTGCAGTCTAGGCTAAACAGTTTAAAGTTGGAACTGTTCGAATCAGTCAAAATTTTTTAGAAATTAGCAAAAAAAATGTTTTATTAAATAATTGTTGGCTTTTATTTTGAAATATAAAAAAAATGCGGTAGGGATAACAGTTTAGAGTTGGAACGTTCTAATCTGTCAGAAAATGTAGAAATTAGTGTGGGGGGGAGAAGTAATAATTGCTTTCATTTTGAAATTTTCAAAAAATTGCAGTATGGATAGGCTGAACAGTTTAAAGTTGGAACTGTTCGAATCAGTCAAAAATTGTAGAAATTAGCAAGAAAAACATTTATTAAATAATTGTTGTCTTTTATTTTGACATTTTTAAAAAAATGCGGTAGGGATAACAGTTTAAAGTTGGAACGTTCAAATCGGTCAAAAAATTTAGAAATTGGCAAAAAACAAAACAAAAACACAAGTAATTAAGTGCTTTTATTTTGAAATTTTGAAAAGAATTGCGGTGGTTTGAAATTAGAACAGTTTGAATCTGTCAAAAAATGTAGAAAACTTTTGGTGCAGGGCAATTTTTGCATGTTAAATATTTCCAAGGTGAAATTAATGAGTTGAATGTTTTGAATTGGAAATGGAACGATGTGAATCTGTTTTGCTGAACGTATCATTGGGAATGAATAGGATGTTTGTGTAAAAACTGCACACACAATCCTTCCTTGATTTGCCTTCATGAAGTCTCAAGTTTCTTCTGTACTGTTTGAGGGAAAAATAAAAAATAAAAAAGAATCCAACGTCGTCCCGCCCCAGAACTATCCTAACCTTTCTCAGTAATTGCACTAAGGTCTGCAATGGAGACTATGCACATCCGTCACTCATTCATTTACCTCAGAGGACGTCCCAAAGCAAAAGAGCAAAGCCCTCCATCCTTGCTTCCTTGCTGGTATAAAAATGTCACCACTAATCCCGCAAACCTTTAAATCATGAATTTTTTTTTAGGTCAGTGCCGCGTGGAAACATTGAGAAGAGATATGATGTATTTGCAGCCCCCTTTCACGTGCAAACACTCGGGCGCTAGAAGCTCAAACAGAAACAAAACCAAGCATAAATACTTCTACAGCGTAATGATTGTGTACAGATTCAGTGCCTTCAGCTGCCATAAAATACCTCAATTTTCATCAACCCTGAAGTGGACGTGGAGAACAAGATAGACAGACATATTTACAGTTTGTGCCTTCTGCATACTTTATGGCTCTAAAGCTGACGCCAGTAACTCAGTCAAAGCATTCATAATTCATAATAGCTGCAGCAATTATCCACCGCCTTGGCTTGATAGCAAATTGGCCAACATGCTAACATGTACAGATGCAGGGGAAACTCCCCTTAATCACCCATGGGACACTTCATTAGGTACACCTGCACAAGTAAATGAGGCCAGTTACATGAGCAGAAGTGACGCTGGCAAGGAGGTATTAATCTAGCGGTATGTTAATTACTGTGAACGTAATGTGCGATGTTGTAGAACCTCACTGGATCTCAGTTAACACACAGTTAAAACCTATCCGGATAGGTCATTCATTCCTGTACAAGTAAATGAGATTCAAAACAATTTTTGGGGAAGATACAAGTGACCCGACGGTAAAAACTTGACATACAAGCGCCGTATCGTAGCAGTGAACTCAACTCAATTCACAACATACAGCAATTCTAAAAAAAAAAAAAAAATAAGAGGCTTTAAGATGTTCACTATCATTCCCATTTTTTTGAGCTATTTACTTTCTAATCCCCCAAAATAGATTACATACATTATACACATAACAATCCATAAATTAAAACAGTTTTTGAAATAAATAAATGTTATTCCTCCACGCTACATAATTTCTATCCTCTAGCAGGATATTAGAAATTTGCTGAACTAAGTTCGCTATCATTCCCATTTTTCCCATTTTGTTGGAGCCTTTTACCTTCTAATCCCCAAAAAATAGATTACATACATTATACACACAACAATCCATAAATTAAAACAGTTTTTGAAATAAATAAATGTTATTCCTCCTCGCTACATAATTTCTATCCTCTAGCAGGATATTAGAAATTTGCTGAACTAAGTTCGCTATCATTCCCATTTTTCCCATTTTGTTGGAGCCTTTTACCTTCTAATCCCCAAAAAAATAGATTACATACATTATACACACAACAATCCATAAATTAAAACAGTTTTTGAAATAAATAAATGTTATTCCTCCACGCTACATAATTTCTATCCTCTAGCAGGATATTAGAAATTTGCTGAACTAAGTTCGCTATCATTCCCATTTTTCCCATTTTGTTGGAGCCTTTTACCTTCTAATCCCCAAAAAAATAGATTACATACATTATACACACAACAATCCATAAATTAAAACAGTTTTTGAAATAAATAAATGTTATTCCTCCACGCTACATAATTTATATCCTCTAGCAGGATATTAGAAATTTGCTGAACTAAGTTCGCTATCATTCCCATTTTTCCCATTTTGTTGGAGCCTTTTACCTTCTAATCCCCCAAAAATAGATTACATACATTATACGCACAACAACCCATAAATTAAAACAGTTTTTGAAATAAATAAATGTTATTCCTCCACGCTACATAATTTCTATCCTCTAGCAGGATATTAGAAATTTGCTGAACTAAGTTCGCTATCATTCCCATTTTTCCCATTTTGTTGGAGCCTTTTACCTTCTAATCCCCAAAAAATAGATTACATACATTATACACACAACAATCCATAAATTAAAACAGTTTTTGAAATAAATAAATGTTATTCCTCCACGCTACATAATTTCTATCCTCTAGCAGGATATTAGAAATTTGCTGAACTAAGTTCGCTATCATTCCCATTTTTCCCATTTTGTTGGAGCCTTTTACCTTCAAATCCCAAAAAATAGATTACATACATTATACACACAACAATCCATAAATTAAAACAGTTTTTGAAATAAATGAATGTTATTCCTCCACGCTACATAATTTCTATCCTCTAGCAGGATATTACAAATTTGCTGAACTAAGTTCGCTATCATTCCCATTTTTCCCATTTTGTTGGAGCCTTTTACCTTCTAATCCCAAAAAATAGATTACATACATTATACACACAACAATCCCTAAATTAAAACAGTTTTTGAAATAAATAAATGTTATTCCTCCACGCTACATAATTTCTATTGATTCTAAGTAAGTTGCTAATGATATCTACTATATTACTGTATATCAGGCTGTGTGAATGTTAGAGAGGATTTATAAGAATATGAGGGAGCTGGGGTGGGGATCATTTGGTATTTACATTTTCATTTAATTGGATTACCACACTTTTCAATTGCGGCGTAAAAAAAAATGCCTAAGCTTGCACCAAATCTGTGGCGACTAAACAAAGCCAATACGATTCGCTGGTGTTACTCACTGTCTACTTTCTCCATCTTTCCGTCACGCTCGCCACCTCCATCCAATTTCCAGCTTTCCATCTTCATCCACTCTTCTAAATTAATCTAGCTAAAGGGTCTGGCTGTTGTACACTTGAGTAGAAAAGAGGCCACAAATTTGCACCAACTGTAAAACACAGATGCAATACAGACGTCAATCAATAGAATTAAACTGCACCAAAATACGGGAAACGAAAAACACTATGCAACCATGCTCAAATCAGATATTTCTTAATTATTGATGACCGTCTAGCCTCGAAAGACAACAACATTGATTTGTGTGGCCTATGTGTGAACTGAGAGGCCCCTTCTGTAGCAATTTTCTTAATTAGTGACCAAATCAAGGTGAGTGACAGGCCAGGGCAGTAAGGGAATCACCAGCTCAATAGGACGCATCTACAATGCTCAAATCTACTGGGACAGTTTTTTGGAAAGTGTCTTCTCAAGATATTTGCTTTCTAGCCATATCAGAAATATTCTCGTATCTAATCATTTATTCCTTCTTGATGTATTGCTCGGAGCTACGGCAAACTGCTTGATCTTCATTCACTGCAAGTACGTAGGAGCGCAATCAGATGGACCATTGTATCACACGTCTCGGTGTGATCTTGGTCTAATGAGGCTGGAAACAGCTGCTCTCGCATGCTTTTGTGAATAATAGATGCGATGGGGCCGCCTTTTGCACCAGTCATCGCCAGGTTTCCTCAGCCTCCCATTGCAACGGCTGATGGGAAGAAGGGGCGAAGAAAAAGACAGGAAAAAAGTGGCGGGGGTTGTTCGATAAGACTGACTGTTCATTCGATAGATGTTTGAGAGAAGTTGGGAGAAGGCAAACAAGGAGTTGCTCATGATGGGGTGACTCAGAGTTCGTGTACCGTTTGCTCTGAAAACGGAGACATGAAATTAAAAGATTCATTACATTACTGATATGAACCTCTCAACTCTTATGTACTGTTCGGGTCAAATTTGACGCACGTTGACAGCAACAAATAAATTAATACAATAAAAAAAAAAATGGAAGTCAAGTCAAAAAAAAATATTTACAAAAATATGTTCTGTGCGGCCCCACTATTCTAAAAACGCTATTGTGATTAACATTGCATTTGTGCAATATGAATTAGGACATGTGGTTGTTGTAACCTTTTGTCTTTGTCCCTTTGTTCTTTATTTTCTTTCATTTCTTTTTGTGAAACTGCAACATTCAGATCAAATTAAAACACATCAGTGCTCGCCTAAATAAACATATAAATGTGAGCAACAACCTGCGTCGCACGCGAGGCTAACGCTGGCTTTATCTTAGCTTAGCAGCTAACGGCTAACAGTATCGAGCTACTTCTAAAACTAATGTATCTGTACAAAGAAAGGCTGACGATTGAGAAGCCTAAAATAACCTAAAACACAATATACCACCAGATTATGAAATCGTCATTTCTACCTCCTGTGCTGTGTAATCTTTCAATCCAAGTCATTTGGCTGCTGCAGTGCTTACATTGCTTCGCCGCTAGGTGACTCTGTTTGACAGATGTAATAATGGCATGAGTGACATCTACTGGTACAGTAAGTAAGTAAGTAAGCACAGTTCATCTTATTTTACCAATAAATGACGGACAAAATGCAGCCAAATCTACCCATTATCTGTCTCTGGGGGCGGTCATTTTACCAATTTCTACTCAAAATGACATCACAGTCGCTAACAGTCAGGCAATGGCCAATCACGGCTCAGCTTGTGAACATCACATGACCAAACTAACAAAACAGGTGATCAGTCAAAAGCAAAGGGCATGGAAACGGCATCTTACTCTCTCTCTCTCTCTCTCTCCCTCGCTCTCTCTCTCTCTCTCTCTCTCTCTCTCTCTCTCTCTCTCTCTCTCAAAATTAAATAAATAGAGGAAAAACAGTTGGGACCAATCAAAAATACTAAATCAAACAAGTCAAGAATCAAAATAATAAACACTCACTCATTACCCAGGGGAAAGACAAAAGCTACTTTGCGTGTGACAGGAAGCTGACATGGAACATACTTTGTATGGATGGTGCATCAGAATTATTACTAGCCAGACAAACCAATCACATGCTGCCTTTTTTAAATTATTTCAAATCAATCACAATGGAATCCATACTTCTTTCTTAACTACAGCGCCATCTGCTGTATGCAACTGGGCACTGGTCCACTTGCTTGTTGTTATTGTATACTTACTGTATGTGTGTGCCCTGTGATTAATTAGCAACCAGTCTTAGGTGTACCCCACTTCTCGCACAAATTCAGCTGGTATCCACTCTAGCTCACACGCCAACCAAATTTGAACGGATGGAAATGCAAATGCTTTCGAAATTATGGAATAACTGACAAGGCAATTACATGTACGATGAAAGCTATTTAGACTGCAATTTGGAGACTCACTTAGATCACACACTGACAGCCTCTGACTACTGGTACGTTATTCATTTGCATGACTCTATAGCAGCTTTTAAGGCAGACATTTAATGTATTTAAAACACAAATAGATTTCCAAATGTCACATTGCAGTAAGAGAAAATGATTCACAGACTAACCCACCATTCCAATATTTCATGTTGCATGTGGCGTCAGCTGGTTTTTGTTTTGTGCTCAGGCCAAATAAATTAAAAGCAAATGTATAGATTTGCTACCATATTGGTGCCAATGAACTATGTTGAAGTGAGTTCATGCAAAATGAGCATACACAGTAGCGGCACACCCGCTGTGGGTTCAAGCAGTCGCACTCAGTCTAATAGAGGCACTCTGCTTAATTGACAGCTGTCAGTGATTTGTTTAGGTGGCGAGAAGCACCCTCAAGGGGAGGAGTTCTTCATTCCAATTTAACTGGCATGAATAAATCACGCAGATCAATCTCCATTTCTTCATGAGCAAACTCCTCGCTCCCGTGGCACAACTTTTGTCACTTGTAATCAGTGATGGAATGTCAGTTGGCTGCACTTATTTGTTTTCATTTGTTAAAATTGGATTCATTCATTAAATGGTTGATGAATTGATTTATTGTAAAATATATATTTTTTAATTCATAATTGATTACAAATGCAACGTACATGAAATAATATATTTCCATGCACACTTCCCTTATGAATAAAAAGTCTACACACCCTTATTCAAATGCACCTGGTTTGTATTGTATTATAATTTTGCGATTTAAAAAAAACACAAGGCCAAGACTAACCATTTTTAATATTTTTCAACCATTAGTGTGACCTATAGCCCGTACAAATTAATTGAGTTTTTATTAATTTTTTGTATCGTTTCAAGAAAGCAAAAATAAATTTAATACATTTATCTTATTTGACTTTGTTCAGAATAACCAATCACATACAACACTGGTTGTATTATATTCAATGTGGATTTTCAACACATTTGACTTGGCAGAAGCACACCCCAAAAAAAAAAAAAACGCTTTATGAAAATGATGCAACAACTTTGCAATCAGTTTAAGATGTCACGATGACGCACGTCACAACATTAATGATTTGGATTCTTCTTGAGATGTACTTCTGAGAACAGAGAGGCATACAGAAGCATCATTCAACACAACAAAGCCTTTACTTTTTTCCAGTCCATTCTTCTATGAATCCGTAAGAAATTGTTTGACGTAAATGGACGAGGAAATTGCCCGTGTGTGAGATGATTTGTCTCTCTAAAGCTGCATTTTATAGTTGGATGTTAATGTTTTTATTTTTAGCCCCTTACAAGAAAAAAAAAACACAGGTCAGTGCATGGCAGACTCACAACTTCCCAATTACATGGCAATGCAATGACAGAAAGTGACTGATGTTTGGTTGGTTACTTATTACATATATCGGTGCAACAGTAATCTATAATTCATTTCAATACAAAATAATCCATGCCTTATGATTGGTTGGTTGGTGACCAGTCAGGATGTACCTGGCCTCTTGCCCCAAGTTAACTGGGATAGGCTCCAACTCACCTGCTGTGACCCTCATCATGACAACAAAATAATGTGGAAAATAAAATAATCCATCATTTTACTGACTCTTACACACGCTTCACCATCCGGGTGCATGCTGGTCACTTTTCTTTTAGGATGACTAAGCTTCACACCAAGATGAGCGTTGCTGGTGCACTCTTGTTGTCTGCCTCGCATCTATGAGCTAATCTGAGATAAAGGAAGAGGAAAAAACATACATATGAATGGAAGTGAGATTAGATGGCTAAAGATTAGATTTTAATAAGATCCTCAGTCACACTATCATGAAAGGAGAAAGCACAAATATTGCTTTTGCATTTATCAGAATAGTGTTATTTTGTTAATAATCCCACAATATACTAACTATGATTCGTTAGATTATGATATCCATGTGTGCTCACCTGTTTTTTTTTCTTCCTCCTTTTCCCTCCTCCTCTTCTTCTCAGCTTCCACCATGCTGAAGAAGTCTTGCTCGGCTCTGGCGATCAGTTGCTCGGGAGTCTCCTCTCGTTCCGCCTCGTCCTCTCGGCTCTGTGCCGAGCGACTCCTTTCTTTCAGTCGCAGCTCCTTCTGACGAGCCTCCAGGATCTTCTCGCGCTTGGCTTCGCGCTCTAACATCTGTGGATGCACATTTGACGCAAGGATGCTTCTTGTTCTTCTGGAATGGGATCGACATATTCATCCATTTTCTTTGCCCAGGGATAGGCAATTGTTGACCACACTCTGAGTGGCCTCTTGATTATTTATAAAAATAAATAAAAAATTCAATTCAATTCAATCAAAAATAAATAAATAAAATAAAATAAAAATTTTAAATCACATGTTTCTTGCCTGATTAAAAATGTATTTTTACAAAGCTCAAAAATTATTTAAAGAATGCTGATCAACATTCAAGACGCGTTTTCGATGGCAAACGGCATAAATAGGGAATAAATCCTATTAACAAAATAAAAACACCCCAAATATTAAAAAACAGTTTTTTTAAATTCACTAATAATTTAAATAATTTGATTTATTAATAATTTGCAAGTGCTATACTGCAAATATGCATCAACTGAAGTTTTAAGTTGTAATTTCACTATTCACCACTAGATGGCAGACATGTCTTAGGTTCACATATACTGCTCTATACTACAATATGAGTAGTCCTAATAAGTTTTTGCGGATTTGGAATGATATGCAAGAGAAACATAATATCTCAATAATGTTAAAATTTTGAGCGAGTTGATTTTTGTGGAAAAAAATGCACAAAATTAGTTCTTGCACTTAATGTTGGTTTGCTGTTTTGTACCGTCCTTGAATGTTAATCTTGCTGCAGGAGAGTCTTTTGCACTGGGGGGGGGGGGGGGGAATCCCCCCCAAAAAATCACAGTATGTGGTTATTTTGATGTTTGCTTCAAACCCTTTGCTGTTGGTTAGGACAGTTGACATTTTATACATTACATTGAGAAATGGACTATGAAAAAGAAATATGTTAAGAGCGCGCATTTTCCACATTTGCACGTATTTTGTCCATATTTTAAAATAGCATTTTTGTCATACATCTGGTTAGGAAATGCATGATCTTCTGTTACCCTGTTGACATTCCACTTTAAGGATCTCACCTCAGCCATAAGACTCTTCTCATTCTTCTGGAGGTTGGACAATCCCGAGCAGATCTCCAGTATTGTCGCCGCACCCTGCTGAGAGCCGCACGCCACCAGGCGTCCGCTCTCATGCAGACGCAAGCTATACAGAGCTTCATCACACACCTGAAAAACAACACTGGGCTTGATTCTCTCACAGAACATGCTCTTAGGCTTTTAGGTGAACACGCGAGAAACGAATTTACCTTTACACTCAGCGTGGGTCCGTTCTGCTTAAACAAGACGTCCCAGATGTCCAGCACGCCATCCATCTTCACGGTGAAAAAGACGGAGGGTCTAACAGGACTCCAGCTGGCATCTGTCAGGCACGACATCTGGTAACTGATTGAAGTAAAGACATCAACGTGGGACTTGGCCGGGGAAAAAAAATAAGATGTGAGGACATAATAATGGCAGAATATTGTAGCACGAGGGAGGTTTTTTTTTTTTGGGGGGGGGGGGCACCATTACCAGGATCACCACCTGCTAAAAAAAAGAATAGTTGTTTTTGAAGAATACAGTCATCCCTACAAAATCCTAGTGATGGACAAATGAAGCTTCATGAAGCACTTGTGATATTTTTCGACTCCTCTAGATGGCACTCTCAGTTTAAAGATGCAGTGTAATTTTAAATAATTTCCATTGCACTAGCCTTTATCTTTAATCCAATAGCACCATCTAGAGGAGTGAAACAATATTGCAAGTGTTTCCTGACATCTGGTAACTGATTGAAGTAAAGACATCAACGTGGGACTTGGCCAGGGAAAAAAATGAGATGTGAGGACATAATAATGGCAGAATATTGTAGCCCGAGGGGAAACAATCACACAATTTTAGTTGGGGGGGCACCATTACCAGGATCACCACCTGCTAAAAAAAAAATAGTTGTTTTTGAAGAATCCAGTCATCCCTACAAAATACTAGTGATGGACAAATGAAGCTTCATGAAGCACTTGTGATATTTTTCGACTCCTCTAGATGACGCTCTCAGTTTAAAGATGCAGTGTAATTTTAAACAATTTCCATTGCACTAGCCTTTATCTTTAATCCAATAGCACCATCTAGAGGAGTGAAACAATATTGCAAGTGTTTCCTGACATCTGGTAACTGATTGAAGTAAAGACATCAACGTGGGACTTGGCCAGGAAAAAAAATTAGATGTGAGGACATAATAATGGCAGAATATTGTAGCCCGAGGGGGAACAATCACACAATTTTAGTTTTGGGGGGGGCACCATTACCAGGATCACCACCTGCTAAAAAAAAGAATAGTTGTTTTTGAAGAATCCAGTCATCCCTACAAAATACTAGTGATGGACAAATGAAGCTTCATGAAGCACTTGTGATATTTTTCGACTCCTCTAGATGGCACTCTCAGTTTAAAGATGCAGTGTAATTTTTAACAATTTCCATTGCACTAGCCTTTATCTTTAATCCAATAGCACCATCTAGAGGAGTGAAACAATATTGCAAGTGCTTCATGAAGCTTCGCATAGCTTGATTCACTCAGAAGGTATCACTGTATTATTTACGGGCCTTATTCACCTAATAGTTGGTGTTAATTAGTGATGGGAAAATGAAGCTTCATGAAGCACTTGTGATATTTTTTGACTCCTCTAGATGGCACTCTTGGTTTAAAGATGCATCCATCACACTAGCCTTTACCTTTAAATCAAGAGCACCATCTAGTGGAGTAAAGTGCTTCATGAAGTTTCATTTTCCCATCACTACAAAATACATCCCTGGTGGAGTAAATAAACTCGTGTCCTACTTGGTCCACATGATGGACGATTCCTTGATGTCCTCGGACCAAATTCGAGCCCTCCAGTCCCCCACAGTGAGGAAGTTTTTGGGGAAGAAAGGGTTCCTCTGCAGGGCATAGACAGGTCCATGGTGGCAGTTGTAGGTGCACACTATCTTCTCGGCTGGAGTCTTTGCCTTCCTGTTACAGGACACAACAATGCCCTGCTCGGTCCCCACCATGAACTTTGTTGGCTGGAGAGACAAGAGGACAATTTAAGAAACACATTTACTTTTACTCAGTCTACTAGCTTCGACGGAACACACCATGGTGGCTTCAAACTCTAAAGATATCGCTCCCATAGCCCGGTCCAGGTTCCCTTCCCTACCCAGGTCCAGAATTAACTGCTCTGTGGGCTCGCTTAGCCGACGGACATCCCACCACAGAACCTGGCAAAAATAAAAACATGGTTCAGTCTTTCTGGTTGAGGAGTCAAAATTTAGATAAACATCTCGACCTGTCCATCAGTGGATGCAGAGAAGGCTTCTGTCCCGGTCTTGGATTGCAACCAAATGGTTTTGTAGACCGGATCCCTGTGACTATGCTCCAGAGAGGAAACGTCCGTGGGCTGACTGCCTTTACGGGTGTCCCAGAACACTAAAACAAAACAAGTCTTAAGATGTTCTTCAATCGAAAAACTTGTCTGGCAGCCGACTTAGTGTGTACCCTGCCCAAAGTCATCTGGGACAGAAATTTCTCACACAGAGATTTACTGTTCCAGGATCACACTCTGGACTGTGCTAACTTCTCAATAACTGTACCACACACAAGAACTGATAGTGATCCATATTTAACACGAACCCACCAATCTGTCCATTGTAGCTCCCGCCGACGAGTGTGTGCGAGTCTTTTGGGTTGTAGTCCAAAGAGACGAGAGGAGACGCCGGCTTCAGAGTCAGCTCGGGTTTGTTGGGATTCTCTGGAAAACACAAATATCCAAGTAACTGTACGGTATCTTGACCTCTTTACATATCTGTCACACTTACCAATGTCCCATATGTATGCATCCGGGCTCATGTCTGTGGAGGCTTTTTGGAACTCGAGGCATGAGTAGGCCGCAGCCAGTTTCCTTCCTCCGTCTGGGTGCCAGGACAGACAGGTAACGGTTCGCTTCACCTGGTTTGGATCTCTGTTGAAACAATCCCAACTGTTACATCTAAGTGGAAGTCCGACATCCACAAATCAGTAAAAGAAAAAAAGAGCTCCTGTGGGGACAGTTTGTCATTAGACACCTGAAAACATTGATCGTTTTAGCAGATGGCGGTTCCTGAAGTTCATCCCGCGGATCTTCATTCTCAAAGTACTTTTGGTAGATGTCAACGGCGGTGTTCTGTCCAACACAGTGCGCGATAACCTGGAACCCACAGATATGACATTATAGAGTACAGGACAGCTTACGGGCTGGTTGAGGCAGTGTAGGGGCAACAGAGGGTCTTACACCGCCAAGCTGCGTGATGCTGTTCAAGTAGTTCTCATCCTTCTCAACCTTCTTCCTGAAACGAATGGTTTGCTCCATCTCTTGAGGGCTAATGTCTTTGGGCCACCCCCCTTCCACGTGGTTTATTCCACGGCTTTCTGATTCAAACCTCTCTGTGTTGACCTGCAACGTAAACACAATGAATGAGGTTAATGCACTAATTGTTTTATTATTATTGTTTATTTATTAAAATGAATTCAATTAAATATTCTAAGTTGTCAAGGTTGTGAACTGAGCTGTGAGCTATATATCGATTCTAATAAACACAATATTTGTAAAACTATAGTGAAAAAAACAATAAAATGACCACGGTATAAACAAAATTTTTTTTAAAATGTTTTTAATACAGAAATTAAATGGAAATTGGCCTTCTGACAAGTATTTTCCCAGTATTTAAAATGAATGCATAAGTTTCCCTTTTTGAATTAAACTACTCAAATAAATTAGCTTTTGACATTGTAATTCATTGAAATGGAGCTGTATTTAGCACTATAAATGTTCAAAGGTTAAAATGATGAAGCGAGAAGACTACCTGGTGCTCGGACATGTCCCTAGAACACTGTAGCGCCTGAACGCTGCAGCTTCTGGGCATGAACTGCTGCGCCAGGTCCGAGTCGGGAGGCACGTCCGCAAGCAGCTCCGCGGGGCTGTCAGAGAAGAGACATTGGCGGCCAAAATCCCTGCGGGGCTTCGTGTACTCGAGGACAACCTCCATCCCGTTCAATTCAGGCGAAAAACAACCACCGAAACTCAAGACAAAGACGCAGCAGGAACAAGCGGCGTCGTCGCCTAGCAACACCTTGAACCCGGAAGTGAGTACAGTCTGTCGGCGACGAGTTTCAAACTTTATTCAGTTATACCAATGAGTAATCTAAAATAGTCAGCGTGACGAGATTCAAACTTTATTCAAATCTACCGATGAGTATTCTAAAATGGTCAGCTGGTTATCTCTCTCTCTCTCTCTCTCTCTCTCTCTCTCTCTCTCTCTCTCTCTCCCTCTCACACCTCGTACAGTAAAGTATGTGTAACACATTAAGAGTATGATTGCCAATTTGTAAGAGTTGCCAACTTGGGACCAATAATTAAGAGAAGCTATCACCCCTGTGAATAAAGAAGTACGATGAAGGTGACAGAGAGGAGAGCTGAAGGAGGAATTAATGGCTCGTGATGCTACAGTCTCCAGGCTCTGTCTGGATCCGGAGGCAACAGAGGGAGCATCTGCTCTGGGCTACCGCGAAGGAAAGAGAGACAATTTATTTTGCTGACGGAGAATAAACACTCTAATTGAATACCGGTACTTGCATTTATTTATTTATTTATTTCATTTTCTTATCTGCTACTGTGCAGTGTAACTGTAGCCTACTGGAGTTACAATAGAAGTCAACCCAAAATGTTTCTTCACAATAATATGTTGTATGTGCCCCTATTAGTCTAAACAAGGCATTCCGATTAATACTGTGTTTGTGGAATTTTGACACATTTGTTCCCAGAATCTTAATTATTTGTTTTACCAAGACATTTTGGACGATTGTATGCTTGCAAATGAGTGGGTACAGATTGTGAAGAGCCAGCTCCACTTTCTGTAATAGAACCGATATTCCAAAGTGTACAATCTTGTGGAGGAGTGGAGCTACTTCTATGACAAATTCTTGAGCGACTAATGACAAATCTTGTTCAATCACATCATCTTTCTTCCACACCATAAGCAGAGGGCATAAATGACAAGGATGCTGGTGAGAGAAAGCGCATACAAATTAACACTGCTGGGACTTTTTTCAGGACTAACCAATGATAAATGTGATGAGTTTTGAACATTGGGACTTTCAGCATTCCATCTGGAAAGGAGGTTCACAAGATGGATCATGGCATGCGTTACTCCCACTTCTTATAGTAATCACCCTATGAAACTTGCCTGTTTCTTTAATGGGGTTTTTAATGATCAGTTTTTTTTTTATTTAGCTTAGTCTTTATTATTTTTTATTTTATTTTATATACAGTATGGAGTATTTGTGGAGTGCAAGATAGTAAAAAGATTAAGTGTAATCAAGTAAACAAAAATAATTATTTTTGCATGACTTTACAGTAATTGGCTACTCATATAAATACATTTAAAATAAACTTTGAAAACTCATGAAATTAATCGACAAAGATAAAAATGAAGGGCATTTTTGCTATATAATTAGTTTTATATATATATATATATATATATATATATATATATATATATATATATATATATATATATATATATATATATATATATATATATTTTTTTATTTTTTTTATTTTTTTTTATTTTAAAGGTTGGGGTCTTAATTTTGGACCGTTTCTGTTTGTAAACAAACAATTCAAAACAGACTCCTCCCCAGAGCCTGCACAAATCTTTGCCACCATTTCCCATTCCATTCAAGCCACACTTTTAATTTCACCTTGATCTGCTTTGGGAAACAAGCAGCTCCGGGACGGAAGCGCAGCGCAGCAAAAACTGAAATGAGGAAAGAGATAAACATAAAATTGGAAAATGTGTGGTAAAGACTTCACACATCTTTGATTTACCTCCAACGATATGAGCGCTGCCATCTTTTGCGAATAGTCTGCAAGTTCATGCTGAGGTGCTGTCAGTTGTCAACAACCTGCAGAGATCCAGATAAGAACATCACAAGGAGGAAGGGGGGTGGGGCGGGGTAGGGGTAGTCTATTGACCTAGAAGATTTATGAATTATTAATCTTCACATAAAATGTTCATGTATGAATTCATTATAAGGATTATGATCCCTGAAAGGAAATTCCGTTTTCTCTCTGACCCTGAACTGTAGTTAGATTTGATGTGTATCATTAGCCTAAATACTTCCGTGCATTTAAATACTGAAAATTGAATCATTGGTATTATTCAGGGCACAGTGCTTGGGTGTTTACATTAAAAACATTGTTTCTTTGTTCTTTCCTTGTTACCGCTATCATAGCTTGCTTTACTTGTCACCTGGAAGAGATTTAAGATTAACGTATATAAATTAGCATCATCTCAAAGCAGATGGCAATGGCGGACCTCCACCAAGTTCAAACTGTAAGCACACATTTAGTATGGTTTCATTTGTGGAGCTCCCTACTTAATGCTGGTTGTCCAATCCATAACAGGGCCAATTGTGACTGATTGGACCTTGAAGGAATGTACCAATTCATTACATTGTAAATGAAAACAGGAAGAAGAAAAAAAGTGAAAGGCAAATATGTTAAAAAAAAAAAAATCCTTAATCCAAAAAATCATGTTCTCCACACCTCAAATGTAAAACTAAAACATATACAAAGCTTTTTAAAGGTTAGCTTAATAGTAAACAATTACCTATTAAATAGTTTCCGCTATTAGCATACAATTAGCTGAAAGCACGTGAATGTACCCCAAGCAAGAAGTCAGTCAGTCCATAATAACTGATTAAAAAATGACTTTGTGTCAAACTGTATCCAATATAAGCTTCCATGCAATGTGAGACTAAAACACACTACATTATCTGCGAAAATGTCACCATATCTCAGAAAAAACATCGACCACGAATGACATTTAAACAAAGAAACAGTATTGAGTGCGATTTCTGTACACAACTCATGAATGCATACCTCATGCAAAAAAAAAAAAAAAAACGGCTCTATAGACTGAGAGTGGAAGGATTAGCAAGTGGAAGTCATATTTGTTTGGTGAAGGTTATTTTCACAGCTGTTTGTGTTTGTGGATGCTGTTGATGCCAGCGCTCGCCCTCCTCCCCTCGGGCTGCTAATGCAAGTTTTTAGAGCCACTCTGTGTTTATGCTTCCAATGAAGGACGGTGCTACACTGTGCTCTCATTTATACTAGCTCACTTTTTTAGTCATTTAATGGCACGCTTAAAGCAACTTTAAAAATGATCTTCACAATCACTACTACTAAGAGATATTTAAGATGCAGTACAGTGTGTCCGGCACAAGAGGTTGTTGGTTTTTACTCAACACTTTTAAAGGCTTGGTGGAAAACTGCTCATCCATTTTATCTCTGTGACCTTATTTTGGAGTAAGAGAATATCAGCGCTTATCCCAAGACACTTTAGAATGCAATAACACAACAATATTAAAAAAGGCAATAGTCTGTTTAACAACATGAAATCCAATATGGTTTTATGTCCAAACGGAGAAACTTCAGCTTCCTCTACAGCGATTTCACAGCATGCGAATTTAAAAAAGGGAGAAAAACATCATGCTGCTGTGCTTGGTTACCAAAAAACTAAGCCTGACAACTGCTGTCCCACTGCATAAATGTACTTGAGTGGCTTTTACAGACCCAAATGCCATCTAACGTTTTCAAAAAAAGTTAAGGTGATCTAAATTTCCATTTTTGGCAACACACACTTTCCCTTTATTGTTATTTTGGGATACATTGATTGATTGCCTCAGAACTTTCTTGTATATGTGCCTGTTTATTGACACACATATCTGATTTTGTTTTTTTTGAAAAACAAGAAAGTTCAGCCTTTTTTCTAATTGGACTTTTTACCCCCATTTGAGTATTGTATATTGTATTTACTTTGAGCATGTGTTCTACGTGATTAATAGTCACTAACAAAGATGCAATGCTGTGCTTGAAGAGCTTTTCAATGGCTTTGGCAAATAATCACACACAATAAAACTGTTTTTTTGCTCTCGCTGTTGGTCCTCATTCTGTCTCCCTCACGCTTAAAATGATAGTGGGAGTGAATGAAAAAAAGAAGAATGCCTTAATGTCAGAAACGGAGATCACTCTGTTATTTATGAAAATAATAATGCAGTCTTGCTTTCTACCAGGAGAGGTCACTGTACAAGCAGCTTCAAGAACTGAGGCCATTTCCGTCCAGGGTTCAAAAGCTTCATTTGCCCATCACTACATATACCAACCTTTACAAAAGGAAAGGAGATATAGTACACACAATCTAATATTTAAATTTTGTATTAACAGGCAGCTGACGACGTTTACAGATAGCAAAGTTGTGACTTTCATCAATATTTACTCAGAAAATAAGGAACCTCCAAACATAATCGCCATTTGGTGACATACAATTACTGGCAAACGGAGGGAATAATCGTATTTCAAAAATAAATAATAAAGAGCGCGTAGAGCCAACCCTTTCACATTCGTGGAGTTGTTTGGAGTTTTTAATGGTCGCAATAGTGTTTGATTTCATGTTCAGAAATACAAATACATGTTTTTTTGATCAGTATAGCTATCATTATTTGATCAAATTAATTATATAAACCTTTTTTGGGGGGTCAGAATCGTCAATGAAGGCAAGCATGTTTGAAGCAAAAGAAAAGATGTGGTTCAATACAAACAAAAATAAAATGATTAAAAAATATATTTCCATAAATTGTTAGGGAATGGTCAATTCCAAAATCAATGCAAAACATATTGTTGGGTTAATTTTTTCAGAAGTAAGCTAGCGACTCACCTGATTAAAACTCGTTGCCTATAAAATAGTCTACTATGAATTTTAATTATAATTATATATATTATAATTGATTACATTTTGATGTATCTTAAAATACAAACACAATACACTACTTAGGTAAAGATGTCATAGTTTGTTTGGGTGTACCATTTGGAACAATGTACATTCAAATGAAGAACATTATGGAGGCTATTTTCCCCCCAAACATTCTTTCATTCTCTCTAGTACATAAAATGAAAGAAAATGGAAATGAAAATTCGGAACATAAAACAGGCGTGTGACCCGCCTCCTTCCTCGACCCGCTAACAGGTAAAGTTGAAATAAAACCCAATTTGGGGGGGGGGGGGTTAGACACCTTTCTTTAAATTAATTCCTGCTTGAAGGTGGCTTGAGCGTGTCAAATTGGTGTTTAGGTTCTACATTTTTTCAATACGAAGGCAAACAAGTTATCGGAAGTCGCGTCCTTTGTTTGCCTTTTGTCACGGCCGCGCGCTCACGTGAACGCGCTCGCGTGCAGGTGTGCTCTACACCTCAACCTAGCTTGTGACGGGAGTCCTCAAACTCAAATGTCTTGTTGACTCAGTAGGTTTACAAATACGACAGCCGAGTTTTTTTTTTGTATTCTCAGAGAGAGAATAATAAACTCGTATCTGGCTTCCCTGTCTGGTGTAACAGGTGGCATTTAGACGGCTATATTTGCTAGTTTCAGCAACGACAAAGGCAGGATTCGGTGATTATGGCACATGCAGCCAGAGGCATGGAGGAGTTTTTCAAAACGGTTAGTTGCAGCTATTTTTTGTTTTATTTGTCTTTTGTCACGTCAGCTGCCTTGACAATTGTGTGTGGACAGGTAGGAGAGCTGAGGAGCCTCATACAAAAGATGCGCTGTCAAATGGACGAAGTGGAGAGAAAACAAAGTGCCCATCTTGCTTCCTCGAACCCAGATAAAAGTAAGTGATATGACGTTATTGTGTGTCTGTTTTCCCTCAAGTTGATGCTCCATCTCAATGACTCAAAAGCCGTAAAGACTTGTTGAATGATGCCTACTGAAGTTAATAGCTTGTGTGTTTGTTGAAATAAAATAGACATTTTGTGAACGCTTGTTTGGGGTCAGTTGTTGAGAGTGCTATAGTTGTAACGCAAACCCAAATCCTAAGCATATAGCTACTTGAAGTATCATTTCCACTCACTGTGCTCTCATCATGGGTGCACTCTTAGGATGCAGAGAAGAGCTGGAGCTGCTTAACAACAAAATCAAGACTGATGCGAACTTGTTCCGAGCCAAGTTAAAGAGTAGGTGCCATTTTGCTTTAAGTTGCACAAGTCAATTTCAGTATAATGTGCATGGTACAGTTTTGTAAATACTTTGCCTGCCTAATTTCTGTATAGAAATAATTTTGTTGATGTATTCTCTTAGGATGGTAAATTTTGTATTTTCATTTGCTGTAAGCGATAATTTTAATAACTAAGAAAAATCACTTTTTAAAATACATGATTTATTCCATGCCGATATAGTTCATCTTTAAAATGAGTTTCCCCTTTTGAATTTTACTAGAAAAATAAATTACAACATTCTAACGTCTTGAGATGCACCTGTAGATTACTGATGCCCGGGAGCTGCTGATTACACAATTTTAACCCTAAGAGTTCACATTATTAGTAAGTATACTAGTTGCGTCATGGTCTTACATAATACTGCAATTGGGCTGTTTTGTGTTTACAACCGTGACCAATGTTGCGTTGCACTTCCTCATATTCTTGGTTCCAATTTTAAATGAGCAAATATTTGTTTTGCAAATAGTGTAGGCGAGACAAGGAAAACGAGTCTTTTAACAGTTGGTCTCACTGAAAGTAACCAAACATTTCTACTTAACCATCTCAACGTTATGAATTTTTCAAATTAAAATGAAAGGTACAATATGAATGTGTTTCTCTAGCATTGCAGGATGGTTTCCCAGCAGACTGCAGTGGCAATGGTACCTCCGTGATGCAACGTATTAACAACAATCAGGTTCTGGAGCCGCTATTTATTTATTTATTTATTACACGCCTGGTGCACATTTTACAAAATAACGAGTATCAACTTCTTTTTAACTGCTGTTGTTCCTTATGCCAGCACGCACACCTGACTCGGTGCTTTGCTGAGATCACGACGAGTCACCACAACAAACAAGTGGCCTTCAGAGAGAAATGCAAAGCCCATATTCAGAGGCAGCTGCAGATTGGTGAGTCTGGGACATTCCCCCGTTCTCCTTTAGTAGTCCACCCATGCAGATTTGTGTAAAAAGCACGGATTAGTCGGGGTTTTTAAAACTACAACTGCATCCAGCTATTGTTCAAAACGCCATGAGGACAACAGCGTCATGGTCTTAATGCTTTAAATTAACTTTTTTTTTTTTATGTTGGAGGGAGCCTAATCTCCGTTATTCATTGAAAATCTTACTAATTCGCTATTTCGGCCAAAAACATTTGGGATCTTGGTACCAAGAAACTATGCTGAAGTCAGGGAAGAAGCTTCATTTACAGTATACAGGCCACAGGCCTTGTTTACTACAGGTATGCTTTGCTGCCATCTTGTGGCATTTCTAGGCATTTTTTTTTTTTCTTCAAAACTGTTTTTGTCATTGTATCTATTATTTCCTCCAGCCACTCTCATGGAAGTTGTATTTGCAGTAAAGCACAGTTTAAACAATCATGAATGTCATGTATTTAATGTGTTCTGCCTTCCACTCAGTGGACAAGTTGACCACAGATGAGGAGTTGGAAGAGATGCTGAACTGCCACAATGTGACCGTCTTCATATCTGATGTCAGTTGGCTGTTAACTACACATACACAGTATCTGAAATATTTTCTTTTTTCATTTTCGGTTTGCTAAAATCTTAAATCGATATGTTTAGAGTAGTAAAAGGTAAAACGTTTCACTCTTCTTGCTTCCCAGATTGTTGACTCTGGAGCTAGTATTTCCAGCAAGGCACTGAGTGAGATCAAGTCCCGTCACGAGGACATAATTCGCCTGGAGGCAACCATCAGAGAACTGCACGAGATCTTGGCCGACACCGCCATGCTCCTGGAGAATCAGGTGGGATGGATATATATATATATATATATATATATATATATATATATATATAGATATATTTTTTATTTTTATTTATTTATTATTATTATTTTTTTACTACAGTATCTCAGTTAAATAATAATAATTACGATTATCATTATTATAATGACGTTCAAAGTGAAACCATTTCTTTCTCCTTCCACCAGGGGGAGTTGGTGAACAGCATAGAAAAGAATGTGGCAAGTGCTGCAGAGTATGTGGAAGAGTCTAAACAGGAGACCCACAAAGCAGTGACATACAAGAAGAACCCTTACAAGATAGTGTCTCTGCCGAGAATCTTCAAGTCCTTCAGGAGGAAAACCTAAGCCAAAACAGTCACAGGTCCAAACACCCCAGACCAAGACCACAATAATGACAGAAATAATGCTCTGGTAATAGCAGTCAAATTGAAAGGCACATGAATCCAATTTTTTTTTTTAAATAATAATACAAAAGACTTATTTTACATTTCAAGAAAGAGCTGTTGAAGACCTTAGGCCTCCACATAGGTCAAATTTTAAAAAGGATCGGGATACTGCAAACTGCAAGAATCAACCTGGTGTTCTGTGTTATCACTGACTGTCCAGTAGGTGGCGTCAGAACCCTAGCACTGTGATGTGATGTGATGTCACTTCACCTTCCCCGAGCTGTATTGCAGTGCATTTAAGCACTTCTACCATTCACTTAGTACAGTATATATGACTCACTAGATTTTCGGTTTTATATTTCCTCTGCTGTCAACCGTCATGATGAAATAAATGTCATTTTATTGTGGGGGAAACAATAAAACACTTAACGGACTGCTTCTGAGTGTGAAGTTGCCTTAAACGTTCTCCTCATAATGCAGGAGATTGAATCCTATCAGGATTATTTAAATACTAGTTCTTTCGCAATGTACAGTTACTGTCCACGTATGAACTTTTCTGCTTCCGCTCTTTGATGTAATACAAGCAGTGCAGTAATTCAGTTTCATGGCTTGTCCCTGCATTATGGGAACGCTGCCATGTTGAACCCAATGACTCCTCCCTCTCCTCATCTCAAAGTGTCCGGGATAAGATTTCACAGCACCCTCTGCGCACATATCTGAATGGGAAGCAAATGAAGCCAAATGTGAGGACGACTATGTAATTTGATGATTATAAAGTGGAAAGAGACATCTAATAATATTGGATTTCCAAAAGGAAACAAGCACAAGTTTTTTTTTTACTGTATAAAACAATGGTTTCTTTATTGGTGGTGGGACCCACAGGAAGTGGGTTTGTCCACAACTTAAAACAACTGAGGGATGTGCACATGTTAAGCTGTGTGTGTATATTGTGGGCCTGTTTGTCTGCTTGAGTTAACAGGTCGTTCTTTGGAACAAAACAGGAGACGATCAAGCCCCAAAGTGTCCCCATGTTGGAATGGCCTACAAGGAAGGTTGGATGTTTGGATGGGGAGGTAAGGACAGTCTTGTTTTGTCTGCCACTCAGCAAGAGCTCACTTCTTCACTTTGCCCTGGGCAGCCACGGCCTCCATGGCCTTCCTCACGGTCTCCTCATCGCCCAGGAAGGACATGGGCTTCACGGGCTTCAGGTTCGCATCCAACTCGTACACGATAGGGATTCCCGTGGGCAGGTTCAGCTCCATGATGGCGGCGTCAGACATGCCTGAGAACGCATAGCGGATAAAGTGAGTGTCATCAAGATATTTGTTGTGAGCAGCAATTTCTATTAAAAAGGAAAAGGAGAATCTGTCAGAAATGAATAGTCAAACAAAAAATCTACAGTATTATCAAAGCAGTGCCAAGATGCCCCCTAGTGGTTGTGTGATCATTGCTTTAAAAAAAAATTTTTTTTTTAATACTATCATTTGATCTTAATATTATTGAGTATTTGGACTAACTCATCCATTTTGGTTTTTACTGTTTGAGCTCATTGTATTAAAACTAGTGATGTGGAAAATGAAGCTTCATGAAGTTGATTAAATTTCCACTGTATCTTTAAACCAAGAGTGCCATCTAGAGGAGTCAAAAAATATCACAAGTGGTTCGTGAAGCTTCATTTTCCCATTACTAAATAAAACTGAGTAGAAAAAAATGAACTATAAATGGAAGAACAACATCATTGGTGTTCTTTTACAGCTTGGTAATATACTTATACATTTTAGGTTATGTGAAATTCAAAGTGAGATTTTTCTTGGTAATTAATTTTTTGGACAACCTTTTTTAAAATTGTGTGAATAGTATTTTTTTTTTTTTACCAGATTCCTTTACTAACAAAAAAACACAAAACATTACGTAATGCAAGGTTAGATTTTTTTTTTAATGAAATTTTTGGATGGCAACATGGTGGTCTAGTGGTTAGCATGTCTGCCTCATAGTTGAGAGGTTCTGGGTTTGAATCTCATCTCAGGCAAGCAGGAGTTTGCATTTTCTCTCTGTGCTTGTATGTGTGAGTGTGTGTGTTTTTACGGCTTTCACATCCATGTTTGGTTCTCTAAATTGCCCATAGGTGTGAATTTGAGTTTAAATAGCTTTTTATATGTCCTGCAATGGGCTTGCAACAGTTCCAGGGTGTACCCCGCCACTTACCCAGAGCCAGCTCGGACAGGCTCCAGCTCACCTATGACCCTAATGTGGACAATTGCAAAATGGCTGGATGTCAACTTTTACTAGTTATAATACTAAATTTGGATGGAAAACTTATATAAGTGTTGTCAGTGCACCCTAAACGGTATTTACTAGGAAGACAAAGTTAGACTTTTGGGGTATTTTATGGTAGTTTGTACCTTGAGGAACACACTGTAAATGACGTCCTGTCCTTTATTTTTGACTGTCTTAAGTGACATTTAAAATTGCCCTTATAGCTTTCTGCATGTGTAAGTCTGTCCAACCACTCCTCGTAACCTTTCTAGATAAAGGTCACGACTGTAATAGGAACCAGGATCATGACCTGCTCTCTTGTCCCTGAGCCCATAGCTGCTATTTATAGACACTGTAATTTTGTGTGTGTGTGTGTCTGGCTGTCTTTGTGTGTTCTTGTGTGCTTTGCTCAAATTGCTTATCCATCTACACATAAACGTTCACTTTTTGTGCTGACCTTCAAGGTGCTTGACGATTCCACGCAGGCTGTTGCCGTGGGCTGCGATGATAACATTTTTCCCGGCTTTGATTTCAGGCACGATGACGTCGTTCCAGAAAGGGAGCGCACGGGCGATGGTGTCCTTCAGCGACTCGCATGTCGGCAGCTCACCGGGCTTCAGGTTCTTGTAGCGTCTGGACTGGTAGTCGATTAAACAATTTAGCACCAATTTAAGCAAACACCTCATTTTATACTTTAATTTGTGTTAGTTCACCTCACTGATGACGGAGTGGTAAGGGTGGTCCTTGTCCATGGGTGGAGGTGGGATATCAAAGGAACGGCGCCAGATCTTCACCTGCTCCTCGCCGTGCTTGGCGGCCGTCTCGGCCTTGTTGAGACCAGTGAGGCCGCCGTAGTGGCGCTCGTTGAGGCGCCACGTACGGATCACGGGCAGCCACATCTGGTCCGTGCCCTCCATGATGGTCCACAGGGTCTTGACGGCACGTTTGAGCACAGAGGTGTAGCAGATGTCGAATTTCATGCCCGCGTCTTTGATGGCCTTGGCTCCGCGCGTAGCCTCCTCCACGCCCTTCTCGCTGAGGTCGGCGTCGAACCAGCCGCAGAAGCGGTTCTCCTGGTTCCAGGCGCTCTCCCCGTGGCGGACGATCACCAGGCGATGAACAGCGGCCATGTTTGGAGCGATTTATGTGACCCTCAGTTCTTCTAAGTTGTGCACACACTCTGGCTGACCCAAAGTGAGGCCCGCTTGACAATCCACTTTCTTTTTATAGCAGCATGAGGGCAGGCACCATGTGACTGGCAAACCCCCTTCATGTTCCACCTGTAAGAGACCTTCCTACCGCGACGGACACGCACACTCGAACCAATAGTAGCGGATGCCTGAATATGCTGCCTGCGAAGGTCAAAGGTTAGCTATTGAGCCAAAATAGCAACATGACTTTTAAAGGGAGATCTGTTGAACAAAAGTGTAAAGATCATGAGTTGGCCTCAGATAGTTCAACTTCAAGTGAAAAGTGACTCAGACTACTACGATTTTATTCAACTCTGAGCCCCCACTGTTGAGAGTCTGCTAAATTACAGCATAAGGTTTCAGCCTGCAGGTAGTGTATAATTATGGTGAATTTATGAATGAGAATCAATACAATAAAATTTGTGCAACAAGTAGGCTACATACAAGCATGTAGTGACGCAGAATGTTGCAGAAACGTGCCAGTTATAACTAAATATAAAATGCTGCAGTTCAAGAGCTTTAGCAAATATGACACTCTTAGAGAAGTCATTCAACAATATTTCACAGTAGGCTATTGTAGTTTGCAGCGGTGTACAAATGTACTGTGTTACACTGAAAGGTGTTCCTAATATTTAGGTCGCCTCATTTAGTTATAATGGAGAGCACATATTTATGATGCAGTGCAGCTCTACACCATTGTAATGTCGTTCTATTTGTAGACGTTCCATCGTTTTGTTTGCAGCCGATTGTCTGCCACCTAGTGGTCAAACGTGATGTCATTAGTTTTGCATCAATGCTAAATATACAGCAATTTCTCAATTGTAATTTGCATATTTACAATCACTTATCGTCAGTCAATGACGGACTCCAAAGCACATACTTTCACATTATTAAAAAAAAAAAAATCGGTAATGATGTTCAAATATATATATAGGTGTACCCTGTACTGTATGCCTTTTCAGTTATTGATGACATTTTTATGAATTGAAGTTCCAATTGCAGTATTGTTGTCCCAGCCGCAGTCAGTAAACAGAGACTGTCCCCTTCCCCCACCCCCACTGGGACGAAGAAGAGGTGGTGAAGGACAAACAGACAAGATGGCAAAAGATGAGGCAGGAATGAAGAGAAGTCAAAAAAGGTGAGGGTTTAGTGTACTTTCTAGTGTTTTGCAATAAAACTAATAATTTATGTGATTTTGACCACGGTAAGGCCAAACAAACTAAAGAAGGTTGTATCAAAAGATTTATACAGTAGCCTTAACAAGCACATTAGGCAAGACAAAAATACAAATAAATGATGAGAACGAAAAAATGGTCCATAAAGCTGTTCATGACTCATACCAGGGTGGGTGAGTGCCGTTTCCCAAATATTTTTCGTCTGAAAACGATATTTTCAAAGTGTGGTACGTGAGCTCCCTCTACAGTTCAGTTTTATTTAACATGTAAGCTCAACATATTGGCATTTAATTTTCATGAACTGTCCACTATTAAATGTTTGTAACATGCTGACAAACTGTACGAAAAAAGACAGGAAAAGATGGCGTTTAACTTCATGATGGCGTTTATTGAGCAAATGCTGCTGGGAAATTGTTGGTGATGAGTAAGGTCACGGGACTGCAAACAGTAGCACCTCATATATTTTCTGTATTTCAATTCAAGTCAGGTTCCTATGCATATATAAGAATGCAAGACCCTTAGCACTAGTACAGTATTTCTTTGTATTTGCGCTCGGGTAAACATAACGTATTCAAAAGCATGTTTAAGGCGAGGACTTTCTCTGGGTTCGTTGGGAACTGCGTATGGTCGTTTGATCGTCCTGTTGTCATTCGCTGCGGCAGGTTGTTGTAGTTTCTTTTTGGCTGAGTTGCTATGTTCACATGTCAGGTATAAGGCTACTTCAGCACAGCATGTGTGCAGAGGACCCCCGCCCACCCCCCAACCCACCAGCGGTGGCAACTCTATGTCCAGAAAGTAAAACACTGCCACATTTTGGCTTTAGGTGCTAGCTAGCTAGCTAGCTAGCTCCCATGGTGCTTGTTTACCTGCTAGCGAGCTAGCTAGCTAACATCAATAGCAAAAGCCAAGCTATGGCAGGGTTTATACTTTCTGGACATGGATTTGCCACCCACGTCATCCTCTCAAGCTACAAAATAATCATATCCCATATAGTGAATCCTTTAACATACAGTATCTTCTCTCTTTGCCGTACATACATCGGAGAGGAAAGTGCCCTCCTCCCCAGCCCCTGAGCTATAGCATGCAAAGCCCCCCCCCCCAAAACAACAAACCCATCAGTTGAACTGCGGCAAGAACAGGAAAAAAAGGTCAAATGTCTCGATGGCTCGCCCCTCACTGCGTCTGCAAACATGCATTTCTAACATTGGTAGCGTTTGGCTTCTCTCTAAGGTTTGTATGTTGTATGTCGCTCTAGCTGTATGGTGTTTCTCTTATGTTAGTTCTGCTTGATTGCTTATCGTCACGCCGACCACGTTGAGCCCGCCTCCTCAGTCGGCCTCCGTCACCTGCTTGATGGACTGGCTGGAGTGCGTCTCCGTCTTGACGGTGGAGACCATCTTCTCCTGCAGCACCTCCTCAACCTCCTTCACCGTCTCGGTGACCGTGACAGACTTGGTGACCTGCTGCATGCCGTCCTCCCCCGTGGTGATGGTCTCGACAGTTTTGGTGATCACCACCTTCTGGCTGCCGTCGTCCTTGACGGGGCTTTCGTCCACGCCGTTGATGATCACGTCGTTGCCCTCGCCCCGCTTCTTCTCCTCTTCCTTCGGGCTGCTCTTGTCCACGTCACCGTTCATGGCGGCGTCCTTTGTCTTCTTGTCGTCTGCGGAGTCACTCTTTTTGTCTTCGGCAGGCTTGGGTGTGTCAAGTTTCAACGATTCTGTTTTTGGTGAGTCTGGTTTTGTGGATTCAGATTTAGGGGACTCTGCTTTTGGGGAACTAGCCTTCGGTGAGTCTTCCTTGGGGGATCCAGGCTTGGGAGATTCTGATTTAGGGGACTCTGCTTTTGGGGAGCCAGCCTTCGGCGAGCTTTCTTTGGGGGATGCAGGTTTGGGAAATTCTGATTTAGGGGACTCTGCTTTTGGGGAGCCAGCCTTCGGCGAGCTTTCTTTGGGAGATGCAGGTTTGGGAGATTCTGATTTAGGGGACTCTGCTTTTGGGGAGCCAGCCTTTGTTGAGTCTTCATTAGGCGATGCAGGCTTGGGAGCTTCAGATTTAGGGGACTCTGCTTTTGGGGGAGTAGTTTTGGTTAAGTCTTCCTTGGTGGGTGCAGGCTTGGCAGATTCAGATTTAGGGGATTCTGCTTTAGGTGATTCTGACTTGGGGGAAACAGCTTTTGGGGATTCTGTTTTGGGGGAACCAGCTATTGGGGATTCTGTTTTAGGGGAACCTGCTTTTGGGGATTCCGTCTTGGGGGAGCCTGCTTTTGGGGATTCAGACTTTGGGGAACCTGCTTTTGGGGATTCAGACTTTGGAGAACCTGCTTTTGGGGATTCAGACTTTGGAGAACCTGCTTTTGGGGATTCAGACTTTGGAGAACCTGCTTTTGGGGATTCAGACTTTGGAGAACCTGCTTTTGGGGATTCAGACTTTGGAGAACCCGCTTTTGGAGATTCAGACTTTGGGGAACCCGCTTTTGGGGATTCTGACTTTGGAGAACCTGCTTTTGGGGATTCAGACTTTGGGGAACCCGCTTTTGGGGATTCAGACTTTGGGGAACCTGCTTTTGGGGATTCAGTTTTGAGAGAAACTGGTTTTGTGAGTTCTGTTTTGACACTTTCTTCCTTTTTGGCTTCAGGTTTCGCTGTTTCTGTTTTCTGAACTTCGAGTTTGGCTACAATTGTTTCTGCCACAATGTCTTCAACCATTACCTTCTCATCCTCTTTTTTCCCTTCGTCTGCATCAGCATTTTCTTCCTCGTCATCTTCATCTTCTTCGGCATCAGCTTCCTCTTCTCCCCCGCTGGCCTCTTCTTCTCCTTCTTCTTCCTCTCCAGCCTTCACTTTCTCCGGAATGGCTTTGGACTCCTGAGATTTGGAGCACAGGACAGTCTCCTCGACTACCTCTTCCTCCTCATCGCCTGCCTCCTCATCTCCTTTGCTGCCCTCATCCTCATCTTCATTCTGCTCCTCATCACCTTCCTCCTCCTCTTCTTCCTCATCCTCACCCTCTTCATCGTCCCCCTCCTCCTCTGGTGCTTTCGAAGTAACTTTCGCATCAGTTGCAGCTACGATTTCCTCTTCCTCCACCTCAGCGTCCTCTTCGTCCTCTTCGCCTCCACTGCCTTCGAGCGTGGCCGAGAGCTCCTGGGCTATCTGATCCAGGGCGTCCTCCATGTCGGCCTTGTCATCCTCCACCCTGGTCTCCTCGATGATCTCCTCGACAAATTTATGTTGCACTTTCATCCTGGGAGGTTCTGATTTAGAAATGGAGATCCTGGCGGATGAAACAGCTGGACGATGGGAGAATGTGCTGAAGTGGGTCTCCTCACCCTCCAGGAGTTTCCTGGTGGGATAATGAATGAGTCCATTACATGGATGGATCATTTGTCTGAATGTTTGTGTTTATAATCTATAGACTAACTAGACTTTTTCCACATGTGGTTGACAATTGTGCTGACATATACAGTATGAGTGAGCATTATGTTGATGGTGAAATTGAACAGAAAAGCTTCATGTGGCATTTTTGCCTTTCTCTGAAATACTTAATTCACAGTTCTGACTCTCAAAATCAAATTATTTTTACCTAAATATTATTATTGAATATATTACCGGGTTATTTTTCTAACTTAATCGCACTTTGCAACAATTGTTTATTATAACAACAATATTCCTCTTTATTAAACCTACGGTCCGGGGGCCATTTGTGGCCCACAGGATGATATTTTACGGCCCGCTACATGACATCAAAGTTTAATGCTAGTGCAGCCCACACTTTTTTACCCTGCCGTTGTTTTTATAATCACTTATGGGCTACCATAGCTCAGGCTTGTGACAACAAAAACTATCACTAGCCAAAACCTAATTCTGAATGACACCAAGTGGAAAGAAATGTTGTCACTCAGTCCACCTTACATCTTTTTTCAAAATCTGGTGTGAAGAAAAAGGTTGGCGATGTAAACAGCCAATTTGAAGAGAGGATAGATTTTTTTTAAAATTCATTATTATTATTATTTTTGAGACATGTCTTGAATACACAGAGAAAATTGCGGTGCTCAAGAGATCAGATGTCATTACTGAGCTAGTTGTTTCACCTGTATGCGGCAATCTCAATGTCCAATGCCATCTTGACATTGAGCAGGTCCTGGTACTCGCGTAAATGACGCGCCATCTCCCATTTGGTGTTCTTGAGCTCATTGTCCAGCTGGTGGATCGTTTCCTGGAAAACACACATTTGATTCAGTGGAATATTACTAGCTTCTCTTTCAGGATTAGAAAGCGAATGGTAGAGCATCACTTTTCCTCTGTTTTAGCCCTTTAGTCCTGCATTCCACACTTTAAAATATTCTGACGCAGATATTTAAATACTCCCAATGACTCCTCATTTCTATGCACCCCGCCCTGGAGGAGCGGTGCTGTAATGCAAGGACGTGGCCAGTGAGGGCATCCCGCCATGATTCTTACTCAGCAAAAATGTGCAGAGAGAGGAAAGAGAGATTTATGATGCTGCAGTCCTTCGTGCTAACTCTTTCACGAGACTTTGAATTGAGAAAGTTGCTGCTGGTGACTAGTAAAGAAAATACAAATAATATGAAACGTCCCCCATGGAATTATTTATATATTTTCTAACGACAGCAAAATAATAAAATTAGACAAGCGTTATTATAGGGGGTATTTTTTGCACATCATAGTAAACACAACGGCTTAAAAGTGAAAGAAAGAAAAAAAGCATGGGGCTTGTTACTTTAGGGTAGTTTTGTGTAATATACCTGCAGGCTGGCCAGGTCGCTGCCGTGTCGGTCCTCGATGTCGCCCAGCTGCCTCTCCAAGGAGTCTCTGGTGCCGCGCACCGACTCCAGCTCCACCGTCTTGGACTGCAGCTGGCGCCGGTAGTCGCTGATCTCGTCGCGTGCGCTCTTGATGGCGTCCTTGTTCTGCTCGGACGCGTCGTTAAGCTTGGCGTAGTGACACATGAACCAGCTTTCCACCTGCTGGAGGTTCTTGTCCGAGTGGCCCTCCAGCTCGCTGCGAATCTCGCGCAGAGCCTCGGTGATGTCGGCCCGCTGCGGGTCTCTCCTCTCCACGGTCACCTGAGACGCCTGGATGTGGCCCAGAAGCTCGCTCACTTCTTCTTCGTGGTTGTTGCGGATGAAGGCGATCTCGTCCTGCAGCGACTGCACTTTCTTCTCCAGCTCGGACTTGAGCATGTCCGAGTCGCCGGTGTCCTTCTTGAGGACGCGGATGATGGCCTCAGTGTCTTCCCGGATGCGGGCTTCCTCGTCCAGGCGGTCCCTGAGCCTCTGGATGTCGTCCTCCAGGTGGTCGCTGTCGATCTGGACCTGCGCCTTGTCGCGGTGGATCTGCTCCAGCGTGGAGCGCAGCTCCTGCAGCTCCTGGTCGAACAGGTCACCCAGCTGTGAGCGGGACACCTGCTGGTTCCTCAGAGCCTGGATCTCGTCCTCGATCTGCTTGTTCTGCTGCTCCAGGAAGTGCACCTTGTCGATGTACACGGCGAAGCGGTCGTTGAGCCCTTGGAGTTGCTCCTTCTCGTTGGAGCGCCTGGAGGAGTCCGCGCTCAGGAGGGAACTTTGGCTCTGCTCGAAGGTGTCCACGCGGGGCTTGTTGGAGCTCCTCTTGTACGACGCGCTCACGCTGGAAGCCGGGGCGGCCCGTGACCACGTCTGGGAGCGGAATCCGCCGGTGGAGGGCCCGCCGGCGGAGCGGCTGTAACTGTAATTGCTCGTCCTGCCGTCCATAACTCTCCTAAAGGGGCTCCCTATAGCGTCCATCCGGCCAAGTGTGCGGGAACTAATAAGAGAGGAATGACTATGTGGGTGTGCTATACAGTAGGTGGCTGTGAGGGGAGAAGTGTATGCGTGTGCGTGCAGGTGTGAGGGGTGGATGGCTTCCACAGCGACTGTCACCTCCTCGGTGTGCACCTTTTATATGGCGAGCATCGGCATGCTCACTTGCCTCTCGGCGGGGAGGGAGGGTCGCTGCTCACTTCACACCCTCTGCTATTGGCCAGTTCCGAGCACGTGACTATATATTAGTGTTGCATTGTCATGTTTGTATTCTAGCGGTTTTTATATGTATGCGTATAGGTATAGTGGGAATGAAGTTGCAAATAATAATAATAAAAAAAAGAAGTCCTGTATTGAAAATGGGACTGTTCTTATCCAATGAAGGAAAATTACGAGACAAAAGAAAGAGAAAGAAAACCGAGGGAAATCAGCACCTTGGACAGATCCCCTTTTTAAAAATCTGCAGGTGTTTAAAATACAAAACATAATGATATAAAAAATGCGTAATGACTTAATAGCCTATAATAGAAAATGAAATACATAAACACGATCAGAAGACCTGTTCTAAAATTATTTGAATAACATTTTAAATATATTACACTAGTTATTATTGTTGTTATTATTATTATTATTACTGTGTTTTGTGTAAATTATTAGACCACCACCAGTCCACCACCTATTTATCCTATAACATGCTTTAATTAGGCTTTCAATTTCAGTGAGCTCTTGGCATTTTACCATTTCTTATCTGAGAAGTCAAAACATACTGAAACATTCCAACAGTAATAATATTTTATCATGAAGAACTTCATTTCAGTTGAAGTATTTGCCCTCTTTCAGTCTTTTCACAGTCTCTCCGCTTTAATGTTTAAGACTGTCAAACATATGTAAACCAGGGAAAGATAACCAAAGTTACAATAAAGTGCAGTTTTTAAATGGGGATTTTATTTATTAAGTGGGGAAAAAGCTATTCAAAGCTATCTGGCCCTCTGTGAAAAAAATCCTTGCCCCTCTTGTGAAATCATGAATTAACTCTGGATAATTACATTTTTTTGGGCTACACCCAAGCATGATTACTTCCAGGCCTGTTCAATCAAGAAGTAACTAAAACAGAACCTGTCTGACAAAATTAAGTGGACCCAAAGATGAAAAGAAAGCTGCAACAAAATGCCCTGATCAAAAGACATTCAAAATCAGATGAGAACTAAAATAATTGACACCCATCAGTCAGGAAAAAAGTTACAAAACCTCAAGTTTTAGGACTCTAGCAGAAAACATGGAGCAGTGGTGAACAGCCGGCTTAAAAAATTGACCTCTAGAGTCTAGCGATGACTCCTCCAGGTAGTCACAAAAGAGCCCGGGGCACCAAAAACAAACAAATGTTTTACAAAAGTTGAACATTTTGGAAAGTGTATGTCTCGTTATAGCTGGTGTAAATGAACATGAAAAACAACAGTCAAACATGGTGGTAGTGTAATGATCTGGGGCTGCTTTGCTAATTCAGGACCTGGATGACTTATGACTGATTGAACCACCAATTTTGCTTTTTAACAGAAAACACTAAGGGAAAATGTTCGGCTGTCATTTTTGTGACCTCACCTTAAAGCACACTTGGGTCTAAAACACACAAGCATATCAATTTTTGAGCTGCCTTGTAAACACCAGCTTTTAATGCACCAGCTTTTAATGCATGCACATTTAAAAACCATTTGCCACGAGTCGCACATAAAAGTGTGCGGAAAGGGTGGTCTAACCACTCCTTCCAGCGTCAATGCAGGCTGGTGCGAGGTGGCTTTATTGATCAGCTATCAATCAAAAGGCTCCCCTTTCATCTCAACTCGATGTGCAACGATTAGCAGAATTGCAGGGTGGGGGATGCACCAAAACAGCTGCATTAGTGTTTTCAGGTTTTCATCACTGTTCTGCCCTCTTAACAGTACAGAACAAATTGAGCAAAAAAAAAAAAAAAATTGCAGCATGAGAGCAGTGTCTATTTTTAGCACTATATCTGTTGTAAATGAATACAATCCAGAGGCCACGCCTCCCCACACCATGTTCCATTGTCCTTGAGGCGATGCCAGACTTTAAGATGTCATTCATTGGGTCTTGTGCGGGCCCTGAGAGGGTGAGAGTGAGCGGGGCTGGGTGGGGTCCTGCAACAAGAGCCGCTAAAGCCAGTCGAAGCGAGTTCAAGCGCACTGCAGAAGTGTGCTGAAATGATACTGCAGCCGAATACAGGCAAATGCGCTGGTCCAAATCTGGGCCATCAATTAGCTTGACTAGCACACGTACACTCTCTCTCACACACACAAAGAGGTTCTCAAGTCACAAACCGTTTTGTAATGCAGATGCCCGCTGTTGTTCAATGCTGTGTACAGAGAAAGCAAGGACGGCGTGACCTCATATAGAGCTGATGCGCAGCTGACTCGCACATCTACACAGTGTTGCCATGTTGCGAATAAGATGACTCAGCAGAAACATTGACACTGTGACTACCATACAGCGCTGTAGTTGTTTGAACTGTTGACGTTCGATTATTTTCTTGCCTTGACAGCAGTCGAGTTTACATCCAATAACAATGTCTTCTTATTTTTAAGAATCAACCATAAAAAAAAAAAAAAAAAAGTGTTCTACCATCTCTCAATATGACGTAGGGCAGTTTTACATTATTTCTCTGGTGAGCAATAATGTTACTAGCTGAACAAAAAATAAATAAATAAATAAATAAAATAAAGAGATCAATGATGATGACATGTCAAATCGGTAAAATTACCGAATGAACAATACTGAGCTCTCCAGAAAAAGAAAAAAAAATGTTACTAGCTGCCATCTATAGGTTGCTTTGTTGAACAGTTATGGCTGTAGGATTACGCAGACGCTACACAAGTGCCTCTAATTTCTGACATTCTTTTTTGGTTATCTAGCAAATTACTTAGCTAAGCTACAGTTTCTCAGTTTGCTCCTTTTTAGTTGGTCGGTTAGTTACAGTGTTTATACACAAAAAAAAAAGACCATTATCGTTTGCTGTTCTTTTTTGTTAGCTGAGGTGGTTAGCATATGTTGTCAGAATTATTAACTACAGAAGTAGGCTATTGTTTGTTGTTGGTTGGTTGGTTTCTTTTAGATAGCTAGCTAGCTAGCTAACTAGCGTACGTAGTTATAGTGATTATGCAAAAACTGCACAATTGCATTTCGTTAGTTGATTTGTATAATTTGGGGTGTTCTTAGCCATTAATTGGTTTATGATGTCATTTATGGGAGGGGAGGGGGGTAGTTTAATTAATTGACTAGTTTGTTTATTGGTTTATTGTCTGTTTGATTGTTTTGTCAGTGGTAAGTAAGATAGCACGCTCACACAAAAGCTACAAAAGCCAAGTTTATTTGTTTTGTTTTGTTTTCTATTTTACATTTTTTTTGGTTGGTTGGTTAGTTTTGTGAACTCATTAGTGACAAGCTTATGCCAAAAACTATATACTGTGGTACAAAATCACAATTTCTTTGCACCTCTTTATAGTTAGTGACTTTCTGAGTTACTCGTGTTTTTGTAAATTGCTTACATCACAATCACCCTCCTCTTACGCTCTGCAGTGTAACTGAATAAAGGTAGATTATTTGTATTGGAAGTCATCGTAACAAAGTAAGATGTGAGCGCATGCCATATGTTGCGGTGTTATATGCTTCATGTGCATACAATGATACGGTGAGCAAGCGGAGAGGTGAAGCACTCTATCCAATGATGCTGAGTGTGTTTGGCTATAGAAGACTAATGGGCCATTTAATGGGAGGTGTCACTATTGCAATAGCAACACTTCCTATATGGCTCACATGCGTTGAAAACACACTGCAAGCACTCTCTGTTTAAATAATATTGCATTAAGGGGTTTATCATTTTGGATGAGACCATTTGACATTTTCAGACCTTTTTAATGACACTTTCCACATGATTAGATTACCATTTATTAGGTGCGTGTATACAATAAGTACAGACAAACAAACAACATTTAATTGCTTTTTTTTTTGTCTTTTATTGCTTACCTGATGCCGTTTTCATTTAAAAGCAATTTAATTTGAATTCCCCTAAACTCATATTTAACCAGTGCTGCTGTGTGGTGGCAGTGGGTGTCACTAACCGTCAACCAAACCAACCTCATCCTGCGTCTCACCTGTCGTCGCGTCATCTGTCTACCTCGCAGTCGCCAGTAAGGGGCCATCTTCTCTTGTTGGCAGCCATAACATTATTGCTGCTCCGACCTTGACAACAGATCAATCTTCCGCACCTGGGATCGTTTACCTTCAGGTGGTCGCACTTGTCGGCGATGTGTCCTTCACAGGACGGCAACGTGTCCCATAGCAAAGTAATTGCCGTTGCCAGTCTTTTAGCTTTTAGCTGTTTATATTCTGTTGTCTTTTAGCTTTTACTTGCAGTGGCTATTATCATTGGTTATTTCGCATTTATTGACCACCACAGCGGCTCCGGTAAGAGAGCACACGAGTCTTCAGTTGCACTCAATAATTTAATTAGCTCTGAAGTGCAGACATTACGGTATCTTTGTTTATAGTATATCGTCATTAACTACTGCACTGCTATGGGATGAATGACAAATCCAGAGCACCCTTCCAAATTAAAAGCATGGATTTCAAAACAAGATTATCACACACTAAACAGTTTGAGGAATTCTTAACATGGTAGATATTACTAAATAACTTGAAGCACTATTGTATGGAATTTGATTAATAATAATCTAGATTATTAGTTATCTATTTTTTTTAAAATTAAAAAAACATTTTATTGTGTGCGCTACGCAAAACGACTTTTATGAGCAATTGAAAAAATATAATTTCCATTAATTTCAAGCAATTTTAAGGAAATTAGCTGTGATTTTAGAAATATGTTGTTCATTGTTCTTTTGGAAATTGTATGTATCATAAGTATTAAAGGAAGTGGTACTTGGTATCGGTGAGTACTGAAGATTTGAATACTCATTGGTCTATCGAACATCCCTAATTAAAAAAAAAAAAATCTTCTTTTTTTAATATTTTTTTTCTGGAGAGCTCAGTATTGTTTATTCGGTAATTTTACTGATTTGACATGACATCATCATTGCTCATCCATAATTTTTAACCACAGTACCGTACAGTGTACCGCTAACTTTTGACGCATACTTAACCAGAAGAAAAAAAATCGTTAAACTCAAAATGTTCCCCTGTATTTGACTTTACACATTAGCCTCATACTGTAATATTGGCGCATCATATCTACAACAGAATAAAGTATTCACCTATCTACTGTTGTTATTCTAGGACGTTCCACATTGATCCGCAGTGTCCTGGGAGGGACGAATAGCCGGACGGCATAAAGGTTATCGGCAGATATGTAGAGGTAAGCAGGGGTGTGACAGGATGTGGACGGTGATGCCGTGTACAATGGCGGGGAACAAATGAGCAACAAGGGTGTGTGTGTGGTGGTGGTGGTGGGGGGGGGAGCGGGGGTTACACTGCAGTTTATCTGCAATGCATCACTAGCTCTCTCACTCTGCCTCTCTCTCTGTGGATTGAGAGGATGCAGGTCTTTTCTATACACTCTGACTCACATCTTAGTCAATTTTTTTTGTTAAGTTTTTTTTTTTTTTTTTCAAATCCTTTTTAAGAAGGAAAGTAAAACGTTATGCACACCTTCTTATAGCTATATGGTAAACGGAAGTCAGCGTGTGCACCTGCCTCTGATTAACCGAAAATTAAACAAGCTCAAGATGTTCCAGTAGGCTTTTTTTTCCCTGTCTCTAACACTGGCCGCTATATTGAACCGTTGATAATTCATTAACACAGTCATGTATGCACGTTGTCCCGACGGCCACACACGCAAGATGCATCTAGAAGAGACCGTCAGAATGCTGACGTGCTGGCTTCTCGAATGAAACCAAACGTCAGCACCTTTTCTCGCCCTGAGCAGGAAGTCGCTGATCAGCAAAAGGCGAGCAGATTAAAATGTAGAAATTAATGTGACACCTGATTACTCCATCAGTGTCACACTGTTTATTTACAAGGATTTTTTTTTATTTTAAATATAGTCATCAAAAAGAAAAATCAACCAGAATACAAAGAATGCAGTTTTATGAAAGAGGCACTTCAAAAAGCTCCCCAAAAAAACTCACTATGGCACATAATCACCTTTTGATTCTCTATTGTTGATGATATATTGAATTGCAAACGAGTTTCAAATGTACTATGGAACTCTAATCTCAACATTAATATATATTTTTTTGTACAATTGTTATTTCACATTAGAAATGATGACAATTCTGTCTATTTCCACAATGATGTAACTTAGTTTCTGTGACCATAAAGATGCTGAGTAGCTAAGTTAAAGATGCAGAGTCACTTTCAAAACTTTGCTTGTTTAATTCCGAACTATACAACATCCAATAATGGTCAAAATAATCGAAAACATTGAATTCCAAAGTGATGTGACAAGCATTTAAAGCTGCTGAACGCAGAATACTGTATTGCATTTCGAATCACTACTGCCACCTGTGGCCAAAAAATGAAACTACACAATCTCTTCTTCACGTACAAAATGCGCACATCGTCACATCCGCAGACAGAGGCTGGGAAATTCGAACCCGAATCCAGTCTGAGAACACATTGTGAATAACTAAGGTTAATCTACTAATTAGAAGATGTTTCAGTCATAAATGGTCAAATAAAAAGGCTATTGTAAAGATATGTTGGGCAAATTGTTACAAAAAACAGCTTGAAAAGGTTAAATGTATCTGATTTGATAAAAACTTGAGTAAGCTTAAATGATCTGCTATTCTTAATCCATCGATATAGCCATCTCCTCTGCTGCTATGCATTTCCTCAGGGTATGCACTTTAATCACTTGCACTGTGTCATAACAAAAGAAAAACTCAATTTCCAGAGTCTTCTAATATCCTGGTGTGTGTGGCCTCTTGTTGAAATCTGCAGAGTCACTCATCACCCTCCTTTTCTGCAACCCTCCCCTCTCCCTCCCTCTTCTCTTGTCTCCACCTACACACCCACCATCAGCAAACCGTCACACTTTAAATATTTGTAGGTTCTTTTTGGGAGTCAGCGGGTGCACTTCATCCCAGTGCAGAAGCTACTTTGCAGTATTATTGAATTATGTATGACGGGCAATTGCTCACCCGTGCATCGGATTGATCACATGACTCTGGACTCTGCTTTTGGATCAAGTAACGCAGAGTGGCCCAGTCATGACTGATATGAATGGCAAAGAAATCCAACCCTGCCACTAACTGGAATTGTTGAGCCTTGTTGCAGCAGAATTTAAGACCTTGGCTACCCAGCAAAAAATGTGAAGCAAGATTTATTTATTATTCAGCAAATAGGTCTAAGGAAGTTGGCTTCTGTCAGCAGGCGAGAAAAATATATTGTGTCTCAATATGAGTGAAAGGACATATTTTGCAAAGTACATGGGAGCTAGGACAGAGCCTTGAGGTACTCCGTAGCTGAGGTAGTGCCCAATTACATATTTTTCTATCAATTCTTAATCACACCTGCCTTTATTAGTGTGAGCTTTAAACTATCTCAGCTGGCTTTGGGCAAGGTGGGGTATTGACCTGGACTGGTTCCCAGACAAGCACTATTGGAATTATTTAGATAGATGTCTCTGATTGCATTTCCTGTCTCATTTCGGACCCTCAGGTCTTAGAAGTTGGTGCAAACTCAAACAAAACAGTATGCCTAAGAAGGCATATGGCAGTCTCACAGATAAATTAAAATGTGGAGTCCGCCACTCAGATTCCCTTTGCATTATTAAACATCATCTTACGTTATGTCGAGTCAGCGTCTTTTTCACCCATTTTCATCTCAGTGGCCTCTTTCTAGCCTGCTGGCCTTAATGTCCTTTCTGTGTCTTGGCATTTTCTTTATAACAGTCCCCTTAGTTTGTTTTGAACTTCTGCGTGGGTCTGGCAAGGACGGTTGGATTTACATGCATGTGTCCGATTACCAAATTGAGTATCATTTAAACACATTTGGATTGCACTTGCCCTCATTAATGTCCTCACAGATGATCTACAGTCTTTCCCAGCTAAGCTAAGGAGATATGCAGTACTCCTGCTGTTGAAGAGTTGTTACATGCAGGCGTACCCAATATTGTGATCAGCGAGCCTACATGTCCTCGAGGTGTGGTCGCATCGCAGTATGTCTCTGGGGCAGGTCGGTGAGCTGCTGACGAACGCGGGAGGAAGGTGGAGTCGTGCTGCAGAGGCTGAGTTGCAGAATCCTGATACTGCTCAATGACGGCGTGTGTGCGCGAGTTGTCCATTCAACTTTCATTACGTAAATGTGTCTGCTGCGGCAGCAGAAACAAGAAAGAGTTGTATTGCAGAACAGAAACTGAGCTTCTGTCTGTCTGTCTGTCTGTCTATCTATCTGTCTGTCTGTCTACCTCGCTAGCTACTTTTTCCTCTCTCTAGCTTCTTATCTATCTAGCAAGCATCTATCTGTCTGTCTGTCTGCCTGCCTGTCTAGTTAGCTAGCTACTTGTCTAGCTAGCTAGAGAGCTATTTGTCTGCTAGCTAAAAAACAAACTAACAAACAAAACAAAAAAATGATAAATACTTGTCTGCTAGCTACTTGTCTAGCTAGCTAGCTTCTTGTCTGTAGCTATCGTCTGTCTGTCTAGCATCTGTCTGTCTACCTAGCTAGCTACTTTTTTTTTCTCTCTAGCTACTTATCTATCTAGCTAGCATCTATCTATCTGTCTGTCGGTCTGTCTGTCTGCCTGCCTGCCTGTCTAGTTAGCTAGCTACTTGTCTGCTAGCTAAAAAACAACAACAACAAAACTTCTCTGCAGCTACTTGTCTAGCTATCGTCTGTCTGTCTGTCTGTCTTTGGGTCATGCTCATCCTCCAAACACAGCGGGTCCAGTTGATGCCAAAAAAAGCTCAACTTTGGTTTCATATGACCTCAGCACTTTCTCCTAAGCTTTTTCGAAGTCATTTTGATGTTCACTGGTAAACTTTAAGGTGAGCTTGTGCATAGTTGTACTTAATAAGCAGGGGCAGATTTCATATCCAGCAACGTGTGTATTACCAACTGTCCAAATTATCTTTCAAGATTGTAAGTCAAGTCGAGTTTTCAGGGATCAAATACTAATTTCACTTAAAGAAATACAATTGTATTTTTTATGATTTTTTGGAGACAGTGAGCCACTTGCAAATTCAGCAGTGGGTCAAATATTTATATAATATACAATGTGGTGGTTAGGTTAATCAGAGAATGTTGTTGGCGGCCTCCATTGTATGGTGTCCTTTTCGATCTCTCACTTTGATAGAAAGTGATTGTTGAGAGTGGCCCAGGGTAAATCTATTTACCCGCCGTAATTGGTTCACTAACAGTGCACATTGTTAGGTCCATGGAGTCAATCCCGCTAATAAGCACATATTGTTCTGAGACAGTTGCCATGATAATGGATTTTTAGGAAAACAATTACTTTGGTAGAATGATCTAATTTAATTTATTCGAAACCTTTCTTTTGACTATCACGGCATACAAATATGCAAATGGTGTGTTTGCTTTCAGTTTTTCCATCTGTATTTAGTTAGCAGGCTAATTCCTTAAGAATATGAATAAATAATAATACAACAATGACAAGAAGAAGATAGATTCGGAGGCGTGTACGCGGCCATCTTGTATGTATTGGGAATCAATTAAGAAAAAAGAAAACACTATTTTTGTGTTATCCCACTAACTACCTGAGACACAAACTTTAAAAAAAAACAAAAAAAAAACATTGTTCTAAACTATTGCGCCTTTGCACTTGGCGGAGGTAATAATCCAATTCAAAGCTATTCTAGTGGGCATCGTTTTTCTGCACAGAAGCAAATGTTGCTGCTTGAAAGGGTTGCTCAAAGCATCCAACAATCAGCTTGCTTAGCAAATGTGCTTTCAGGCAATGTGTCTTGTCATTCTTTTTTTTTTATGCTACCTTGGCCCAGTGTCCCCCCTGAGGACTCTCCGCCTCGCTGCTGCGGCCGCACCTGACGCCACATTATGCATGGAAATTGTTTCTGCTAGTCGCTGCACCATAATCACTGATGCTACTTAGGTTGAGAAAAATGGAAAAGAGAAAACAAGCGGGGCTTTCCCCTCATGGATATGACTCATTATATGAGCTTGGTGACTCAGCTTTTGCTCTATTCATGGCAATCCTTTGTATCGTACCTCTCTGCAAATAGAGTGCATGCTGCATAAGGTCCCTTAGTGTGCATTTCAATAGCGAGTTTGATGATAATTTATACTGTTTTGTTCTCTCTTGGTAAGTGTGCGTAGCCTCTCGGGTGGAAATGTCTTTGGGCGCCAGCTTCCCAACTTTTGAGAACTTCATTTTTCACCTGAATCAACCTGCAAAAATGCTGTTACATTCTGTCACATGTCTAGTTTTGAGGTCATACTCAAAACAATGCAAGTAGGATGGTAGCTTCCTTCATAGTCATCAAATTATCGATGTCCGCTTTTCACATATTTATGAATGAAATACGTCACCTTAGGTCAACTGTCTACCCTGTGCCAGTCTTAGACATGGTCTGAGTAAGTGTAAAGTTTAGAAATCGGATCTGGATACAGAGATCACACTAACCCAATATTTCTACAACTAAAAACTTAAATTTTAATGAATTGATGGAGTTTAACCGCCTTAAAAAAATGTATAAAGCCCAACATGAAATTTTACAAATTAAAATGCAAATCAATTTTTTTTTTTTTAAAAAGGGAAAATGAGTAGAAATTAAGTGGAACAGATATTTTTTCCAAACCTAAATACAGAACAAAACAAAAAGAACGATGTATTTCTAGTTCAAGGTGTTGTTTGTGGAACAATCTGGATTATAAAACTAAATCATATCAGTCTATATGTATTTTTTTTTTAAATGCATGAAAGCACAATTACTGGGAAAAATATATATAACACAAGGTCTTGCTGTTGAATTATTTTGTTTAATTGTTACATTGAAAGTGTCTTGACTGCTTGCTGTCATTTATTTTGTGTTGATCGGGGGCAGATTTAAGTTTTACTTCTTTCTGCCCCCTTTCATGTCTTTTTTTTTTTAAAGAATGAAATAAAAAAAACTAATTGAAATTGGATTGAATTGAAAATGGCAAACATATAGTAAGCCTTACTTTGATATGAAAATCAGGAGGGTTTTTGGTCAACCTTAAACATTTCTTGACAATAATATGTGACCTCACTAGTCTAAACATGACATTCTGATTAATATTACATTTGTTTATCCTTCTCAGGGGGCGGCCATTTTGCCACTTGCTGTCGACTAGAGATGACGTCACAGTTGCTCGAGGCTCAGGCAACGACCAATCACAGCTCACCTGTTTTCTGAAGCTGAGCTGTGATTGGTTGTAACTTAGACCTGAGCAACTGTGATGTCATTTTTCACTCGACAGCAAGTTTCAAAATGGCCGCCCTCTGATATTGATAAAAGATGCTGGATTTTACTGCTTAACTCAAATTCCACTAATGCAATATTAACCAAAAATACCGTATTTAGACTAGTGGGGCTGCATAGAACATATCGTCAAAAAATTTGGGGGAGTTGACTTCCCTTTTAAGAACATGAGGTTCTTTTTTCTTTCTTTTTTTTGAGTAATTTGGCGAGCCAGATCAAATGCCATATATGTAGCCATGCAGTCCCCACCCCTTTTCTAAATGATGTTACTAAGGCCAGTCAGACTGCCATATCACAGCTGAGTAAGCTGTCTCTTTGATTTCGTCATTGCACGCACACATGCAGAGTTTTGCAAACGCGAGTGGCCAATAGCAATGCTTCATCTTGCATATTTCATGAGGCTGCGGAAAAACTGCAGTACAGTAGTTGAGTGCAAGCGGGAAGTGCAACTGTTGCACTGTCGCATTGTGTTTAGGAGAGGACGGAACAAGACAGATGTTAGCAATTTCACCACGTGTAAAGTGAGCGAGATATCCCGTAACATAATTGGCAATTAATTATCGTGTTACTTACTCGCTATTTGATCCACGGTCATTTATTCCTACCGCTTCTACATTGACTTTTTGCCACTATTGACTAATAGCAGAGCAATGAAAGCGTCTAAAGTAAGTTACATGATAGTTTGTAGGAGTTGCATTCTGTATCTGCTTACTCATGGGATGCAAAACCTTTGAGTAAAACTTTTTCTTCAAGTTGACTTATTATGCATTCTTTCACAATTTAAAGCCATCCCGTGTTCAACTAATCATGTTCTTTCCCTTTTAGTTATTATTATTATTATTATTTTTTTTTTTTTAACTTCCTTACGCTAAATGTTTTTAAAGTTTGCTGTCTAATGTTTTAACATGGTCAATGCATGTTCCTTTAGTAAATTAGTAACCTACTTTTGTTTTTCTCTTTTTTTTTTGCTCTGTTAAAAACTGTGTGTCGATGCTTATGGGTGTTGTCTTTCCTTGTGTAAAGCACATTGAGTTGCCTTGTGTATAAAATGTGCTATACAAATAAACTTACCTTGCCTTCAACTTCTTTTCACACTTGTATGACAGGTAATATTTAAAAAGTTAGATTTTTACACTTTTAAATGCAGTTTATTGCAGTTTAATGTTATTTTCATGGGATAATTCGACAGAAAAAATATGTAGAATGTATCTTATCTATTAAAAGCCCCTACATACAAAGTACTGAAATATAGTGCAGTAAGTACTGTATATGCAGCTTCTAACCCAGATCAACTGTTTTGTGTCATTATGCTACTGCACCGCTATGTTCACTGCCCAAATACTTTTAGGTGAGCAGACCTGTCAGCTCAGCCATGGATCACAGATTTTAATCTTGTTAAAAGCATAGACGACCGCATAAGACAGGCAAGCAGGAGCAAGCAGGCACTCTTGATTTAATCAAAAATAAATGTCATCTCTAATAGGCTGTTGCACCTATTTGCAATGTTTCTATAGGCTCGTTTGTAGGGACGTGACCATGACATCCACTGAGCCTGCCCCGTGCTTTATATAGGATTTTTCATTTTACTGCGACGGGCAGTCGTGCTTTACAATATGAGCTGTGCGACTTTAGTATCTGCTCACAAGTCAATGTGGATGCCGCATAGTGAATTTAGATGGTCCTCTATTTGCAGAGGTGGTAATAAATACACACTCATTGTACAGTAAGTACAGATACTTGCTTTTGAAAAAAAACTAAACAGTAAGCTACGGATTCAACAACTGCTCTTACGTAAAACAAAGTACAGACACTGAAATGTATTAAAATAAATACAAATATATAATAATTAAAAAAAAAAATCTACTGTTTATTATACACGATACCTGTTTTAAGCAAGCTAGCTAGCATTAGCTCAACTTTTGTCCTGTCCAATGTGTTCCCAGAGCTATGCTAACTTGGCACAATGAAAAGCTAGCAAGCTAGCTAGCATTAGCTAATTTTTTTGTGCTGTCAAATGTGTTCCCAGAGCTATGCTAACTTGGCACAATGAAAAGCTAGCAAGCTAGCTAGCATTAGCTCATTTTTTTGTGCTGTCAAATGTGTTCCCAGAGCTATGCTAACCTTGTGAACAAAATAGGAAAAAAAAAAAAAAAGCTAAATTAGATAATGGTGATAGCTATTCAAACTAAAACAACAACAAATCTATATTGTTTATTTTTAATTTTTTAGATTAGACAGATAATTTCTGAACATCAGAAGCTGGTGGTTTGTAGACATTTGCCAAAAGTCATCCTTGTAGCTTTTAACATATAATAATAATAATAATAATAATAATAATAATAATAACAAACCATGTTTTCAAATGTTGGAAATGAGAGTAAAAAGTTGTCAGAAAAACGTAATACCGTACTGAAAATAAAGTACTGATACCTTAAAATTCTCCTTAGGTACAAATACTTTGTTAGATTGTTACTTTCCACTACTATATTTAAGGGCAGAAAACTGTATTTTCATTTTTTCCCCTCCTTGTTATCATAGTATTACCTGATCCCCCTCCGTTTTCCTATATGTAGTATTCAGATTAAGCACTCATAGCACATGCGTGCAGCTACTAATAGTAACATAACACACTGGTCTATTTCTGCTTGTGTCCCCTCTGTGACATCCCAACAACCTCTGCCTGCTCTCTTCTGCCTCTGGCTCACTCCAGCCAACGCCCAGTTGCTGCAGTGCAGCTCGCTCCTCCTTTTCCACAAACTCAAAATGACCCCCACCCTCCTTCCTGTCTCCTCAGTCTGAGTATCCTCGCCTCTCTTGCTCACACTATTCTTTATGCAGTGACGGGGCAAAGGGACAAGGGGAAACTGTTTTTCCATTTATCTTAATATCTCAAAAGTAAACAAACAAGGTAGTGCAGTGATTTAAGGTGAGATTAGTGATACCTGTACTACTAATAACAATTTACAAATACATGCCAAAAAGTTAACAATATTAAGTTGATCACTGTTAATATTAAATCGATCTTAAAATCAACAACAACAAAATAACACTCAATCTACTGTCAGTCTCGGTTGGTTGGAGTACCATTAGGGGTGCATGGGCTCCCTCTTGTGGTACGCCAAAGAATCACTGAAATAAATGTTAAAACTATAGCAGTGGCGTCAACTTTTTTTTAAAATTCAGTTTACAATATATTTTTGTTTAATTAATTTTAAATGATTTATTATTTATTTATGTAATTGTATTTATTTTCCTATATTCTTATACGTCATTATCTATAAATAACTGTCCACACTCAAAAATGTTTGTCAAATGAAATAGTGACCTTGACCTTTGGGGGGGTCACGGTTTGACTGTAATTGCAGCACTATCCAAAAGCTTCAGCTGAACCCAACCTACATGATTTCGGAATGAGAGAGGAAGCCAGAACACCTGGAGAAAACATGCACACTGCACGCAGGAAGGCCGGAGTTGAGATTCAAACCCAGAAATTGAGAACTTTGAGGCAGAGGCACTCACCACTACACCTCCACATTGCCAGGGTAAAAGCACGAGGAACTAATGATAGGTCATGCCTCCAATGACAACAACTGCATCATACAGGCCTGTTTTGTTTGTCATGACGTTTGGATCTTTTACCACAGAACTGATTTGGAACACAGTGTTTGGTGTACACGCTGCAGACCAAACCCACTTACCGCAATGGAAGGCCCAGTTGATGGGCATTGATCGAGAGCAACACAATATTTGTCCTCAAGCGCTCCACGGCTGCCCACTCCCCAATTTTGCAAGGTCAGCAGATCTTTCAGTGGAGTGAAAAGCGCCCAAAATTGGAAATAATGTTATCTCAATGGAAGTACGACGAGGCACAACTCGCGGATATGAACATGCAATTCTGCTATTAATCTGACAGGAGAAGTTCACGTGAGGTCCTCATCAGCAATCCTACGGAGAAGGTTTTTGCACCATTCTTCTCCTTGACAGGAAACTACTCTGCACTATTGTGCCAGCTTGGCTTCCACACAACCGACGCTGAGATGATTTCTGGACGACGGCCAAGCCACGTTTTGCCCTGCAGTTTTTGAATTCTCACAAGAGTGTCTCTGGCATGGCCGGCCGTAATGATCAATGGCTCCTAATGGAGGGTGGGCGTGCAAAGCCTGAGAATGATAAAGGATTGCTAAATTCTCTCTTTCTTTTTTTTTTTACAAGGCAAGCTGTAAATCAATTTTTTTGTGATTCATTCGACTAGACAGGTCGCAGTGAGAATGCGTTAGAGAAGTGGGATGTTATTTTGTCTCAGTCAAATCAATGGCAGACTTGCAACACTGCTACCTCAGGAATGCAAAGTCAGAGCAGGACATGTGAAAGTCTAAATTAAACTATTGTCATTGTATTATTTTTCGAACCCAGACCCATCCATCCATTCATTTTCTGATCATGTTCAAAATGTCTTTTTGTCAAAAGAAACCTTTAACATTAGGTGAACTTTGCGACCTTGAACGAACCCTGACAAGAAATCAACATTTGCTAATCGCTACCTTTACAAACACTCTCAAACTTTTGTCCCCTCAGTTGGATACGGGCTTTAAACAACACAGTTCTTGACGTCATCTATGAGGCCACGCCCCTTAACACACATTTGTTTAAATACAATTGTTCTTTTTTAAATTGCGTTCCAAACTTGGTCACAGAATACTTATAAAGGCAACACTTATTACCAAAATACCTAAGCCACAATAAATAAACAAACCCACAAATGCTCGCAATAAATAATAATAATAAAAATTTAGAAACATGCTTTAAGGCTCCCCCACTCGTGGTTTATTGGATACTCCTTGAAATATTTGGTCTTCATTGAACCCAACATGCCTTATTTTAGAATGTTTAAGTAAATTGAATGGTGTCAAAATGAAATAAGTAATTCGACATTTTGTGCGTCACATTTTACTGCAGGTATTTGGGATGCGACGAGTATTTTATCCGGGAGGCCTCTTGTCCATATACTGGATCTTTACTGACATCTACAGTTGTATTATGGAAGTGCAGCACTAGCAGCCATTTACTGTACAACACAGGTGAGTGAGTATAAGAGGACATGCTGTATGTCGCAGCTGAATGGCCAAGAGGCGATGTATATAGATGTAAAGTTTAGAGTTTAGTTTTAGAGTTTTCAATCAACCTAAGACCATGCACGAAGGCTTGATTCAACGTGTGAGATTTGAATCTAATATATTTCACTACCAACCAAGCCCTGCCTCAGATAGTAAAAATGGATTAACAGTGTTTTCATGTAGGCTATGTATTTACTTCAGAGGGAATGCAGGTCATTTTCCAGGACATGGTGCATACATCTGTGTTGGCGTTAGGCCAAAAAGCATGTAACTGCTTGAAAGATATGGAACATGATATCAAACAGTGAGCGTCTAAAAATAACAGTATTGAACCAAAAATAGAACTGCACCTCAATCACGCGTTTAAGTTAAATAAACGGGATTGTCTGTTATACGAAAACACTATCACTGATTCACTTGCTGATTCATGTCACACAATGCAGAGTCTCAGACGGTTCTCATAGCTGGAAAATTTGGGAAGCAGTGATTCATTGGTAATTGGACAGATGGATTAATGGACGAGCGGATAGGCAGACTGTTCTGTAGTAGATTCTTCAAATTGTAATAATCCCAAAGTGCCACTAGGTTGTGCTCACACAACGTCTGACATGGGGATGTTGCAAGCTAAATGAGAGAAATGCTCGTATTTAAAATACGGAAAATCAAGGCTATACCTGCACCATCTAATAAGACCCCAAATAAGATATCTCTCTCCCTAAAAAACAAACAAACAACGAACTTAAAAAAAAAAATGCCATAGAGGTGCTGTTTAGCATGATTTTTACTATGTAATGTTGCATGTGAAGCTAAACCATGACACTTATTTTGCGCATTTGCTCTGGTTGCAGAAATAAATGGTGTATGCATGTCCTTGAGAATCCTCCAGAGGCAACTAAAGTGTCCCTGAAGCTGACAGGAAATAATTAAGGCGCCTGCATGTTGATCATAAATAATTTAACGCCCTCCTTAACGATAAGAGGAAGGGAGATGCAAAACAACTTTAACATGCCAAGACAAGAACCCTTTGCCAAAATAAAGCAGTTTCCTGGGACCCTGATAATGCTTTTAATTTAATTAGTCTTGGGTAACACCAGTTGAGCACTATAATGTAATACATTTTTTACTTATTTTATCCCAGGGGAACCCAGTTTACACTCTCTTAATTAAATGTTTGAAAAGGATGTCGCTAAGAGTGGAACATCATCGTCATCATCATCCTCATCATTAGCAGCAGTAATAGCTACTGTATTAGTAGTAGATTTCTCTTTTAAACTTCATTTTAAAATAATATTACACATTTGTAAATAAATAAATAAATAGGTCAGTAGGTACTTCCGGCAGCAGTAATAGCTACTGTATTAGTAGTAGATTTCTCTTTTAAACTTCATTTTTAAATATCACTTTATTTAGTATGTAAAATAATATTACACATTAGTAGATAAATAAATAAATAAATAAATAGGTCAGTAGGTACTTCCGGGTGGCAGCGGTTAATGCATCGTTCTGTGGTAATTTTTGCTTCCAAGCATGACGGAACGTAGGCTGTAATTAAAAATTTCTTGCAATTTGAAGGTAAGTTCAAAATTAGATGTGACTGCCACATGTTGGTTAACTATTTGACTTTTCTTATGCTCTGATAAATTTATGGCACTGACTTCTAAGCTGAAATGGATAGCGCTGTCTGACGCTATCTATCTGAGCTAGCAGGCTATCATTATGTTTTGCTAAATTTGTTTTAGGCAACTCATTTTCATAACTTATGCTCTATACTCGAGTTAAATAATTATCACCCTTTACAAACAAATTGATGAATAACTTGAAATCAGAAATAAAGGGAAAAGCAGAACAACCACTTTCAATTTCTGTAGTAGAAATATGGTTTAAAAAGCAGAAATGTATGACAGTTAATGTTTAAATGAGATGCATAAGGACCCTATAAGAATATACCCAAGACTGTTATAATTAGCATCACAGTCACTTGAAAGGCTGATGTATGTGATATGTTACTGTGTATACAACAGGATCTAAAAAGTCTAATCTGTTAAAATGCCAGGTTTAATATATAGATAAAAAAGACCAAGATAAATAATTTCAAAACTTTTCGCACCATTAATTTGACCTATAATATGTACAACTTAATTAAAAAGGAAATGGCATATTTTCGAGACAGGCAATAACAAATAGATAATGCTATATAGTATATTTATAGTATATTTATATTTTTATATATAGTATATTTGTGCACACTCGAATAACTGGGGATGTGGATGTGTTCAGAATTAGCCAGTCATATTCAAACTCGTCAGCACACGTGCCACCATTTTAAATCAATTCAATCAAAAAACATTTTTTTAAATTAATTTTAAATACAGACAGTTATTAGAGGGTGGGCATTGGGCACACTTGTGCAACACTATTTCCATTGTTTATTTTTATTTCTGCTTTTGAATTTTTTTAAAACAATTATTTATTAATTTTAATATATGTTAAGCCTGATTTATCTGTGCAGCATAGCCTGTGCCTGGTTTATACAGTGTACGTTCACCAATCACCATCAAATGGATTAAAATTGGTCAACATCAGAATTATTAATAGTCGTTAATTATTTCAAGGCCAATTTTAAGTTGTTTCCTCCTGCTTGACTGGATTGAATGAATATTTAGTATCAATCCCTGGTCCTGTCACATGCTCTCTCTCCTGCTTTTACAGTCGGTGCTGCACATTGTTATGCAACGGTGCGAAGAAAGATGATGTTGCAGAAGAAGGTGGGGGAGACTCGGATGAGGTAGAGAGTGAGCGTACAGTGTTATTTCTCCTTGCTGCCGGTGCAGAACAATAGGCTGTGGAGAGCAGATACTCATTCAAACCGATCAAATGTTGAAGAAAGTGTTGCAAAAACAACCCACTGCTCTTTGTTTTAAAGAAAGTGACGTAATGAGGAGCTTTTATGAAATATTTGTCTTGTCAGCCTCTGCAGTAGGCAGTCCCAACATGTCCAAAAAATGTCACACAAGAATCACGCAACGGACCAGTGTTTGTGGTAATATGTATTTTTAAAAACATTATTTCAGTTTTAATTATTTTACAAGCATCTGTCTTACTATTCTTACCCTCCATCTGTCTGTAGGAGGGAGGGGTGTCATGAAAAATCCACAGCCAGGAGGGGGGGAGATGTGAAGGCATTCTGCAGCATAGGCAGCCTTGTCCCTTTGTACCTGGAACAAACGACAGAAGACAAAAGGCGCCATGCAGAAGAAGACCAAATCATCGTAAAAATGGGGACGCTCAACGGATTAAAACAAACAAGAGGGAGATTTGCGGCAGGATCCCCGCACTTCCAAACACGGGACTGCGTGACTGGTCTCTGGGAGCAACGTGGGGAGAGAGAGAGGGAGAGGTAGGCAAAGAGGGGAGGGGAAGGGGAAGGGAGGAAATTCAGCGCAGTGCAAGCGACTGGATGAGTGGCCGCATCAGCGCCACTAGCTGTAGCATCTTGAAGCTGACGTGCGGCTGGTGGCTGCCGTAGCATTTCCATCGGCTATACATAGGGGAGGGAAAGGACAGACGGCACACGTATGCAGCGGTGGCAAGCCGAGGGGAGCTAGTCGGAGGGGGTCGGGGGACTCGGGCAAGAGGAAACGGGGACGACTGGTAGCAGCAGCAGTGTAGCAGCAGCAGTAGCAGCAGCGGCGGCACCATGGCGCAAGCCGCCAAGCAGCTCCGCAAGACCAAGGACCTCGCCGAGGCCGCCGCCCAGGAGCAGCGGGAGAAGGAGGAGGAGAAGATCAAAAAGAGGAATCGATCCAGGGATCGCAGGCGCAAGGTAGGATGTCTCCGGGGACGAGGGATGTGACGGCGTCGCCTTGGTCTAGCACTCTCTTCATCTTCATCCGTCACTCTGGCAGTGTGTTTCTCTTGACTGGTAGCAAGCATTCAGTCACACATGCATAATTACCCAGTTGGTCCTAGGGCCTCAGCTGGTGTGTGTGTGTGTGTGTGTGTGTGTGTGTGTGTGTGTGTGTGTGTGTGTGTGTGTGCGGGATTGTTCCGTCAGTGGAGGTGTGGCTATGATAGGCTTTTCCCTTAATGGCACTCTCACTTGAAGCATTGAGCATGATTGAATCTTATTGCAGTCACGTCTCAAATGGATGCCGGTGTAGTTTGATGCCCTTCAATGCGTTTTTTTTTTTTTTTTGCCTCAAAGCATTCTCCCCATATTACATATGCTTGAATGGGGAGAATGCAAAATGGAGGGAAAGGTGATAATAGATGGAATTTAAACCTACTTGTGACATTTGAGTTGCACGCTGTAGATTTAAGTCCGAATGAAAGTATATTTCTGTTGAAAATGTAGACCCCCACTTCACACTCACATGCTGGGTATGCCTTTCGGTGCACATTTTATGAGCATTGTACTGCCTGTGCACTCAACCTTGGCAGCCCCAAAATGATTCATGAGAATTAATATTGCATATTTTCATCTATTTCATATATTTCCAGTTGGATTACAAGGCAAACTTAAAAAAAAAATAAAATAAATCGAATTTGCTGTAGAAGAAGATGAGATGACAAGTATTCAGTGTACTAGCCTAGGGGTGGCCACCAGCTTCATAGGTTTTCCATTTAAAAATATGAATGATTTGAGTTTTTTCAAAATATTGCCGTTACTGTGGTGTTTCGAATCAATCCATACTGCATTAAAACAGTGGTATCGGTGTCGGGGAGTACTAACAAGTAACATGCCGATACCATTAATTCTGACGCTAATATATGACTTTGGATGCAGCATCTTGTGTCTCGCTCATGCACGACATTCACTGATGTGTGACATGTTCACTGCATGCCGAGTTAAGATATCCTATTGGCCCTTGAATGCTCTGAACCAATAGCAGGACAGCTTTTTCATGTTGAGAAAAAAAAAAAACTTAGGTATTGGTATGGTATTGGCATCGGCCGATACTGCAAAGCTGGGTATCGGAATCGGTATCAAGGGGCCAAAAAAAACGGGATCAGAACACTATTTCCATTGTTTATTTTTGTAGATTTTTATGAACAAAGGATTTGACTGATTTGGATCTTTCGTGACTGCTGTATTGCAAATGAGTCCATCTGTTTGACAAGAAGAACTGAGTGACGATGTGGACTCCTATGCTACGTTAGCTTCTTGCGCAAGCGGCTAGCTTGCTAGCTGTTCACGAGTTTTCTGTCGTATACTGTACATCCATTACTTTTAAAACACTTGTTTTATAGGAATAACATGTTGCATATTGATATTTCTATGTTTCTTACCTTGTTAAATCATCATTGATAATTACAGTAATGTAATCATTTAGCATGATTAACTTGATTAGCTAATATGATTGTTTTCACATAAATAGCATTATACACCTTATGAAAATCATTAAGTAACATAACAGTAATTTGAGAAAATTTGTTTGCAAATTACTGTTATGTGTGTGCGTGTGTGCGTTAAAGGCAGTCGGGGAGAATGTTGTGTAATCTCTTTTAAATTTTGAGGACATCTTTCTTGTGTTTCATAAATAGTAAAGAAAGCTTTCATGCTGAAATGCCTCTCCAGAATTTAAGTGCCTGCCCGCACCCCCCACTTTTTTATATTTTTTTATATCCCCATTGCATTAGTTAGGACACAAGATAAAGAGCTCATTTGAGTTAAGGGTTTGACATTTTTGACTATTAAGTTTGGTGCAGGCTAACTCTGAAGTGCAGTGAAACCACCAGGGAAAATATTCCTCTAAGTCGAACCGTCATTGTTCATGGTGACATAACGACAGACCTGAGTAAATCTCACAGGAGCTTATTAAGTTGAGCATCTCAAGATGACCACTTTTTTTTCAATAAAAAAAAAAAAGATTCCAAAAAGTGGTACAAAGAGAATAAAAGGAGAACAAATGGGGGGAATAAGACATTACAGCAGTAAATACAGAATGTTTACAAGTGCTTATAGCGGGAGAGCTTAGCATTTCCTAAGGGCAAAACAGCAACCTGTGTGGAACAAAGCAGTTTCTTCTCCATACCAAATACCTCCTTTGTGAAGCTTGTAAAGTGTCCTAGTTCTGAGGGCATTGCTGTACAATCGAAATGTGGAAGGGTGAGTCCATTTTTGTCGTTAGCGCAAGAGGAACATGTCTTTAAGGTTGTCTCTTGGACATTTTAAGTGTTAGAATCTGGGATGTTGGCCAAATGAAACCTTGTTTAGTCCAAATAACAAAACTAGCAGTCGATAAGTCTTAGTCAATTAAATGTCATCATAAAAAAACAGCAACTTGACTGCTTTTTTGTCTGATCCTTTTGTTTTCCAACACATGAAATGTTTTATTAACTCTCTGCTAATTGTCTTTTTCTCTTAAAATGTGTCCTTCTTCCCAGGAGATTTTTTGCTTTGGAGTGAGGTTATGTATAAAAAGTACGTAACTGAGACAGATAGTTAAATAGTGTGCTTCAAGAGGTCCTAATGTTCTAAGGATATTAATGAAGTGAAATTAACATTGTTGTAAATCAAACGGAGTAGCATGCTAACGCCTACCCGAAATGTTCTCGTAACGTTGGTCAGAGTAAGACTGTACACAGATGTACAGTATATTACTATGTCACCTATTTATTGATCCCAAATTTGAAGTGTTTAGTCTTTTAAATTGAAATAAGTTTTTAGCTTTATCCTGCCGTTGTCAAGTTACATTATCTAATGGAATCTACGAAACAAACGATTGCTATATGCTAAGTTTTGACAATGGTGAAGAAACCTCTTGCATCTGCACCTTCATCCGAACCAAATCTGACAAAGGTAACAGACCAGGACTGCACTCACCTGGATGACATAATTTTTTATTTTTTTCTTAAAAAAAAAATAAAAATGAATGTCATAAATTGTCATTGTTGCCACTGGAAGCATCATTGTATGAAAATAGACGAGAATAATGCACAATGTGAGGATGATAGATCTCGGTCCTCTTGTCACCGTTTGGGGTTCATCTGCAGTTCTCTCTTGTCCAGAGGATAAAGTAATCTGTCGAATGTCTTGTTGCCGTGGCGCTGCACGAGCCTCTTCGGTCATGCACTTAATACAATGGAGTTGAAGTTCCGCTAATGGATAGTGTGTGCTCTTTGTGAACATATATGTATGTGTGTGTATCTGTCTGTCAGGGCTTCGGGGTAACTTGTTCGGCTTTTATGTAACTTTATGGAAGTAAAGCCATCACCTTGCTTACACTGTCTTAAGCCTCTCTTAGCCATCAAAGTAAAAAAAACAAAAAACATCAGATATACATGGCTTTAGATTGGTTATTAGGAGATTGCGTGCTACATCAGATAATTGACTTGATGAAGCAGCGTATGCCTTAAGGTTATTGTCATTCTTCAGTGGTCTTTGTGATCACAAGGCGACTCAGTTTAGCCAGCATTAGCATTAGCCAGTTCTCCTTTTTTCTGGGAAAGGGCATAACTCAAAAGAAATGATTACGTTAAGGACACACATTAGGTGCATCTTCGCCTTCAAAGGTATTTTGAGATTCAACACAAGAGCTTTTCCCCTGGGCATGTCTAAAATTGTAACAATAATGCTGGCAACTAGGGGTGTTAGAAAAAATAGATTTGGCAATATATCGCCATATTACAGGGAGCAATTCTCGAATCGATTCGATATGCGGCCGAATCGATTTTTAAACATACATATTTTATGGGAATATTCAACAAAACGTCTTACTTAGGGTTAGTATTCACATATTAAGCATAGAAGAATGTTATATTAATGGAACATTAAGCCATAATATTTTATTTCAGGGCTGTTAAAACATGAAACAGACTACAACCTGTTTGTTAAATGCAGTGGCTCAGTTATAAGCCTGACTTTTCGGATAAATAAATACATTTTCATACAAATCTTACAGTGTACATGTACAAGTTTACTGATTAGTATTTTCTAAATTTGAGTAAAAAAAAAAAATCGCAATAATCAATTTATAGATTCGTATCGGGATTCATCGGTATTGAATCGAATCGGGACCTATGAACCGTGATACGAATCGAATCGCCAGGTACTAGGCAATTCACACCCCTACTGGCAACTAACGCATATTTTCATCTAACATGACAAGACAACCAAAAACCTTTTATTTCATCACAATATGTGATGCCATTTGGTGACTGAAGTTAATATTTTGTCCTGTTCTGATGTAATCATGTATTGACACCTAAATCAGGATTACCTTGATGAGGAGCTTCCCAATGTTAGAAGCTATGTTTTTTATGTTAGCATTGTTGTTGACAAACATCATCAGTTTTTTTTGCTGTAAAAGACGAAAAATGACATTGGGATCAGCGTTAAACAGCTGGCGTGTCGTGAACGGTTGGTGAAAGCAACAGGAACAAGTGGCATGAGAGCGGACGATGCCTTTTGAAGAGTTTTGAGTAAAGGGAGGGCAGGATGGCGCCAAGGTCGAATAGAACAGAGCAGAGCAGCACTCAGCATGGCCCAAAGCGGCAATAGGCTATATTTGCCTGCCAGCCTAGGATTACGCTGCACCTTAGACTACCCACACCTCCTCTGTGTTACTGTATCTGATGCTGACTGTTTCCCTTTGTCCTGATGTGATTCCAGGAAAGTAGTACGATTGCTGGTACTTGGAGACCAAAGTGATGATCCATTTCATTCCGTTCATAAACGTATTGTTGCTTTGTAAGGCGTGTCTGGTTGTCAACATGCTGACGATAAGTGGAGTTTTACAGTTGGCCCGGAGCATTTTTTTAATATTCAATTGCATTTTGTGCATGGTATCTTTCATCTCTCTGAGGTTGTGTCATTTATATAGCACAAATATTGAATAATACAATTTGAACGGTTGACTCGAACCTGGAGAATTTAAAGACTTCTGATAGGGATTTTTTTTTTTTCATTGTAAGGCATAAAATGTAATTAGGATAGATGGTGTGGCCTTGCAGAAAGCATTTTTTAAGTTTATAGTCACATGACCAAACTCAGAAAACTGTTGAACTGTGATTGGTTGTTCGTATATACCTGAGCCCGGCCCCTTAAGCATGTCATTTTCAGTCGCCTGCATGTGGCAAAATGGCCGCCCCTGAAATGGATTGGGTGGATTTTGCTGCTCAACCCATATTCCATAAACGCAATATTAATCAGAATACCGTGTTTAGACTAGTGGGGCTAAATATAGCATATTGTAAAGAAATGTTTTGGTTGACTTCCTTTTTAATGATTTAGGCAAATATTCTATTTTGATGGGCTAACAATATCGTGTTCATTATTATTGGACTAGCCGATATTAATCCTCAGCAAAAAAAAAAAAGAAATTAGAATAAAATGAACAGTTTTATGGGTAATGAATTTATTAGTAAAACGTATTAAATATTAATTAAGATATGAAACTCGTGAAGGCGGATATATTAATGTACAAAAAAATCTTCACTAACCGTGACTCAAAGGTTTCAGCACACATTTGCATTTGCGAGACGCTAACAGCGCGGCTTTCAGTAGCATCATTTTGATCCGCGAGAACGAGACCAAATGTTTTGCTAAACGCGCAGTCATTGCGATCTCACGTGCCTGCACTCGCTAATCAGAGCATCCATCACCATTGTTAGCAAGGCCAAGCAGCGGCAAGCTGTGGCAGAGCGCAGGAGCGGTCGGAGACGTAAATCTTGCGGCAAAAGTTTATTATACCCTCTGAGGGTCAGGTGACAGGCGGCCTGAGGTGACAGATGTAACCATGGAGATTACAGGATGACACTGCACATTGCGAGATGATGAAGGGGTGAGGAGACAGATGAGGGCATGGCTTGATGTTGATGAGCAAACTAAATTGCTGCGGGTTGTACAAACGGACGTAGCTTGTTCTGTAAAATCACATTGCATGAACTATGGTCAAAGAAAACTTTAAAAACACATCTAACTTACATAATTGGCCTATATACAGGATATAGCCAGTGCTAATGATTCATAGCGGGTCATTAGCAAAGTCGGGATGAGTGAGCACTGTTAATTCCAAAGAATCATTATAAAGGAGAGGAAACGTGATACAGGCTGGCAAGCTGCCACACACACTGATAGGCACGAAAAGTGAACATACACACTTAGAAGCGGGCGTTATGTAATGGAATTAGCAGTGCTCAAGGTCTATGTGGATCATGTGGCCTTCAGAAGTCCACTGATGCACTGGAAGAGCAGCTTGCAGGCACACCCCGACTCCCATCGCACAGAGTGGACATGATAACGCAGGCAGCTTGTGATAAAAATAAAGTCAATCAAAGATTTCATCAAGTCTATGCTGCAATGTGATGATTCTGACTTCAGCGTTTTTTAATTTTTTTTTTTTACTTTGCTCATTGTGAAGGCTTGGTGAAATCTTTTCGATTGTAATTCAGTTCAATTTCATTGTTTACTACTAGTACTGTAGTTGCTACAACAACAAAACTAGCTTACACTGCTTTTCTATAAACCCCGTTCTTTCAAAAATGACATTGGGTAGTTTGTTTTCATTCCTTGTTCACCAGTCAGGGCCTTTCTTCGATTTGGTACATTCCGTTCACGGCACAGTCCACAGAATCATTGAGAAATCATCTTTCCCCTCACACGACCATTTTTGGTCGTAAACATTGAACATGTTTAATATTGAAGATTGTCAGCCCGACCTGTTCCTGACCCGGGACAAATTCAATATTAGCACACACTCGTGTTGGTTATTTGTCTCAAGTGAGGTACAATTAAGGTGACAAATGTAAATGTTCTCGATGTACTGAAAGTTTTCTGGCAAGTGTCACTTTTATCGCACCCGTACCGGCAGAGCACTGGCAGGTTTCATTCACTGCTGTCGACCGTTATTGATTGGTTATTGAAATGATGGGCCATTTCATTTGTCGCCTGGCTGCCATCCCAGTGACACATTACCTTCGTTCTCATTAAGGGGACACATAAAAAGCCCATGCACATCCAAGTGAATAGGACTCAGAAATAGCTCCTGTACTGTATTCCCATTGTCAAAATATAGAATATATCAAAACAGAGCATCAGCAGTTTCCCGACCACGCCGCCATTACCAGCTGCCATTGTTTCTGTGGTGTCACTTTGCAGTGTTTGCATCAGCACTCAGCGATGGCAGGCCGGCTGTGAACACGACGAGAAGAGACAGCTCCGCGCAATGTCGAGTGCTTCTCCTGAGTTGACTCTCAAAGCTCGTCGTCACCCTTCCAGTTCTTGGTCCTCTCACACTTGTCAGTCTTTCCCCGGTGGAAATGACTTTATATGGTGTTTTGTGGAAAACACTACTTCACCTTTATATTTGTATGCAGGATCGTGAGTGATTGGCGGTAACAATGAAAACACAGAGACTGAGATACTGTGCTAGAATAATTGTGCCTTTTATTCCCCGCAAACAGCAATCGACACCTGTACAGTGCTAGAATAATCGTACCTTTTATTCCCCGCAGACAGCAATCAACACCTGTACAGTGCTAGAATAATCGTACCTTTTATTCCCCGCAAACAGCAATCAACACACCTCACTTTGCTAGAATAATGGTGCCTTTTATTCCCCGCAAACAGCAATCAACACACTTCAACGCTAAGCAGCATAATATGATCATCATCCGCGCTTACCTTGACACTAGACCGGAGAGCCGACGGTCCGGGTAGAACGAGCTGCAAAACGGCTGGGCAATGGTACGCATTCCACAGCTGACTCTGCGCGGACCGTGTGCCGCTCCGTCTTTTATTCGTTAACAAAAAGTTGTGAGCGTGAGAAACCGGGCTGGCCAAGCCCTCTCCCAGGCACTCTCGAAAACATGTTTGCGAAGCAGGGAAAACTGTAGTATAAACAAGGCATTCACTCCCAGGCTGATTCCGCCCTTTATTTACAAATTGTTGGGCACCTGGATTCGTACAACAGTTCAGGACAACAACATATCCTTATATAAGAGGTTACATGAGGACATATCAAACCATGGTTATTTTCCCTTCATATGGCCAAGACCTATTATAGCCAAAATATGCAGTGGATATACAAAGTCTACACACCCCTACAAATGCTAGGGTTTGTGATATAAAAAAAGAGACTCTACTGTTATTTCCATCGCGCTGCTGTTTGCTTTCAAGCTGGCTATCAACAGTTAACAGCTAACAGTAGCTAATCCTCAGCTAAAATGGCACCTGAGAAGTAGCAGGACATTTGGGAGGCATCATGGGATGTTACAGTAGTCGGAGAGTTTGGATGACTTTGTGAGGAGTGAACCGTATATTGGTGGTGTTTAGTGTAGCAATTTGATTTTTAATTCAGTTTGAAACTCCAGTTGAGAGGAGGATTGCGTGGAGCTAATGTTTTTTCTTGCACCACAAATACCCTCAGGTCTCTCTAACAGCCATCTTGTTCTGCTCTGGAGACACTGAACGAGTCCATGACGACGAAAAAGGAATTTCTAAGATTGCTGTTTCAAAATGCAAAATGCAATCAAAACATAGCAAAAAAAAATTATAAAAAAAATATATATATATGATGTCAATATGACCGTTTTTTTTTCACACGAAGTTTCACAAACGACTGAAACATTCTAATATCATGCATGTCAGCCACCCAACATTGTCATGTCAACAAAATGGCCTTGTGAAAGCAGCCTCATGTGGCCTCAATAGACGCACAGACATTAGTCACTAGGTAACACTAAGCCATCAATTCCTCGTGCCACAAAATCTTGCAGAACATCTGTATAAGAAGGGATTAGCAAACTTTTGACTTTCTAAATCCCCAACATGATGCTGTCAGCCAAAGTGAGTCACTTCACGTCGGTGCCTCCATCGTTATTCAGGCCTTATTGTGGCGGTAACATGTCAGCCTGCTCATTTCCTTATAGCCACTGCAATGCCCAAAATTCTGACACGTAACACTTCTAAAAAGACTGCTCAAGACCTAGAAAAAAATGCTTTAAATTGCAAGTATGAGTCTCATTAAAGCCAGTTGGATTTGAAATTATTTGCATGTGCGTGTGTACATGATGTCATTGATATGTTATGGATGTGTTGCTGGTGTTCTATCTATTGCAAATGTTAATTCACTGCTAAATGTGCACATTTAGCCTCATTAACTTACATGAAGATTTTTTTTACTGGACAACTTGCTATCTCGCGTGTATTCTTCCACTTCCCAGTAAAATAATGTTACTGAGTTTAAGCCAGTAATATAAAATTGACAGATGATATACTTGATATGCATCTATCTCTTATGTCAATTACAATTGCAATTATTACACTCCACAATTACAAAATCAGCATAATCGTAAAAAAAGGAAGAAAAGATTAATACAATTTTTTTTTATGTTTGAGGTGTTTAAATTTAAACATTTGCACCTTTTTTGAAAAAAAAAAACAAAAACAAACAAATTTAATAAATTTAGTTTCATCCAAAAATAACTTGCATAAATACAATATATATAATATAATATAATCGTAAAAAATAAAATAAAAGATTAATACTAATTTTTTTTTAGGTGTTTGAGGTGTTTACATTTAAACACCTTTGCACCTTTTTAAATTTTTCTAATAACTAATAGGGATAGGCTCCAGCACCCCCCGCGACCCTTGTGAGGAAGAGCGGTTAAGAAAATGGATGGATGGATGTTTCATCCAAAAATAACTTAAGCATAAATATAGTGTTTTAAATAATTTTATGTCTTACTGTTTTTTTACATTTACATTTTTTGTTTTGTACCAAAAAATAAATGAGCGTCCCAATCGTGATTTAAATTCTTACCAAAATAATCGTGATTAATATTTTCTTCATAATCGAGCAGCCCTATTTCTACACTACATATTATCAAAGCCGTTTGTTACCTGAAAACCGAACCGAGCACAAACAGCAGTGTCCCATTTGTTCAGTAAACATTCAGGTCAGCTCCATTGAAAGCATCCATTATTGCTCCAACCACAGAGACGGAGGCTGATTACTACAATAAATGTAACCATGTTTTATTGGAACAGCCTGTTTGTAATAAAACATAATGAGAGCTGCATTAAAACAACATGAAATGATCAGACTCTGAGCAACAGATGGAAACGTAAATAAATCAAGGCTTCAGTGCCAGACTACGGAAGGACAACCCACAGAAGGCAGAAGCGCAGTTTTACAGAGAAGTGCCGTACTTTTGCTCTATATCCTTTATGTCTTTTTAAGTCGAAAACATCCAGTGGAGCAGGGCCAGTGACTTAATTGTAGCGGCAAATACGACACATGTGCTAATGTTCTGTTGCTGTATAATCTCGTTTGAGTTTTATATCGTTATTCTCACATCTGCGACCATGACTCATACTAATAAACTAACTGACCATCTGACGGTGTGACAAAGCGTTTCTGGTTGCCATTGCACCAGCAGGAACGTCAGGGTGAAAAGGGAGAAGCCCTTTAATTTGCACAAGGTCAGCATTTTCAAAACATACCCTTTAATGCTTTAAGCCAGGGGTGTTCAAACGTTTTGTTTTTTTAAGGCCGTATGCAGAAAAATTGAAGTATGAAAAGGCCACTTTAAAATTCCAAGTACGCAATTATATATTACTTATATTTCCTGGTTAATTTGATAAACTTCTACATTAACAGATTTTTGTTAAAGATGATAAGACAAATAGTTAGAAGATTTTGAGGGGGTCCACGGCCCTTTATTGCCCTAGACTAGATCCACCCCTGCACTAAACATTTGCCAAATCCTTTTTCAAAATTCACAACCAAAACTTTAGTAAGATTTGAAACAATTACTTGAGGATAATTAATGTGTCTGAAGAAAATATTTTTGCCTCTGAAATAGAATTATCTTCATTCACCACAGTGTTTTGAAGAGTAATTGTGTTATTTTTTCGTAAATAGTTTATTTGTATCTTTGCATATTTAGAAAAGCTTTACAGTATGTAAAACCAATTTATTATTAGCACCTATTTTTTGACACCCTTCCCTCTCACTCTGCCCACCTCCCTTTAAAAACAAAAAACCTTTTCGGCCATGTCAAACGTCTTTTTAAATATATGCTATGGGCCGCTGAAAAGTGAATTGTGGGCTGCAAAAGGCCCCCGGGCGGTAGTTTGGACACCCCTGCTTCAAGCTAAGGCAACTTCTGCATGTATGGAATGTCATACATTCACTCTCTCGTACTGGAATCTTTGACTCTCAGTGCTTAGCCTCCATCATACTGTGGTTGAACTTGAAGTCATTACCAGTCCAGCAAAACCTTTTAAACAGATTATGTATTCAAGAAGTGCACCGTATTTGACCAAGTCATGACACTTGCTTACAGTTCACACCACACACTCAACTTGCGGTTCTCGTGGCCATTGTATTGGTTGCTTCTCTGATGCTAATGAAGAAATTGGTTGTTTCGATGGACACTCTTGTCTGCCATAAGAAAAAGTAAACAATGAATACTCTGTAGGCGTGTCTCAGTTCACGTCTGCATTTTAAGGCCAATTGAAGTCGAAGGTGTTGTAAAATACAGCCTGCTTAATTTTGGAGGACAACAACTGGTGTGAGCTTTCACAGCCAGAAATATCCCCAAAATGTCTTTATCATCAGCAGAGGGGGGCTGCAATTGTGGAATGTTGAACCCACACTGCGCTGCTCCAAATTAATGTCATTTGCCTTTTGAATGTGTTTTTTTGGCTCCCATTTCCACAAGCTGTGTCCCAGTTTCCAAGTGCAGCCGGTAGGCATGGTTAGAAGTGCAACAGGAGCGCGTCTCCACGGCCTCGTCGTATGCTAGCTTACCTGCATCATCAGCACTTCTTACAGCCCAGGAAGGCTGTATAGGCCACTTCCCAAAGGGCGCAGCCTCTGTATTACCTGCCCAACACAACAGACTTGTTGGAAATGTCTAAAATGTTGATTTATTTTAATTTTTTTAGCCCCGATTGCTTAAATCAATCAAAATTGTCGTTCTAATAACTTTTGTTTTATCCAGTCTAAGGATACTCACCATTGCCTTTCTATGAAGCAGGGATCCCAACCCTTTTCAGATGAAGACAAATTGGATCCTCCCTTTGACCCAGGCCTACTAAATTAACCTATTTCTGTAAATAGTGTCCAGGAGTTCAGTTACTCTACAGCAACTCAACGGAGGGGTACTAAGTTTGGGGAATCGTATTAAACAATATAACCAGTATATACTGTAACAACTGAAGAAACACCAAGTAAAAAAAGAAACGCCAAGGATCAAGGGACATCAGAGTTAATCGGAGAGTTGCGGATGCGTTTACTCTCAGGTCCCTTCCAGTGACCACGGCGGGACAATTTGGTAGGAGGGTGGGAATTAAGACATTTTTTCCTCCATATTCAGGTCTTGCTATGCAAGTTGTCTCATGATCCATCGTGGTATCTTTAAGGGCACACTATAATTTGAGCCAAGGTCCGTACTTTCCCTTCCAACCCATTACATTCTATTGTGGTCCCAAACACAAATCACATTTTTGCGGATAAAACCTGTTTTTTTGTTGCCTTGGCAGAGTCTAATGATGGCCCTGTTCCAGAGAGGACGTTATTATAAATGTTTGCGAATCTTTGTTGTCATTAACAACAAATTTACTACTACCGTGAAATGTAGCCTAATCACCTTTAACGATATCCTCCAACGGAAGGTCATCTTTGAAACACATTCACTGCCATTGATAGCTATATACTGTATGTCAAATGTGCATTTTAACTGGGAGTGCTGGCAGAGTATTGCGGAGGGAAATAATGAAAACAGCTCCACGCGTTAATATGACAGATTTTTGTACTGCTATTTTAATTAACCCGGGAGTTGAAAAAGGCATTCTTCTGCTGCACTCAAGGAAAAGCAGTTTCATCTTGAAGGTCACCATGTAAGCAGTAGCGTCTATGAACTGAGGTAACTACACATTTTTTCTTTGTAGTGTGAAAAGGGAGGATCCAAACTGAGTGACTAATTGGGCCATTAGAGGGAGACCACTCGTTGAGGAGATGCGTATCATAATGCCTAGCCATGGCGTTGACCTTTACACTGTAAATTAGAGAAAGAATCTATGAATCCATAAGGCCTTTTTGCAGTGATTGTGCGCCTCCATGAAGCAAAGTGATGATCAAATCAAAAATACCTTGCCTCGAGTCAGATGAAAGGCTTTTATTACTAACTGCTCCGGCATTGATTAAGTACAGTTTTGCTTAATAAAATAAAATAAAATAAAATAAAATAAAATAAAAACAATGTAACAAATCATCCCTCATCCAACATTCCCCAGCCCTAAATCTTCTCTCAACATGTTGCTGATGGGACTTCTCATTTGCTGTGTGATTACCGATGACCCACCAAGCCTCAGCGGGGTTGACTCATACCTACTGCTTCTGCAAAACACACAAACTGCTATGCAAACAAGTCGGCTCGGCTTTGCTGTAGAGTAGTTTGGGTGTGCGTCTTTGCGGCCTTACGATCCCCAACATAACTCAAACCCTGACTGTGGATTGTTGTTTTGTAATTACGCGTGTACATAGAAGGGTTTCCATTCCGTGTGATGTCATTTGCCCGTGTTGACTTTACGTCCTGCTGTGAGGAGCATATGTCAGCTCCTGTGACTGCGTGTTGACAGCAGGGCAAATTGTGATGCCGCATGTTTATGTTTGTAACTAAACGAAAGGATTTCGAAATTTTGTGTAAAACTTGGCTCGGAAGAGACCACATGCACTTTGCTGCATATTTATGAAGAGTCTGTCTTGTAGTAATTCATAATCATCTGGTAGTAGCCTATATATATGCAATCAATAAGAAGCCGGGCGGAGCGTTGAGTGTTGACCATCAGTACGGAGATTTCATTAGCTAGGGTAGCAGCATGTTACAAAATGAAAGCCCACCATTCTTGGAAAGAGAACCTGAAATGAAAAAGTCCTATATCATATTTTAGCATTAAGTCTAAGTAACAGAATATTAGAATAACCTGAAATAATTTTGACACCTAGTATTCCAATCCAGTCATATCTATTAAGATACACATTTGAAGGACATCCGTGTTACAAATTGATTATACCTCAAACTTACTGAAGCTATCAACGCATGAGCCCATCCAAACAGTATTTTTTTATTATTTTTTTTATTTTTTCTGGAGAGCTCAGTTTTTTTTTGTTTTTTTTTAATATATATATTTTTTATAAATTTTTATTTTGTATGTGGGTGAGTATGTGCATGTGCGTGCGTGTGAGTGTGTATTCATTAGTTCACCTAAAACCTATTAAAAAAAATCCCATACCAAAAATACCATCCAATCAGTATTGACTGAGCTCAATCACTATATTGGTCAAGTGGCAACATCTCCACCACCTCAGAGCTCTTGCTCAGCAGCTTTTTCTGACCTCTTTCCTCTTGCAGTGGGTGGAGCTCAAGTATAGCTTCATTCAAATGCACAAGTGGAACAGACCAAGCACAACTCCAGTCACTCGATTTTGGACGAATGTAATCTAGTATCAGTGAGTCAAGCATTCCGTTCTGTGATGCCGATTGACCTCTGATTCACCTGTTGAGTCCTGCCGTTGTAAATAAGTACTTCACGCTAACTTCTAGTGCATATCCTTCTCTCAAACTTCTTCTCTTACCAACAGTCCTCATTCGCAAATAAAAGATGTGTAGAAAGCCAAAAGGAAAAGCAAGACATGGAGAGTTTGGACAAGTTCTCATGAAATTAAGGTAGCCTGCACTGTATTGTGACCTAATGAAATAGTTTGATGTCCAAAATGTGTACCAGTAAACGTTTTGGTCAAATTCAAACTCCAAATTTACCAACTTGAACGCAACAAAAAAATACAATTCTGAGTATTTTCCTTTTTTTTTTTGTGTGTATATATATATATATAAAGTATATATATATATATTTTTTGTTAGGGCTCTATTTTAAAGTAGGCAGAAAAACGGTTAGTCATTTCTTCCTCTCTTGGGACTTGCCAACCTATTAGGCCTCCATTGCTGTGTAACAACTGCATAATCTAACCTCATTGACCATAACCAAATTCTATATTATTGACAACTTTCCTTTATGCGTGTACATCTAAAAATCCAAATATTTAGTACAGTAATTACTACCTGCATGTCTTACTTTTTCAATCCAGCGATCGTTCACTTCCTTATTCCATTTGATGTCCTTGATGGCTTCATTGGGCCGTATTCTACCGTCCCCCCCACCCTCTCTTCCGTATGCCCTTCCTGTCTTCCCCATTCTTCCTTTCTATCCATCACTCCCTCCGCTGACTGCTCACTCCTGTCATAAGGATTGTATATTATCATTATGGGAGGCACGCGCAGCTGAGTGTTTTTACATTAGCTATGCACACATGACCCCATCTGCAGGCTTATGGATTTTAAAAATGACATTTTTGATACAGCTTTTATTACTGGATCATCAAGCTACAACTTTAAACCCTCTTCTTCATCAATATCAGCGTCCTGGCCAAGGAACATGGACTGTGGTCCGGTTACTGGGAGAGGGCCGGTTGCCCAAAATGTCAGCACCCAAGTGATGACGTCAACAGCAGACGCTTTGAGGTTTAGGTCTACCCAGCATGCCTTGCAGGTAGCATTTCTGCAGTGCTCATGAATATTGAAAGGTTACGAGCAGCGTGAGAGTGGAGGCTGGCTGTGGGAAGAGAGAAATGTGGACGTGATGTGTGGCTGAGTGACTGGAGACGCATTTGTGTGGTCACACGCAGGCCGGCTCACCCTGTGACTTAATCAAATACACATGAGATTTAGAACAATGCCAAGGAATAAGAGGACAAATCCGAAAAGCTGTCTTGTCTGCAGCCTGAACCGTTAGTCTCTTGCAAAATGTTGGACTGTAAAAAATAGTATTCTGCCTAAGAAAATTAAAAGGGAGGCTCATGAATAATGTAGTTAAAAGGAACATGTGAGCCACATCACCGCAAAACCAAAAGATGCCTCCGAACTTCAGTTTCTATATTTGGCCTACTTCATTTTTATAAGGAGTAATCTAATTAAATAACGTTGTCATATATTCATGTGTATCATTTTGATTGATCATAAAAGAGAAAGAGAACCTATAAAGTCCAACACCCTTTTTTCCCGTGATACTGGTCAACCTTCGCAATTCAAAACAGAACCTCTTATGGACATCAATCATATTTGGAAATATTTGCTCCAGAGTAGCGACTATCACCAGCATAAATAAACCAGGCTCTGACAGGCCGAGGGGGGCTAGCGCACGGCTGTCGGCCTGCTACTAATACCAATTTCAAAGTCTTCAAAATTCGCCAAAAGTGCACAAATGATACCCACACATCATGAGGTTATCGCTATTTCAAGGTCATATAAGGAATGCTGACAGCTCTGGCATATGCTGATGTTTACAGTTATACAGTAACTGATATCGAAAATTTGCATGCCATTTTAGCCTTTTTTTTGGGTCCCAAAATTGTATAAGCTTTAAAGGGGAAGTCAACCTTAAACATTTATTGACAATATGTTACATGTGACCTCACTAGTCTAAACATGACATTGTGATTAATGTGTGAAAAATGTGTTGTGAATCAAAATCCAGCCGTTTTTATCCATCTCAGGGGGCGGCCATTTTGCCACTTGCTGTCAACTGAAGATGACATCACAGTTGATCAGGGCTCAGGCAGTGACCAGTCACAGTTCACCTGTTTTCTGAAGCTGAGTTGTGATTGGTTGTTACCTGAGATCTCAGCAACTGTGATGTCATTTTCACTCGACAGCAAGTGACAAAATGGCCGCCTTCTGATACAAACTGATGGATTTTGCAGCTTAACTCGTTATCCACTAACACAATATTAACCCAAATGCCGTATTTAGACTAGTGGGGCTGCATAGAATATTATTGTCAATACTTTTTTGGGGTTGACTTCCCCTTTAAAACTTTGAGAGTTGAGATTCCACTGTAGCACTGATAATGTTTTATTTAACCTCAAACTGTCATGCATGTTGTGTTAAGATGAACTTGTGTGTGTGTGGCGTGGGCTTTTCTTTTGATGTGCCGTGACATTGTTGGATTTGAATCCCTTAAAATTGATATAAAGGGTCGGGATGCATGATAAAGTCAGAAAAAGCCTGCTTTGATTGTAATGGCTTGCTGAAGCAGTGGCCTGACACAGGCTATAAATATTTCAGATGCTCCGCTTTAGCACAGGCAACGAAGAGACAACAGGAAGATCCTGGTTTTGATCTGTCTCATCATTGTTTCACAGGCAATGAGGAATTTGGCGCTCTGCAAAATACATTCCACGTATGAAGTGATTCTCGTGTTAAAACATTGAGAGATATTACAGGCATTAAGCAGGCTTTATAGGCAAATATGACAATGAACTCCAATTTTTTAATTTTTAATCTTGTTTTTCTTTCTTATTATTGATGCTTTTTTTAAGTGTGTATAATGCATCCTTCTTGCCCTATTTGCTCTACTACTGTAACAGTAAAGTTGTTACTTTTAAGCAATACGACGATGTAAATTAAACTTCCTACTTTGCAACATAGCACCCTTCTATTATGTCTGACTCTAACTGGCTTGCACCAAAGAGTCTGAAGTGCTACTACTCCAGCATCTATCCATTAAAACTGGAGCAGCTGCCACTCCGTGGAGCCAAGAAGCTATTGATTTTTAATTCTCGACGCGGTGACTTCATCTTGACATCGATCCGTACTACTTTCCTGGATGGAAATGTATAGTTATGACATTCAATTTGTGAATGGATGTTACTGTTGTATTTGGATGCAGTTTGTAAAGCAATTTTGTCTGCATGTACTCTAACCTGCAGTTTGACGCTGCCTGCCTTATGACACTTGGTCTTGGTTATTATAAGGGTATGATATTGTGTATCTTACAATCCTGCGTGTGTAATATGCAATTAACATACTTTGACTTGTCTCTTACATGTAGAACAATAAATATCTAATGTTGGATTAATTGTATCCTACCGAGGGATTCTATGGATTCATTTTCAACTCTCCACCTGTGCAGTGACATTGTTTTATTCAGATACCAAATTTGGTGTTTTGCTGAAGGAACTTGCTCTCAAAAGGGGCACACAAAAAATCTTCAATTTTGATTGAATTAATATAGTAGGTCCTTGTGCATATCACTATGCAGCTGTAAGCCTCAGGTGGCTCAAATACATACCGCCAGGTTATTGCGGGGCTTTGAATGTCACGGTGAGAGGCGCTAGCCACCAGCTGGCCGACGAGCTCTCCTCTCGGTTGATGGACCAGCAGTGGGTCACCTCCTCGCTTGGTGATGTTTCAGTGTCTATCTACATATACTGTAACAAACAACTGACTTGCAATTGGGCAAGATAACCGAATAAAGATGCTCAAGTTTTTATATAGTCCAGAAAAGGCACTCATTGAGTATGCAGAAGCAGCAGGAGAGTAGAAAGTTTTTATAAATACATTTTATTTTTATTTATTTTGGAACATCAAGCCTAGCAAGACTTTTTTTTTTGCTGGCTCAGAACCACTTACATTTACAACCAATTTTTGTAAAAATATTTGTTCCGTGAATTTCATTGATTTATTTTCAGCCATCTATTCTATTAATTTCGCGGTGTTTCCTTTGACTCTACTGTTTCAAGTACATGAATGTGCATGTTCGATTATTTATTTTTTTGTTCATTCAGATTTTAGCACGCATTCTATGTGCAGTATTGCTGCTGGCTGATGTACGTTTCAGTCAGATTTCAAATTCACCTCAGAGGGCCAGCTAAGGTCACCATTTGTCCTGTTTTTGGCTGGTTTGGTTGTGGTTGTTCCTGTCCTGTATTTGTCCCTTGTGATAGTGGTGATATTGTCAGTTGCTATGCAGTTGCTATAATCCTGAATTTGTCACTCTTAGGTCCTGTATTTATGTTCTGTATTTGTCACTCTTGTTTTGCCATATGGACCTTTATTCTGTTATATAAGTTAGTACATTGAGGTTTCTTAGCCGAGTTTTTTTTGGTCAAGGTTTATTGTCAAGATTTTTCTTCAAGGCCATCTGCATCCAGCCCCGCTCTCTGTTGTTACTTTGTATTTTTGTATATAAAGAACGCTCTGTTTTTCAACAACCTTTCTGATATTTCTATTTGTAGATATTTGTGCACCACAAATGAGACAAAAGCTGATCCAGGTACAGTGTAATTTAGTTGGAGGGTTGAAATTCACAGTTTTCAAGATGCAAGAAACTAATCAGATTGCATAATGGCTATGATAACAGAGTGTTTGTGTAACAGACTTGAAATGAGGTTCATTTGGAAATTGTGCATGGACAGGAGGGAGAGGCAAATGATCTCATTTGTTTGAAGATGCAATCACATGGAGCGCATATTCTGCTCCTGGTGCATTGGAGATAAGAGATGTGAGAGAGAAGTTCACTCTAATCAAAGCCATTGGAATCAACAGCTCACACTGACACATAATGAGGATGCTGAAAGGAGTGTAGGAACGAGCCGAAAATATGCCGAATTGTGCAATATTTTCACTCGGGGCCATTGGAAGCTTCTCATTGTGCAGGTCAGATGTGTCACAGTATTGGCTGGTGAATGAATACAAGTAAAGGTAGTCATGCAAACACACTCGCAAGACAAAGCACGCGTACTTTCCTCTGAGATCAGACAGGCAGACAGCACGCCTCGTGACAAAATGTGTGCTTAGCTACAGTATGCCTGCATGGCACGCTGTGTGGGCGATACTTCATTGTAAGAATCTTTTGACCAACTGTGATACCATTGTTCTACGTACTGTAGTTGTGTTTCAAAGTGGTTTTGGATTAAGTTTTGTATCCTGAATGCCTATCGTGAAACACAAACACAATATGGTCTGTGATTATGGTTGACAACGATGTTGTTAGAATTCAAAAACAAATTTCCCACATTTTTACACTCTTCCGTGTGCCACAGATGTATTGTGGCAACCTCTGTTTTTTGTAATTAACTCTTTGACTGCCAGACGTTTTCAGAAAAGGGATGCCGTGGGTGCCAGCCGATTTTAAGCATTTTGACTTATCTTTCAAGGTCCATAGAAAATTATGTGTTTGGACTATGGAAACACACATTCTGACAAAAAAAGATTGGACTCTCATCTTTCATCAGAAAAAAAAAGTTTGTTTCTACCTTATTCCGTTTTTTAGTAATCCACAATAGAAAATGGTTAGTTTCACCTCTGTTTTGAAACAAACGTCTTTTAACGTCTTTGGCACTCCTCCATAGGATTTTACTAAACGTTATTTAACGTTTTTGGCAGTCAAAGAGTTAATCTAGACTAAAACCGAAATTTAAAAAACTGAAGCACTATTTCCTGTAGAAAATTATTTTAATCCAATAAATCCGTTTCGGACACCCAAATATAAAATAAATAAATAAATACATTTAAGAGAAAATAGTAACAAAGAAAATTATGTGAACTAAGTACTGAGCAGTTGTCACTGTCACCTTTATTATCTTGCCCCCAGGGGGCCAAGGTTTGCACAACAGAAGTACCAGCACAATTTTTTTATTTTATTTTTTGCACTCACTCACGCAAACACGCACACATACAAACATGGTCTCCCAGGCGGGGAAGCGAACCCACGGCAACCTGCATCGTAGGCAAGTGACGGGCGGTACCAGCACAAGGTCCATTGAAAAGAAGCAGAAAATGTGGCAAATTTTGTTTACATTCATGTCATCCACTGTAAGCTTTTATCAAATTTGTTATTGACGATTTTCAACAGTTTAAAAACCAAGTGGTTTATAGAAACTAGGACAAAATTTATGCGAAAAAGATAATAGAAAATTGAATAGTATGAAAGCATTGGCAAAGCTAAGGTTAGCCTGTATGAAGAGAATTTAACCTCTGTATAGTAAAACTTCAAGTCAAACTATTCAATTTTTGTTGATGCCTGGAAGCTGTGTTTGTTTTTTTTGTTTTTTTTATTTACATTAGCCATTAGCATCTACTTCGTGAAATTTGTATCCATATTTAATTGCTATGCAATTAATTAGCCGTATTGGACAGAGCATCTATACTCTCTCGTCACCCCAAAAAGGCTTAACACAGTTGTGTAGTAACTCTCCCTAGATTTGCTGAGATCTTGTTTAACATCACACATGCAGATACAGATTGTTTGAACGAAGGATTAATTTTTTTTTTTCTTTCAGTAGACTCTTCTGGCTATTGATTTTTAGAGGTGACCCAATATAGCGGTTTCCAAAGCTGCCTTTTATCCATCTGGTGTGTCCATATTCTCATTCAATGCGCCATTAACATTCGCACTGCAGTATGGAAAATGAATGGATTGTTGTCTCTCATCATTTTTCAGTGATCAGAAAGATCTGCTGAAGTGTATGTATCTACTTGTTCTTAACAGTTTCTGTTTTTTTGTGTGTGTGTTTTTTTTTTGCAGGCTGATGCAGCCACCAGCTTTCTGCGCGCCGCTCGTTCAGGCAACCTGGACAAAGCTCTGGATCACCTCAAGAATAGAATAGACATCAATATAGCTAATCAAGTAAGCGTATCAAAAAATTTGAAAAACTTGAACATTCTCAGTAAAAGATTGCCAACTCGATAGTTTGGATTAAAAGTCAAGTTCAATATGCAGTATACTGTACAAGTATTTGCATGATAGAGGTCAGAGTATTTTGATACCTGATATAAGAGCCAATCAGCAATCAGCCACCTGACTTGCAAAAAAGCACTTGAATCAACCACATGTCAGAGCCAAGAAGCAAAAAGTGGAATTAACTCATCCCAGGTGGGAAAACACTTTGCATCAATATCTAATTTGACAAGGTTTTTGGTTTTAAATTGCATTATTAAACCTGAATAAAAGACAATACGATTCATTAATTTAGTGCAATACCACTAATCTAAAATGGATCAATGATTAAATTATATTAACATTTTGAGTGGGCTGTTCAATATAATATAGACTTTTTTTCATTCTTCAGTGGCTCAGCACAAAACATCTGTTGCTTTTCCCTTAGTGAGTTTACACCTGTGAAATATGTCATCAGAAGTGGATGCTGTCAAATTATTCCTAAATTATCTTTGACTGTGTGATACTCTGTCAAGGTTATTACAAAAAAGATGTCGTTTAAGTCTTAGAGGAAGCAGTGAGTTGCCATTGTAAAACATAAAAAAATGCTAATTTATGTCATATTTCAATACTTAATTTATACAAATTATAAACATAATTTTCCAATAGAATAACCTCCACCACGTTCCTTACTTGTAGAAGTATCGTTTACTCCTGCACTCTAAAAACAGCCATGTAAGGTTTATTGTAGACTAAAAATTGTCTGTAGGTGTTAATGTGAATGCTAATTATCTTTAAAAAATTAAATAAATAAAATAAAATACTGTATAGCCCCTTGCGACCAGTCCAGGGTGTGAACGGATTTACACCCAGTCAGCTGGGGTCGACTCCAGCTGTTCATGACCGTCATGAAGACAAGTACAATAAAAATTGGATGAAGAAGTAAATACAAATCGATCAGCTTGTTTCGGGGCTTCTGGATCTGTTTCATAACACGTTGGAAGCTACGAGGATTTCCCACAGTAATGGGGTCACGATTATGAAACAGCCTGAATGAAAACAATGTAGAACGACATTTTATACTACAGGGGACAAACCTTGGCTTTTACTTTGAGTCTTTAGTGGATCATTTAATTGCAGCACATAATGTCACTGTATCCTGGGAGGAAAGTCTGTGTGCAGTTATCCTCTCTGGGACTAATAAAAAAGACAGGAAAAGAGAATTAAAAATTCAAGACTTCACCTTTGTGTAAAGCGGTGTACATAAATGATTCAGTATTTCACATTAACATCCTTTCACTCTTCTGCCTCTAAGTTTGTACTCTTTCACCTTGTTGCATTATTGGAACGTAACAAATGCAAGACATTGAATGTGTGATTTGTATTCACACTGCACAAACACGAGTAAGGAAGTGGACATAACGATATGATTTTATTTCTTGTCACTGCAGTATACTTGCCAATATGAAAACAGTGCGGATAACTGAGACGTCTGGTGGTCAGGTTGGTCTTAGCGAGTTTGAAAAAAAAAAAAGACAGAAGAGAGTTAGTTGCAAAGGCTGCGTGCTCATTACTATCATTGAAGTGGATTTTTTGTCAGAACTGAGTAGCTGTGGGTTTATCATCTATTTTTAGAAAGGAGCTCGGTAACTAGATGAGGTATGTGCTGCACAGTGAGAGAAATCCGATTTGATTGAGAGTTCATGCACACTGAAAAACAAACACACCTTAAAGCTTGAAGTCTTAAATCTCCAAACATTGTCTTAAATCTTTGTTTGTCTGATTTAGGCGGATAATAGTTGTGTAGAAGACTGTATTAGTGCAGCAACTTCAAAGAGCAGTGATTAATTCATTAATTTGCCATAAGAGATGTATGACTTAAGAGTAATGCGGTCCATGATTATATTAATCCTGATTATTAACAGGATTATTACAGTGGAACTGCACACATTTAGCGATACAGATAGTCTCATCAAGGGAATACATTTGTAATACCGCTGGCCTCCAGACATTAAATCCATCTTTTTTTCTCCCTCTCAAAGAACGGTCTCAATGGGTTGCATCTGGCCTCTAAAGAAGGTCATGTGAAAATGGTCCTGGAGCTTCTCCACACGGGTATCGAATTGGAAGCCATCACCAAGGTACAGTTGCTCTATGAGGAAACATGACATAAAATTGCTTTGCCGGCAATATGTAGGCAAACGCTTTAGGAGTAATAGCCAAATTTACCAGCAAAAGGGCATTGAAGATAATTGTTTGATCATTTGTGATGTCCATTTTGCCCGATCTCTGTGTAAAAGAATCCATCACCTCCAGAGCGAGTTTATCTAAAGTGCATATGGGAGTGAGAGCCTTTTCAAATGTACAAGGGCATTGTCCCTACAGCGGGGTTCTGTTTTGCGTGCGTATGGTTATTATAGCCTGTATCTTTTACATCTATTTCCTTCTCCTTATGACCTCTAGAAAGGCAACACTGCTCTCCATATCGCAGCGCTGGCAGGACAGGAGAAAGTGGTGGCTGAGCTTGTCAATTATGGAGCCAACGTTAATGCCCAGTCACATGTGAGTCACTAAAATAATGTGAGGGCATGTGTGCAAAGTCATAGATTGGTTTATGGAAGTTTCGATGTTACATAAAATACCTTCACAGACTAGGAAGGCTAAGTTTTCCCTCATCATCATACCTCACCCTACGTCCAAACCTCATCACTGTGTTTCAGATTTTCTCAGGCAAAATTCAGTCAGGATACCCCAACCATTTTTTATTTAACAGGCTTTTTTTTTTGCGCTTTGCATGGCTGAGACTGACATGACTGAGAACCAAACACAGAACCTAAAACACAGGATCTAAGAGTGACAATTAAAGGAAGATAGCAACAGCATAACAACTGACAACTTAATCACCACAAGAAGCACAGTAACTGCAGAGCAACTGACAACTGCGTCATTACAAAGGACATTGCACATGCATAGCAACTGGCAACTTCACCGTAATATACATAGTAACTGACAACTTAACAGTCGCAAAGGATATAGTAACTGCATAGCAACTGACAACGTCATCACAAGTGGCATATCAACTGACAACTTCCATATTACAAAGGATACATCAATTGCATAGAAACTGACAATTTAATCATAAGTGGCATAGCAACTGATGTCATCATTACAAGGGACATATCACATACATAACAACTGACACTTTCATCATAAGGGGCATAGCAACTGACAACTTTGTCATTAGAAGAGACATAGCAACTGCATAGCAACTGACAACATCAACATCATAAGAGACAAGTAAGGACCATAACAACAAAATGACCCCATGTAGCAACCCAAAACAGTCAGTAGTAATTACTATTAAGGATTTTTTTAGGAAGTTTTATAGTTTCAAGTGGGCTACAAATTTTGACCAACAGCATGTATGTAACTGTATGCTGTATGTTTCATACAGAAAGGCTTCAGTCCTCTCTACATGGCGGCACAGGAAAATCACCTAGAGGTGGTCAAGTTCCTGCTTGAAAACGGCGCCAATCAGAGTCTCCCCACCGAGGTAGGAGTGAGTGTATGTTAGCATGTGCGCGTTCCCAAAATTATCTTTACATATGGATAAAGCATCTATTGGACAGAACCTTTATTATGAGTACAGCTGCCATGTGTCATAAGTGTTTACTTTAATCAGGTTAGAAGAACAAGGACTTTATTCCACCTCTAGTAGCAAACTAAAGAATACCTAATTGTCCATACATTTAACTTTGCTGTCATCAGGACGGTTTCACTCCTCTGGCAGTGGCCCTGCAGCAGGGCCACGAAAACGTTGTAGCACTGCTCATCAACTATGGCACCAAAGGCAAGGTCCGCCTCCCTGCACTGCACATCGCCGCCCGAAATGACGACACACGCACTGCCGCTGTGCTCCTGCAGAACGACCCGAATCCTGATGTTCTAAGCAAGGTAAACACTCCCAGTGTAATATTTGAATAATATATTAACTAAAGAAAGCAAAAATGTTCTCTTATCTTCTCAGTTATGAAGTATTTGCAGGTCTTTAAAATAGTGTTTTCTTCCTCTCACACAAACACCTTTTATATCCTTTTCTTTATAGACTGGTTTCACCCCTCTACATATCGCAGCCCACTATGAGAATATGAGCGTAGCCCAGCTGCTGCTAAACAGAGGAGCCAACGTAAACTTCACCCCGAAGGTCAGCAGTCTCAGCTGTGATTCAGTTATTATTTGCCAAAAAAAGATCCACATCCTTTTCACTTTGTCTTTAGATACTGTGATTTGCTACCATTACTTTTATTGAATTGTTGGTCATTACTTGGTGTAAATAAATTCATGTTGATCTCCTTTTCACTAGAATGGCATCACACCACTTCACATCGCCTCCAGGAGGGGCAATATGATGATGGTCCGACTCCTGCTGGACAGAGGGGCCCAGATAGATGCCAAAACGAAGGTAGATTTTTTTTATTTTAGTTCAGCTGCTACTTCCTGTTGCGTTTGGTGCGTTAGTCTGGCATTTTATCACCGATGACTGCATCATACTTTCCAAGCATTTATTCGGCCCATCTGTCATGTCCCCTGCTGAGTTGCTTCTTCTATTGAGTACTTTTGATCCATTTATGCTCCCAATGTCCCTTTTTTGCTTGTGTGTGTGTGTGTGTGTGCAGGATGAATTGACTCCGCTTCACTGTGCAGCTAGAAATGGGCACGTTCGCATCATTGAGATCCTGCTGGAACACGGTGCTCCCATCCAAGCTAAAACCAAGGTACCCTTTAATGAGATACTGTATATTACGCTCGCAGTGAGATTCTTTCATCCACTGCTGCAAGTTTCCCACACTGGCGCGTCTTGTGATACAATCTGAGTGAATTCAGCGTTACTCAACTGACGACGTTCCCACATATCAATTAGCTTATACGTCAGGCTCATCAAAAACTAACCTCGGTCGAGCTAACAATCAATTGCAGTTTCTCACAGTACTTTTTCCTCTCATCACAGAATGGTCTGTCCCCCATCCACATGTCAGCTCAGGGGGATCACATGGACTGCGTGAGACAGCTACTCCAATACAACGCCGAGATCGATGACATCACACTGGACCATTTAACGCCTCTTCATGTAGCAGCCCACTGCGGTCACCATCGCATGGCCAAAGTTCTTCTCGATAAGGGGGCCAAAGCCAATGCTCGAGCTCTGGTGATGGTTTTGTTGTTGTTAATGTTTGTTCAAAATTTTTAGGGTGTTCATTATGCTTAAAAAGATGATGCTTGAGATCTAAAGAAAATGCAGACTCCAATTAAGTACACCGCACCATAAAGACCTAAGAGTGACAATTCCAGAACATAGCAACTACATAGCAACCGACAACTTCATCATCACAAGCGACATAGCAACTGTATATCAACTGACGTCAACATCATAACAACACAGTGACCCCATGACTCAACCTAAAACACGTCATCCTATTGATGCTTAATAAGACCAAGTGGGCTAAAATAAAATCTCTCTGCTCATTTTAAGTATTAAAGGGAGGAAGTCAACGTTAACCATTTCTTGACAATAATGTTATATGTGATTTCACTTGTCTAAACATGACCTTTTGAATAATATTACATTTGTGGAATACGAGTTATGCAGCAAAATCCGGCCGTTTTTATCCATCTCAGGGTGCGGCCATTTTGCCACTTGCCGTCAACTGAAGATGACATCACAGTCGCTCAGGGCTCAGGCAACGACCAATCACAGCTCACCTGTTTTCTGAAGCTGAGCTGTGATTGGTTGTTACCTGAGACCTGGGCAACTGCGATGCCATTTTCACTCGACAGCAAGTGGCAAAATGGCCGCCTTCTGATAGTGATAAAAACTGTTGGATTTTGCTGCTTAACTCATAACTACCCACTAACGCAATATTAACCAAAATACCGTATTTAGAATATTTAACTAATATTAAGCTAATTGAAATGTGGGAACGTGTGAGGCTGCATAGTTCACTTCCCCTTTAAAAACGAACACTAAATTACATAGATTTATTAAACACAAATATTTCATGATTATTATTATTTTTAATCATTTTAATGATAATAGCTCCAATTCACCATCTCAGTGTAATATAAAAAGACAAAGAAATAAACTTATTTGGACAATCAAAATTGCGTCAGAATTAGCCTTCTGAAAAGTTTCACTTTTCGACATTCTTCCAACTGAGTCACAGCTGTATAGATGCTCATATTCCATATGTTTCATGTTGCTGTGAATTGTTTTTCTGTCTCCAGAATGGCTTCACACCACTCCATATTGCATGCAAGAAGAACCACATGCGGTCAATGGACTTGTTGCTCAAACATTCTGCTTCCTTAGAAGCTGTCACAGAGGTGAGCCAGTGTTCCCGAACCATATAATTTTAAGATTTCTTTTGTAATACCGGAACAAATTCCATGTTAACCCATATTCCTATTTCCGTCTGTTTTTATGCAGTCTGGCCTCACTCCTCTCCATGTAGCAGCTTTCATGGGTCACCTGAACATAGTGAAGAACCTGCTCCAGAGAGGGGCTTCACCCAATGCTTCCAATGTGGTAAGAACCTTTGTCGTATTAAAGTCCGCTAAGCAAGCCATGAGCCAAGTGTGCCGCAGTGTCATTACATCTAAACTATATGTATCCAGAAAGTGGAGACGCCCCTCCACATGGCCTCCAGAGCAGGACACTGTGAAGTTGCCCTGTTTCTGCTGCAGAACTCAGCACAAGTGGATGCCAAGGCAAAGGTATACGGTCTTGTTTTGATCTGTGCAGTCATATATTTTATGTATTTATTTTTGTATCCGTTTCCTATTGATTTCTGTTACCAGGATGACCAGACCCCGCTTCACTGTGCGGCCCGCATGGGACACAAGGAGCTGGTCAAGCTGCTGCTTGAACACAAGGCTAACCCCGACTCGTCCACCACGGCAGGGCACACTCCTTTGCACATCGCTGCGCGGGAAGGACACATCCACACCATTCGCATTTTGCTAGATGCTGGAGCGCAGCAGACCAAAATGACTAAGGTAAGGTTAAAAAAGAAAAGTTAACTGTTTGTCTTATTTAAAGCGATATGATGAAAAACTTAGACAAAACAGTGATCGTGAATTTTCTGTTTGGTTCTCACTTGAGCAGAAAGGATTCACCCCCCTTCACGTGGCCTCTAAATACGGAAAGGTGGACGTAGCAGAGCTCCTTCTCGAGAGAGGCGCCAATCCCAATGCGGCCGGCAAGGTGAGGCAGTTTGAGTCATACACAATGTATGAGAGGGGTAGTAACATTAGCTGCGTGTCATATTATTGTATTATGTATCTCTTGTATCCGTGCCTTTTTTTATGTGTACGTATGTTTAACAGAACGGTCTAACACCCCTTCATGTGGCGGTTCACCACAACAACCTGGATGTTGTTAAACTCCTGGTCAGCAAGGGTGGATCAGCACACAGCACCGCCCGAGTAAGACCCAGACAGACAAACACAGTGACACAGTATTTGGATATGACTAATCCAGTACAAATACATTATTGGTTGCCATTTTGCAACTCTTCTGTGTTGACTGTATACGATTTTGTTGTGTTGTGAAATCTTATGTCTATTCCTTCTGAACAACTTTTGCAAGATCAGATATGGTGTCTGTGTTAATTCTTCTACACCAGGGATCAGCAACCTTTACTGTCAAAGAGTCGTTTTAGGTCAAATAGCCTAAATAACAATAAATCTGTGTGTTACTGTTAGTCTAATGTACTGAGGGCTCACAATCTGATAGATAGAAAAATATGAACGCACCATCCATTACGTAGACATTTATTTTCTTCTACATTTGTCTTCCGTTTTTGTATTTGTTTATTTATTTTTTGTAATTGTTCATACTACGTTTTTCCAATACATATTAAGACTTCTCCTGTCAAATCTCTGACATGCTAGGCAATTATATTGACATATTATGGTAATTACCTGCTTCTCTTCATCCTTTTTTAGAAGTTTCATGGATATTTTTGGCAGTTTTGTGGACATTTTCTGGTAATTTTTGACATTTCTTCTTTTTTTGGACATTTTATAGATACTTTTTGAACATTTTCTTTTCTGCCTTTTTTAAATACATTTTTCTGACTCTTTTGGCAATTCCTAAGACATTTTATGGTAATTTCCTGACTTTCTTTTTTTCTGTTTTGGGGCCTTTTATCCTTACTTTTTGAATGTTTTCTTTTCTGCTTTTTTTAATTCAATTCTCTGACATTTTTGGCAATTTTGTGGACATTTTTTAGTAATTTTGTGCTTTTCCTTTTCCTTTTGGGACGTTTTATGGTAACTTTTTAGGTAATTTTTTTAAAACTGTTTCATCTACCTTTTGTATTTTTCTGATAACTTAAAAAATTGGATTCTGACAATTTTTCATCTTAATCAATTATTATTAATTAAAGATAAAAGTTTAACAAAAAGGCCTCACTTCGAAGCAAAAATATTTTGCATATTGCAGTAAACATTTTTTTTTTTTTTACGTATCATAAAATGGCTTGGCCCAAGTGTCAGTTTTAAAACTTATTGTGGTCTTTAAGCCCTAACATTTGCCCGACCTTGGTCTAGATCAACACCCAATTAGTTCAAGAATCGGTTAATGAACAGAGCACAGGTGAAACATGCCATATTTGACATAGTTGGAAATTCATTATCCACGACAGATTTAACATCATTTGAGTTTCAAATATCTGACAGCTCACCAATTTCCTCTTCCTTTCTTCCTGTCCTTGTGTCTCTATGCAGAATGGTTACACCCCTCTACATATAGCAGCCAAACAGAACCAGATGGAAGTGGCCAGTTGCCTGCTGCAGAATGGAGCATCTCCCAATTCCGAGTCCCTCCAAGGCATCACGCCCCTACACTTGGCCTCGCAAGAGGGACGGCCCGACATTGTGGCACTGCTCATTTCCAAGCAAGCCAATGTAAATCTAGGAAACAAGGTAGTGTTTCAATTCAAATTACAAGTTGAATGAATGAAAGATAAGATGATAAATTCTTACATGTTAATTCTTTCCATCTTTTTTTGTCCGCAGAATGGATTGACTCCTCTCCATCTGGTGGCCCAGGAGGGCCACGTGGGCATTGCAGACACGCTAGTCAAACAGGGAGCGTCTGTTTATGCTGCTTCACGGGTAATCCGTCGGCTCCCACCAGTAATAAAAAAACAAATCAATGAATGAAATAAGTTTTGGTAAAAAAAAAAGTGTAAATTAACACTTATGTAATTCAGGATTTATGTTACAATATGTGCTTCATGTCCTTTCCTTATTTAATGTGTTTTTTATTGTATTCACTTTATCTCCTTGTTTGTTTCAGATGGGCTACACACCACTTCACGTGGCCTGTCACTATGGTAACATCAAAATGGTCAAGTTCCTACTGCAGCAACAAGCACATGTGAATAGCAAAACACGGGTAAATTCCACTTATTTGATTGCAAGATCTTTGCACACTAAAAGTGTACCAATGTGTGATTTATGCTTCAGTAATTGTAGAAACCTTATCAAAACATTGCCATCATCTAAAAAAAAAAAACATTCTTATTTCTTTTTCTCTTGCAGATGGGTTACACGCCTTTGCACCAAGCAGCTCAGCAGGGTCACACCGATATTGTCACCTTGCTGTTGAAACACGGAGCCCAGCCCAATGAGATTACGTCGGTGAGTCACGGGCACAAATAACTTTTCCGACCATAAGGATCCACTATCTATACCTCAAGATGCTAGGCGACAACTGTTTCGTATAGGGGAAACTGTTGCTATGATACAGCGGTGACTGAGTGTGCTTTCTGGTGTTGTGTAAACTGAGGACCCCCGTAAACAATCTAAAAGTCCATCCATCCATTCTTTTAACCGCTTAGTCCTCACAAGGGTCGCGGGGGTCGCTGAAGCCTATCCCAGCTGGCTTCGGGCAGCAGGCAGGGTACACCCTGAACTGGTTGCCAGCCAATCTAATAGTTTTACATTTAAAACAATGAAAACTTTTTTAAACACTGTATTGACTAATATGGAAGGATAACAAATATAGTATCTCACGGATCACTTTTTTTTTTTTTTAACCAAAGATGTCACAAAGTTAGTATGATTAGTTAATGCTAGTTAATACTGTCTTTCGATCACAAAGGACACGTTTGGCACCCACAGAGTCACATATTCATATTCTAACTCGTTCAATTTGGCCTAGTATTTTTTAGCCATCCATTTTCTGAACTGCTTTATTTTCTTTAATATTTTTGGGCGTGGGTTGTTGTTGGTGTTTTTTTTGTGTGTTTTTTTTGAGGAAAATGTATATTGAATTTTTTTCAGCTGTTTTACTGGATTTTGATAGATTTTGCAAGGCCAACAGAATCGTCTATTCTATTGCTATAAAAACATGGAACCTACCAAAAGAAAGATTAGAGTCTCTTCTTTCATCAGGCAAAAAATATATTTCTATCTGTTTCCATTTTGCATCAATTAACATTAGAATATAGCTAAGTTTCATCATTATTCACAAATCTGTTGAAAGCTGTGGGGAAAACAGCTTGTTGCAACATGGCCCTGGTTGATCTCTTATACTGTGCTGCCACCTGCTGGACATTTTTGTAATAACTAAAAAAAATTCTAGCATTCTCTTCAGTTCAGAGGCTGCAAAGCATAAAAAACGTATAAATACGACTTTGGGGGCATGGTAGTATTTAAATGAAATGTATTTATACGTTTTTGTTAGCAAATTAGTTACTAAAGCACAACCAAAGCAAGTCTTACAAACACATTTCAAAAACATACCTGTAGTTGAAATCACACAGTCATTAAGACAGATGTGTATATCTTATTAATCTGTAGTTATTTATTTCTGTCCCTACACAGAATGGGACATCTCCACTGGGCATCGCAAAGCGTCTTGGTTACATCTCTGTCATCGACGTGCTTAAACTGGTGACTGAGGAATCCGTCTCTGTGGTGAGCCGCCACATTTCACGTAGTTCGATCAAAATTGAATCACTGACCGCTCACCTGTCCGTTTCCATCTCTGTTGCGTCCCCATTTGTTTTTCGCTCTTCGCAGATAACAACCGAAAAGCATCGGATGAGTTTTCCCGAGACGGTGGATGAGATTTTGGATGTTTCTGAAGATGAAGGTAGGTTGAGATGATGATGGGAAAACACACTACCTATGCAGCGTTGATCATCCATTTTCAGAAAAAGACTGACATGGAGATATAAATGATATGCAATAGATTGTTTTTATAGCCTCACAAATCTTTTGATATGATTTATCTTGGTCACCTTTATTATATCACAAAACCCCAAGATTTGAACAGGGGTGTCTTTACTATTTATATCCACTGCATATTGCGACTTGACTCAGTAAGTAACTGTTTATAACTTCCCTTTCCATTTTTTTTCGTAGGGGTCGCCCAGCTAACGTTAGGTAGGATTGTGTGTGTATCGCTGCTTTGTCCGTTCCGGTGGCTCGTGAACCATGTGGCACATTTCATTCTCTCTGTGCATCACTTCTTGTCTTTCTGATCAGTTCCTCTGACTCAACTTCAGCCATGTTTGTTCCGCTCTATTTTTATTCCCTCACCCTTTATCTCTCGCTTCGAGATTTATTTAGAAAGAAAAGTGTCCTGTTTTCCATCCGCATGTAGTCACAGCATTTTCCTTATACGAGCGTTTGACACACTTCTGTTCAGGGACTCATTAACCTGACAGGACCTTTAGTTTCCTTCCAATTCAGCTGTTTGTTAATGAGAGTCGCTGTCAGTGACAGGCTAATTGATCAAGCAGCTAATTCAACATATGCTGACACACTCCTGAAAGCAACATGCACAGTCGTCTTTCTGCTCGAAGGAATCTCAAAAATGTAATTGTGTTATGTCATCCAGCTTCATTTTTAATTGTGCTTGTATTGTTATATGTTTTTAATAGCTTTCTTCTCTTTGAAATAATTTGGTTTGTCTTTGTTCCAGAGCAGCTCATACCTCATACCAAGCTTGATCTATGGTCTCCTGTTCTATAATTTCCGTCTCATACCTCTTTAATAACAGCTATTTTCTCCTACACAGAACTAATCACCACCACATGTGATTGTATCTTTATTGAACTTTTTAAGATAGCGTAAAAAAACATACTTTTTTTTCTTCTGTTGTTGTTGGTCCGTCTTGATTGTTTGTGTTCTTTGTTTTTGCCTACTTGCCTTAAAAAATGATGATAACAATAAAATTAATAATAATTGAAAAACATTTTTTTTAATATATATATAGGCGATGAGTTGCTAGGAATGGACGGAGCACGCTATTTAAAGCTTGATGACTTCAAGGATCAAGACGATGACTTCCTCTCCCCAAAGAAGACACTTAGAGATTTTGAAGGCGGTGTGGGGACAACGTAAGTCCATTGTACTTTTTTTTTAATGAATCCTTAGTTAATGACTGTTATTTAGATATTGTATGGAGTTTAGAAGGTGGTGGTTACCAAATTAGACATTAATTTCCTCTCCCTGACCGCAAAACATATGAAAATATACTATGTACATATTGTAAAAACATTAAAGGGATTGTTTGGCTCCTTAAGCTATTTTCAATAGTAAAAACTTATCCAGAATGAATTTGATAACTTCATTATTTTCAATGTAGAATTAATACCTTTAAAAACTAATTTTGCCACTTGCTGTCAACTGAAGATGAGGAAGTAGGTAATGACCAATCATGGCTCAGTTAGCTGACCAAACCCAGAAAACAGGTGAGCCATGATTGGTCGTTACCTACTTCCTCAGCACAGGTGATGTCATTTTCATTCGACAGCACGTGGCAAAATTCGTTTTTAAAGGTATTAATTGTATACAAAAAAATAATAAAAATTAACAAATTCATTTTGGACAAAAGACTACTGCTGAAAATGACTCAATGAGTCAAGTATCCCTTTTACAATAATGTACATAAACTGATCAAAAGGATCAATTGAGCCACCTTGCGCTAGCTCCAATAGTCATTTTGCAGGAGAGTGATGAGCTAGCACTTGATACTTTAATGGAAGTGCTAAGTGCAATAATGTTCTGCCCCCAGTATATGAAAATTTGAATTAAACATTGATTAAGACCTGATTCACGTGAATGACATGCCTTTTTTCGCGTCATTCCTGTACTTAGCTTTAACACGAAAACAAATTAAGGTAGCCCACTTCCAGTTCCGTTTTTCAATTTAATACAATAAAGCCTTTTAGCAAGAAATGTTGTACCTGCGTGAATTCTTATGCACTAAAATTCAGGATAATAAGTGAACTTTTGATCATTTTCTCTCCCACAGGCCCTACTCTCCCGCCATTCCCAGAATCCCTTGCGTGTCGCCAGAAACTGTTCTTTTAGATCAGGTATGCTTAACATTGCTTATTTGTGGTACGCACTAACAGATTTTTTTACAAATTAATCTCTCCTCTCCCTTCTATTCTATTCTCTGTCTCTCTAACCACACAGCACACCCCCATTCCACTGCCAAAGGAGTATGATGAAGACTCTCTTATCCCGAGCAGTCCAGCTACAGAAACCTCAGACAATGTTAGTCCTGTGGCCAGCCCCATTCACACTGGGTGAGCTTATTTATTATTAGGCTCAACTGTCACAATCCTGGCTGAAACCACCATGAAGCACCATGAGTCAACATTTGTAGTAAATGTGATTATTAAATAGGTACAAGTAGACAGTATTGACATCATTATATGATGTGTAAACCTGTCCACTCTCAGTTTCCTGGTGAGCTTCATGGTAGACGCCCGTGGAGGCTCCATGCGAGGCAGCAGACATCACGGCCTGCGAGTGATCATCCCTCCTCGGACCTGCGCCGCGCCGACACGGATCACCTGCCGCCTGGTCAAACCCCAGAAGCTGACCACGCCCCCTCCACTGGTGGAGGGCGAGGGGCTCGCCAGCCGTATAATCTCCTTGGGTCCATCCAGCATGCAGTTCCTCGGGTGAGTCGATGCGCCTCGCTGTCTTGCTTTTGCCAATGTATTTTATGTCTTTTTGTGGGTAGAATGCTTATAGTATGTGATGTATCATTAGAAATTACATTATTGGAGTCAATACGCAATAAAAATTTGTTTGATTAAAGTACACTCTGGAAATGGAAATGTTCCTGATCATTTATTCTTATTCTTAATTCACAGGCCTGTTATAGTGGAGATCCCACACTTTGCCTCACTGGCCCGGGGGGACCGTGAGCTCGTGGTCCTCCGTAGCGAGAACGGCTCGGTCTGGAAAGAACACCGGAATCGCTACGGTGACGAAGTGCTGGAAACCATTCTGAATGGCATGGATGAAGGTTAGTGAGATGGAAAGCGTCCATGAGACACTTGAAGATGACTTTATCCTGATTTATGGTGTTAAAATATTAAAGAAGGGCATTGAGAGAGAATACTATTATGAGTGCACTCTTTAGCTCGCATGGAATAAATTGCGCACCATTAACTTTCTTTCTAGCCTTCTGTTACAATAGATTCATCTTCTCTCATTTTACTTGTCCTTTGTAGACCTGGAAAGTCAAGAGGAGTTGGAAAAGAAGAGGATCCGTCGGATCATCTCCACTGACTTCCCCCTGTACTTTGCCGTGGTCTCCCGTATTCAGCAAGAGAGCGACCTGATTGGCCCAGAGGGCGGGCGGCTGACCTGTAAGCTGGTGCCCCATGTTGACGCCATCTTTCCAGAGACAGCTGTAACCAAAAGAGTGAGACTTGGACTGCAGGTAAGTAGCGAGGTGGTAATTAAGATGACTTGACTTCCATGATGGAAACATAGAGGTGCATCTCAATGAATTTTGGGGAAACTTGCTTTATTGCAGTAGTTCAATTCATAAGTGAAACAAGCATGTCATTCTTTTTTTTCACATTTTTTTATGTGTATAATTTTGATGAGTATCCAATGGGTATTACTAATGGGTTAGCTTTCTGAAATATTATTTGTCTGATGAATCTGTATAAGTTTCATATTTTAAATTAAACGCGTGAAATAAATACATAATTATTTTTAATTTATTGAGATGTACCTGTTTTGTAATATATGATGGTTTATGTTTCGTTCATTTCACTGTATTTTTTCTCATTGTTTGTCTCATCACTGATGTTGAGGCATGTGTTTGAAATTGGCTTTGCTTTATGCTGCCTTGTGTTGATGTTTATTTTTTCTTTTATCCAGCCATTCTTCACTCCTCAGTTCCCTGATTTAAGTTGTGAGCCACACTGGCCGAGCCGATGCACTGATCTGAATTGGGTCAGATATGACTTATAAGTTTGCATGTGTGAGTATAGCAGGTGTTTTGCTGTTAAAGTTGAAAAGCACATTTTGCCTCCTACTTTTTTTCTACTGTCCTAGTCTTGCCTCCACATAATTCACGTTTTTTGCGCACAGTATTTTCAATGACATACTGCACACCTCTCCTGCTCAACAGCTTTTATTCCGCCTTTTTATCGGCTTTTCCTCTCATCCTCTCAGGCCCAGCCCATCCCAGATGAGTTGCTGACTCGACAACTTGGCAACCAGGCGACCTTCAGCCCTGTGGTCACCATCGAACCACGCAGGCGCAAGTTCCACCGTCCAATCGGACTGCGTATCCCGCTCCCACCGTCCTGGCGTGAGAGCCCTCGTGATGCCGGCGAGGGTGACACCACCAGCCTGCGCCTCCTCTGCAGTGTCATTGGTATTTGAGCAATTCACTTTTTTATTAGGGGTGACATTGGAATGACTCAGCCTTTCTTACCTTGAGAAATGTGTCATAAAGGGGTGAAAAGGTTAACAGGGCTTGAATGACGCTGTGTGCTTGTCGTGTCTCAGGTGGGACGGCACCTGCTCAGTGGGAGGACATCACTGGAACAACCAAGCTGATGTATGCAAACAGCTGTGCCAACTTTACAACCAACGTTTCTGCAAGGTGTGCACTCCCTCGTCGTAATCACTTCATGTATTTAGAGTAGGTCGGTCTCGAAAATTCCCGGTCTAGGGTCACCTTACAGTAGGGATGTAACGATATCCAAACATCACAATATGATATCACGATATGAAGGTCACAATATGATAATTATCACGATATTGTGGGGAGGTTGGCGATACAAAAAAACAGGTCACAATATTGTGTGTAAAATTGTTTGCTCATACAAAAAAAAACACACACACAATATTGTTCTTTCATACATTATAGCAATGAAAAATGTAAAAAATATTATAAATACTATATATAAAAAATATATAAATACAATATATCTATTGAGGCACTTACTTGCTAATGCACGCACATATTGAGTTCCTACACATATTGACTCATTATTCCCAAGCATATTATGTTCCCCTTCATCTGACCATTACCGTGGATTTTAAACATAGAAGGGCCAAAACATGCCTTGTGAAAATCAAACTGCACTAAAAAACTAGCCACCAGAGGGTACTAGAACCACACAAATGGAAATCAACCCAACTTTTTTAACAGACGTGCTGCTTTTAATATTGTGACATGACGATAGCGAGATATTGTGGCAGTTTTAATATCGTGATATAATGATATTGCCGTTATTGTTACATCTCTACCTTACAGGGGAGAACATTTTTCAAGGACAACCTCGTAATTCAGTTAATTAAGCCATGTGTAATAGAAATTAAAAGGTGAGTCTTGGAAATAAAGTGATTGTTTCAAATTCAAAATTATATTGTTGAGAAAAATATTGTAATGTTAAAAAAAAAAACATCATGTCCTTTTTTTCAACTAAAAATTGTTTAATCTTTACAAGAACAAATATTTTATAGTATTTTGTAATTATTTGTTGTAAAAATGTATTTAAACATTTGATAAACACAGAATTTTTGGAATGTTACACCTTTTAAAAAAATAAGACTTTATAAAGAATTTTCTTTTAAATCTAATGCATCAATACGTATTTTATTACACATAATTTTGCGGATCCCCAAACTATAGCTCGCAGGTCTCAAGACCCTAATTTGAGAACCAATGTGGCGACACAGCCTCCCTGTTCTATAAAATCCTTGGTTGCAACCTCTTTTCCTGCCTTGTCTTTACCACAGATTTTGGCTAGCAGATTGTCCTCGCACAGCAGAAGCGGTGACCTTTGCCAACCTTTTGTACCGGGAACTGATGGCCGTGCCTTACATGGCAAAGTTTGTTATCTTTGCGAAAATGAACGAGGCGCGGGAAGGACGCTTGCGTTGTTACTGCATGACCGATGACAAGATGGATAAGACGCTGGAGTTGCACGAAAACTTCACCGAAGTGGCACGGAGTCGAGACATTGAGGTCAGCACTGAGTAAAAAACATGAGCAATAAGTTAAACTAGTACAATTCAGGAGCAATTCTTCAAGCTGATGTCCAAAATATTTTTATTTTATTTTTTTTACTTTAATTTCTTTACTGACTGATTTTTTTCCCATCATTTCATTTTTCCCATCTCATTTTGTTTTTTATTTTTATTTTTTATTGTTTTTAAGTTGATGGAGGGTATGCCGCTGCATCTGGAATGTTCCGGAAACCTGGTACCAATCCGGAAAGCCACACAGCAGCCTCGTACCTTCAGCTTCCAGGCCTTCAGAGATAACCGGCTGCCTGTTTCTGTCAAGGTCTGCGACTCCAAAGGCACTTTTGTTACTGTGTTGTGTTGATGTTATAGTGTGTATTGTGTATTCACCTGTGTTCACTGTAACAATTCTCCTGCTGAGCACCTGCTGACACTCCCAAAAACTTCCTCTGGTGTTTTTGTCTCTGTTTGCTTTCACATCTTTGGAATATTGCATTCAAAAGGAACACACAGTACAATACTCCTCTCACAAGCCTAGCCAAGTGTGCGCATAATTTATTTTATTTTTTTAATCTCTTTTTCGGGCAGACTTTTACGCAGGTTTGATCATTTAGATTTGAACAATTCATTCATGATTATGATGTTCACTGAATAATCTGTTTTTCCTTCCAAAGACATGATCATATCCAACTAGGATACCTTGAATTTACAGTTGTAGTTGTCTAATTTGCCGGTTTGGGACATTTTTGTCAGATGCTATGCCCAAATGTGTTACTGTGATGTGTCATCCTTTAAAGCAAGCAAATCCATCAAATCTCTACTATTTTCCGTCTGAAAAGAAAAAATGACAGTAAATAGAATTGCTCAGTTTAGAGAAGCTATAATATGCAAAGGTTAACAGTTCTGGAGAAGTTTTGACGCACAATTGGCCTTGTTTTTTTTAATCATTTAGTGCTTATAACTCAAGATACTCATTTATGAAATGATCTTTACCCATCGAAATTAATGTAAATGCCATTAATCGGTTTCAGCCTGCCCCCTCCCAAAAACAAATTATTTGACAATTATTTTTTTAAGTGTTAAAATAGCTTTACTTTATACAAACATGCAGTAATAGCATAATTAAATCGATTTTAAAGACAGTTGGTGCCTCATGATTCATTCATGAGGCTCCTTCTGGTGCACGTGACTTTAATCAGGCATAGTATCATACATTCCTAGAGACAAACGAAGTTTCACTCAACTACTTAAAGTGACTCGGAAATCTACGATGATATAAAAAAAAAAAAATCCTTTCTTTAAAGTGTGATAAAACTGCCTCTATTCATTAGCCATCTATGTCATCTCCCATGACATGTTAGCATTAAGCTAGTGGACTTAATGTAAGTAATGTGGTTACTCTTGTAATTCTCTGTGTCTTATGTTTAGTTTGTAAACTTTTACTGGGATATTCTTGCATTTGCTTATGAACGTACTTTGTGCGCGCCAATTTCCTGCTTGGACTTTAGCAAGTCAGTTATGCTTGTGCCATGTACTGTAGACCGCGCACCTCTTCTGCACTGATGGAATGAGCAGAGGGGAGGATTGGCTGGGAATTAGGTCAGCTGATCCAAATTTCTCACTGTGCCAGTTTACCAAAAATACCATAAAGAAACAAATCCCGGCCCATGTTAGATTTTGTGCTAGACTTGCCCTGGCCATGAAATAGAGCCCATATATATTTATGTCATTTTGTCATAATTATGAACTCCTCTCAAATATATTTCCACACCATCTTGTAATTCATAATAATTGTATGCTACTGGTTTGTGGCCTTTTTTGTCCGTTGGTCATACTATACTGTATTTTTTGGTGACCATATTCATGTTGTTCTGATTTCCTTTTCATCCATTTCATGATTTTTGCCATATGTGTTTTTGTGTCATCGTGATGCTGTATTGTTGTGTAATGTGCACTCACCAGATAAACACACAGCTTCCGTTTATTTGTAGTGCCTCTCTTGTGAGAGCGTCCGCATGTCCCGTGACTCCCCCTCGTTCCTTGCCAGCCTTGCAATCTTGCGGCCTTGCTTGTCTGTTTGTGTCTGTCTCACTGTCTCTCTTTCTCTCTCTGGCGCTCGGTCACTCTCTAACTGTCTGGTCTGACAGACGTCCAGGTAAAGTGCGCAGGTAAATGTCACCCTCTTCGCCTGCCTGTGGACTGCTTCCATCCCCTGCTTCTGGCCCCCCATGTTACTACTGCACCACGTGCCTGCGACATTGTGGTGGGGTCTAATTTTTTAGTTGGTTTGATTTTCTTTCTTCTCTTCTTTCTCTGTCTTTCCTTCTCTATCTTCTTCCTTATTCTTCTGCATTAGGTCAGAGACAGTAACAAGGATGCCACGGGGTTTTTGTCCTTCCTGAGGAAGTGCACCAAGTATGAGGATTCACAGCATGTCCTATGCAACCTCAACATAGCAATGCCACCATGTATCAAGGTAAAATTTGGCTTGTGCACATTGTGCTTGAATGACGTATAATTATTTTTTTCTAGAGGGGGGCTAATATCTCAAGAAGTTTATAAAGTGGCAAATTTATGATTTTCTTGAAAATTTGCAACTATATAAAGTTACGAGTTTTTTTCTTGCAAATTTGCCACTCTATAAAGTTACGAGTTTTTTTTCTTTCTGGCAAAATTGTTAGTTTATGAAGTGGCAAATTTACCACTTTATTAAGTGGCAAAGGAGGGGGGGGACTTGTAATATTGCCACTTTAAAGTTGCAAATTTGCCACTTCATATACTAACAAGTTTTTGCGAGTTTTTTTTTTTTTACCACTTTATAAAGTCTCAAAATTTACGTTTTTAGATTTTTTATTTTTTATTTTTTGACACTATAATTTGCCCCTTTATAAAGTGGCAAAAAGCGAAAAAAAAATTTAACTTTATAAAGTGGTAAATTTGCGAGTTTTTTTTCTTTTTGCCACTTTACAATTTGCCACTTTAAAAAATGGCAAATTTGCGCCAAAAAAACGTGTAACTTTATATAGTGGCAAAGTTGCAAGAAAAAAAAACTCGTAAATTTGCCACTTTATAAAGTGGCAAATTTGCAACAAAAAAGCTTGTAACTTTATAAAGTGGCAAATTTGCGAGTTTTTTTGTCTGAATATTATCTATATGCTCTAAAAAAGTATATTTATATGTGGCCCTAATATGCCGTTGTATTCATAGTAACTGTTAAGTTGTATGATTTTTTTTCCCCAGGTCGTTGGAAGTGAAGAACGCAGGCGAACTTTAACACCGCTCGCCCTGAGGGAGCGCTACAGTGCTCTGAATGAGCCCGGTTTGGGTGAGTTCACTGTCTTATTCACAGCCCTCTCCTGGAATACCCCACAGTGGAGACGGGCATCCTATACCTAAAGTCCTCCGCTTCCTACTTTCCCATCTACCCTCTTTATTGTGCACGCATGGCACAACAACGCACTGCTCTTCTGTACTCCCCAAAGTTTTCTGCAGTGCAGTTTTAAGAAATTGAAATGAATGTGTGCTAAAAAAAAATACGCAACAGCCCCCCTATAAGAATCAAAAAGGCTCCATGGCACCTGGCTCGTTTGCCTTTCTGGGTGCCCTGGAACCGATGAATGACTCCTGTGATATTGGTTTGCATGGCGCTGGTGTCTCCACTGCGATTTCCACCAGCATGGCGGCAGATACCGTTAGCATTAGCTCTTTAGCTTAGCTCAAGGAATGGGCAGGACCTCGCAGTGGAGCAAGACAGAGGAGCCCTGATACTGATCACCAAGATGGCCATCGGTGGTGGTTTTTTGTTGGAGCAAGGCCTTTTCTGTCTATTTTGGACACAGCGCAGCTACAATGCACTCCCGGTTACTGAATGCTATTGTGATTATTGGGACTGGCACTTTGAATGCGTCCCCAAATACTATCCTCTGAGGCCCATTTGATGTCAACGTTATTGCTTATTTTCTCCCTCACAGAGCAGTGGTTGTATTCAGGTAAGTATAACTATAAACACATTTCATGGAAAATCATCTCCACGCACTTGGAATCCATGCATATACAGTACGATGCAATTTGTACGACCAGCCACAACATTACCACTATATGATGATATCCAATGCAAGAGATGAAGTATATAAACTGTCTTACCAAAGGTAATAGTGTTTCGATGCATATTTGCCCTTCACGAAATTGACCTATTTGTAAAATTTTATTTTTCTTCCTTTAAAGACTATCTATGTATGTCGAACTTGCTGTTTTTGCGCTCAAGCCTTTTCTACTCAACTCATCTGAACCTTACTAATGGAACACTAAAAAAAACAACTGCAGCTGAAACAGTGCACAGCTAAAATAGAAAAGAGAGCATACAACACAAATAAAGAATTTGTTTGCAATTTGCCTTACCTGGATAAATAAAGAATAAATAAATAATTATAAAAAATGTTAAATAATAATAATGATAATTGTTATAAATTCTAATAATAAATAATTTTAATACAAATATAATCATTCAAATTGTAAACAGTCGGTGTCATTTCTGACTATGCCTTTGACTAAACTGTCCAAAGTGACCAAACTCTTGCTTTGATGTTGAGGCTTGTGTGCGTTTGTCTAATATAAAAGTATTGCTTTGGCACCATCGCATCACATCTCGGTGCCAAGGAATGTTGTACTAAGGGGAGGAATTTAAATTTGTCAGGCTATCACCAGGGTTGATCAAAAATGTATGAATTTTGTAATTTGTACAATATAGTATAGTTTTTAAGGTCATGGCTTGCAGGGGTGTGAAAAGTGGTAGTTATTTATTAGCATGTCTTCCTCACAGTTTTGAGGTGTGTTGAGCGCTAAGATGGTTTTCTAAGGTCACTTTGGCTTCCTCCCATATTCCAAAAGCACGTGTTTTTGGTTCTTTGAAGGCTTTAAGTCGTCCACAGGTATAAATGTCAGTGTGAATGGTTGGTTATCTTCCTGTATGTGTGCCCTGCAACTGTCTGACAACCAGTCCAGTGTGTAAGATGGGATAGGAATATACGTAGATGGATGGATGAATGGATGGATGGGTAGTTTGCAGCAGGGTAAAATTGCACTTCATCATAATGACGAATGCAACCGCAATAATAAACATATTGTCATTTGTCACACTATAACAATACCCCAAAACTGAAGATCTTTGTAAGTGCAGAATATTTAATACAGCTCTTGTATTGGATGTTACATTTTCTACTTGTTCGTGATATTAAGGCTGGCCGCTGTATGTACTTCATGAGTTTTTAAACTGATGACATTTTCATTTCTTCAGCCACAGTGAATGCAATGGAGAGGACTGAGGTCAAGATCAACATCATATCGGAGCAACTGGGTTTAAGTTGGGCAGGTCAGTCACGCAAAAAGAAAGATGCGAGAGCCTGACTGCTGTTTTTGTACTTATTTTCAATTGATTTGACGATCCCCTGCACAGAGTTGGCGAGAGAACTTCAGTTTGGCGTTGATGACATCAATAGGATCCGCGTGGAAAATCCCAACTCTCTGCTGGACCAGAGCTCCGCCTTGCTCAACCTCTGGGCTGGTAGAGAGGGAAAGAGGGCAAAGAGTATGTCGGCCAATACGTTCAGTTACCACTGTATTTAATATGTTTTTAATTTGATTGTTTTGAAGTGTTCTTCAAATGAATATTTACTGCTATTATGACTTTACAACTGCATAAATTTATTTTAGTGACGGTTCAGACTATAAATTTGGGTTTCATCTCCACCGTTCATATATGAACCGAACTCGAACGTTAACCAAGGACCCGTTGTATATGTTCACTGCTGCGTGATACACACAAATCTCTATTAATTATTAATTAATTAACGTGTGTGATGCTCCTCTCAGTGGAGAGCCTGTACACTGCTTTGAAGAACATCGACCGCGCAGACATTGTGAGCTCCCTGGAGGGTCAGGCCACACTACTGGCACCCGGATCTTCAGAGGAGGGCGCTTGCCGGCTGAGCGATCGGGACTCCACTTTGCTGTCACCCGGTGTCATCAATGGTACGTCACTCCCATACGCATGAAGGTCAAGGGAAGATTGTTAATTATCAAAGAGAAATTAATTTATGTAGTGCAGTATTAAGTTCCTGTCTTAATACTAATATGAGCTTTTGTCAATTCTTAAGTATTCCTGCAGTATTTTGAGTATTTTTGAGCATGTTCCAAATTTTCTTAAACTTAAAATTAAGCGAGAACATTTAGCGAATGTTGCGACCTTGAATGAACTCTGACAATCCCTGAAGAGAAACCAATATAATGCGGGTTTAAGATTAGTTAATTAATTGTAAATCAAATAAAACAACAGACCCAAGTGGGGACTGACCAATAGTTACTGTTGGGTCAAAAATAACCCAATTTTTGTCAAAAATTGGACCCTCAATTTGACGCAACATCCGGGTTGTTTTATTTGACCTTACGTTCTGGCTTGTTTTGTACAAAACAACCTAAAATTGGGTCAAATTACCTACTAATTGGGTCAATTTGACCCGACTTCTTGATTATTATTTATTTTTAAATAAAGATAACCAACCAAAGTTGGGTCACCCAATTAGAGGAGTGGTTTAATTATTTACTAAAATTGTGTTATTTTTGACGCAGCCATTTAAAAAAATGGTAAAATTTAGACATAGGAGGTTTACGCCCAACAGTCATGTACGTAAAATAGTTCATTTTAATGATAAAATAAGCACCTCAAATTTTTTTATTGTTTTATTTTTTAAATATAATATATCAATTATTTAATAAGATAAATTAAAACATTTGTTTATATAAAATAGTTTATTTTGTCAACATTTCATTTTGTTCATTACATATATAATTGTACTTGTTATTCAAACAGATAAACAAATTAAAGAAAATTTTTTTAAAGACACTCGAAATACATTTTAGTGACCTCCGCCAAGGCCAAACTGTTAAAGTGCACAAAGGTTCTGTGCATATTCATTTGGGAAATGAATTAATGAAAGCACACTGTTGAAAATCGTGTTGCTTTTGCAAAAAAAAAAAAAAAAAAATAGCAATAACCGTCCATTTGTAATTTTAAGTCTACCACAGATTTAAATAAAACAACATCACCTCCTTTGGTAATGTTACTACTGCAAATGCCTATTAAATGTAAAATATTGGTGTTGACGTCTACATCCATATTGGTCTTCTAAAGCCTTGAGGCTGTAATGGTAATCTTATTTCTTATTTTTTAATTTTCCACTGTCCCTTCACACTGCTGCAACCCTTCCCGTGAGTCTGGGTAACAGCCTTTTATTTTTTATTTTGTACCTTATCTCTATTGCTTCACAAGAGGTCACGGACACAAGGCCACCGCGCCTCGTGCACAAGCCACGAGTTATTAGACCCCCGTTTTTCAGGAGGGGTAAGTGGAAAGGTGGAAGTCTGGGCTGCATGGTGGTCTGCTAAATGACTCTCGGAGGATGCCGCCCGAGGGTCTGAGCAATGGTGTCATTCTCTGTAGCAGCATGCACATATACCCCTTCCGCCTCACTGGAGCACAAGTCATTCTTTTTCACACCCCATACATGAGAAACAAAGGTAATCTATCTCCTTTTTGATTATGTAAGCTATTCTACCATTTTTAAACACGATTTTCTTAATGGCAAATGTTTGAGAATGTTTTTTTGTTGTTGTTTGTGTGTTTGTGTGTGTGTCTGGGATGAATCCACTAGTCAAAAGTGGCACTAGTACACAGAAGAAAGTGTGCTCTGGGCCTTCATACCTTGTTTCTATTCCTCCTTCCTTCTCTCCGTGCCTGAGAACAAGACAGAGCTCAGCCTTTGTCTTTTGCTCAGTCTCTCTCTCTCTCTCTCCTTTCTCTCTCTTGATCTCTAAATCTACGACATGTCATATCTGCTGCCTCTTCCTCCTCCCGTCACCTGCTCTTCTTCCTCACAGCTCTTCCTGTCCGACCTCTGACCCAATGTGGCCTTATGTTGAACCTCCGGGCCTCCTCCTTCTCCTCCTCCTCCACTCTTGTCATTCAATTTCCCCGCGCTCCTCCCTCATTCAGTTGAGCGGGGGGGGCCCTCTCCTCCGCCTCTCTCAGTCCAGCTCTGTGTGTCTTCTACAGTTTGTGCATGGGCATGCTGCATGATCATGTATTGCAAGGATTGATGTGTCTGAATGGTTGTATTTTTTTTTCAGGGAAAATAAACTAGCATCAGTTGCGTGTCAGAGCGTTTTAAACCTTTAATTGCATGGCATGCTTTCACTTTCAGATTTCCTTCACTGTGTACAATGTTTTGAACTATTCAGTCGGTGTATTTTGTCATCAATGCTTCATTAACGGACAAATGTGCCCTTTCTTTTTCTGTGAAATAAATGGTGTGCTTTTGAGGCTACGCTGTAAGAAATGCAGCACATAACGTTCATGCAAGGTGACTGTGACACCATTTCTTTCATTCGTGGGCAAAAATAATAGTCATAGCCACCTGGTGCCATTCACACAACAGAATCAGTCTGAGTATATAAGCTTTGTGTTCAATTAAACAGACACGGATGTCATAACGAGTAAGTATATTTGTGAATAAATTGAGGCAAAAGCATCCTAATCATTATTGGGGAAACACTGATCTAGTCGACGGCTAATTGTTCAAATTTCCCATTTAGATGAGTAATATTTGGAATAATGTGTGCCAGTAATCTTTCACCATCATCTTTACATGATCAGTTTTTTTCAGTCGATCAAGTAAAAAAAAAAAAAAAAAGAAGATCACTTATTCAATCAGAAGATGGAGCAATGTATCTATTTGAAAAACTTTTATATTTAATCTATAGTCGGACAGGCCTGGTCCACAAATGGTGAAAATCCACGTATATTTGACAGCAATTGAAATGCATGGGGAAAACAAATACTGTAAATAACTACCCAAAAAATCTTGATAAACATGAAATATAACATTTAATGTCTTATTTTGCTGAGCTAATCAATGACGTCATTGGCAGATCAGGCAAATTAAGACATTAGTCGATCACTGATTTTGCATAAAATGTTGCAATTAAAATAATTCCATGATCAAAATTGCGAAGACATTTAAGGAAATTCTGAACATTCTGGTTAAGCTCTAAATGTGTCAAGCTTTACTGTGTTTGGGAATCAAGATTCCATAATTATGCAATTACGTTGGACAATGAAAATACACTTATTTTGAGATTTTCCATTTTATGACGCGTTTTGCCCAAGTTTCATGGAAAACAGTCATTGTGTGAACGTCATCTGCTCATAGTGTGAGTATTGATTTTTATCGTTGTCTGGGCGCCTGTGAATTATTTTCTATATTTAAACCTCATTTGTTAGCTAGAAGTGTTTGTCCCCATTCGTAGTCCAACAGGAGTATGATTGGGTGTGTTTGTGTGTCTGTGGTAAATGACTAATGTGCCGTGCAATTTGTATTTTTTTTTTTTTGCTGTTGTTCTGTGATGACAATCTTTGTGCCGTAATGAATTTCTGTTCCTTTGACACCTGTGCGTGTTTGTGTCTAAAAAGCAGGGGTGAAGGGGAAAGTGTAGAACATATTCATCATTCTAATGCTCATTCCAATTCTGATCCATTCTACCATGTTCGCCTCATTCTGAAATCATTTGTCATCCTCCTGGCCCCGTAACATCCCAGAAACACACACACATATACGCATTTATGACTCCGAAAGGAAATTAGTTGATTATGTTTATATATATATATATATATATATATATATATATATATATATATATAAATATTTCGTAATTGATCTGTGTGATATTGATTAACTCTTTGACTGCCAAAAACGTTAAATAACGTTTAGTAAAATCCTATGGAGGAGTGCCAAAGACGTTAAAAGACGTTTTTTTCAAAACAGAGGTGAAACTAACCATTTTCTATTGTTGATTACTGAAAAACGGAATAAGGTAGAAACAAACTTTTTTTCTGATGAAAGATGAGAGTCCAATCTTTCATTTGGTAGTATGTGTGTTTCCATAGTCCAAACACATAATTTTCTGCGGACCTTGAAAGATCAGTCAAAAATACTTAAATCGGCTGGCACCCACGGCATCCCTTTTCTGAAAACGTCTGGCAGTCACAGAGTTAACCAGCCAATTGACTTTTCTTTTGGCTTATTCACAATCATCACAGAGACTTTAATCTTAGTCATCACCACCAAATAATGTAACTTTTTATTTCTATTGTGTATCACTTATCATCAAAACATGAAGGAAGATGTATTTATGGAAAATTAGGCAATAATTGAGGGTGTGGAATGCCTGCCCACCCAAAAAGTGTGAAATTTGCCATTTTTTGCCATACATGTAGCCAAACACAAGCGCTTCATGTCCACATCATTATCTTCAAAAAACAATATATTTTTTTATGGCAATAAGCACGTCAGTTTTCTTTGAAAACTGTCCCCGTCACAAAAACTGACAAACTCACCTCCTGCTACAAGTATAACATCTCTTGAGTCAGATCTGAGTTGTTTCAGTAACGTCTCAAAACATATTTGACAAGTCAACCCTGTGAATGTTTGAACTGTCAGACAGGAGTACCGTCTCATACTCATCTTTAACTTTGTCGATTCAAAACTTGGTTCAAAACAGCCCACGTGCAGTTTTTTTTTTTTTTGCGTTTGTTTTTTAAGTTTCTGTGTCCTTGAATGTTTTTTTTTTCTTTACCGGTATCTTGACACACAAAAGGAAGCTGCTTCGGGCCTCTCCTGAGCTGTGCAAATCGACTTCATTGTACTACTGTTCCAGTTGTAAGATGTAGTCAAACTGAATTTCCGCTACCTTCTTTTGAACTTTTGCCAATCTTCTGCAAGTTGATGCGATGTCACCGATTTTATGGCCAATGGAAAATGCCATTGTTTTATCACATGATTTTTCGTAACAAAAAGACATTTTCGGGCACCAAGTGAGATACAGCCACCCTCTACCAAGCTGTCCAATACATTATATACAGTATGTATATTGTGTTTTACAAAAATGCTCAAGTATATTTATAATTTCATACATACCTGTGGCTTAAAAGTGAAGCGTGGATAGTCTCTGTCACTGAAATCACAAGCGCAATCACTGAACAGTTGGGTTTTCATCCACCCATTTTTATTCGAATTTTCAAGAAATGTGAAAATAAAACTGAATGGAAATGCTAGAAATTCTAAAAAGCGCCGAAAATTTGCAAAAAAAAAAAAGTTTTTACGCTCAGAGGGGGTGTCAGGTTGTGGAAGTGTTGAGGATCCAAATGCAGGAAGTGGTGAGGCAAGGCAGTTTTTTTTTAATGTACAAGATTAATGTACAACACGTTTCCCCAACAAGAAGACCAGAGGTTGCAGCTTTCTCCTTGCAGCGAGTTTGAGGGCCATTTGGCAGATGTGCGCGGGACAGTCGCCGACTAATTTGTCTGCATTTGGTCGCGCTGCCCGGTGTGCTGCGGTTATTATGGTCTGATAGCGAGAGGCTGAGCAAAAGCGCACCCAGTTCGAGCTACATGTCACCATCGCCGTGCTCTTTATAAAAGGCGCAAGAATGGCACTATTTTCCTCAATAAATGTGGCACTTACTGTCATTTTATCACCCAGTTAGAGCAGCATTCCGCTTCACCACATCCCAAAGCTTCTCTATTGCAGTGAGACCCGGTGACATTGCAAGCCATTTGACCCCTTTGCCACGCGTGACAAAGTAGTTTGTGACAATTGTGCCAAGAAAATCTATTCGCCACTGAATAGCCTAAATTGCTCCTACAGGCCTTGATGAAATTGACCCAGAATTCCGACTCCCGCATTGGAACATCTTTGCTTGAATTCAACACGCTTCCTATCTTCCACAGCCAAAGGTTATTTGTCGTGTTAAAAAGACCTTGGACTTTGTCTGCTTCAACTAAGTCAGTTTTTCCTTAAAAAAGTTAAAATGACTTCCCCTTAAACCTCCAGCATCTCTTTTTGACCATGTCTGGAGAAAGTAAACCAGTGTTTTTTAACCAGGCGATCACGCTAGATTGCTTGGCCTATCTGTGCAACAGGGAATTTGGTATGCCTAGTAGTCGACTTGTGGCTGTTGTGACGGTACGTCGAGATTTCTTTGTAATTGTAATCCCTTCATACTCTGTCAAGCAAAAAAAAAGATGGATGAATATGTGCAATATGAATTCACGTATATAAAGGAGCGCATGGTGTTCCACAGGGATCAATTCTGGGGCCTCTGCTGTTTTCATTGAATCTGTGTTCCATCTTAAAGGAGAAGTCAACCATAAACATTTCTTGACAATAATATGTTATATGTGACTTCACATGACATTCTGATTAATATTACATTTGTGGAATATAAATTATGCAGCACAATCCAGCTGGTTTTATCCATCTCAGGGGGCGGCCATTTTGCCACTTTCTATCGACTGTATATGACATCATAGTTGCTCAGGGCTCAGGCAACGACCAATCACAGCTCACTTGTTTTCTGAATCTGAGCTGTGATTGGTTGTTACCTGAGCAACTGTGATGTCATTTTCACTCGACAGCATGTGGCAAAATGGCCACCTTCTGATATTGATTTAAAAAAACAGCTGGATTTTGCTGCTTAACTCATATTCCACTAACGCAATATTAACCAGAATAACGCATTTAGACTAGTGGGGCTGCATAGAACATATGTCTAGAAATTTATTTTTGAGTTGACTTCCCCTTTAAGAAAACAGCAGTGGTTGTTTGTGCTCTACAAATATAGAGTTGAGTTGATAATAGGAGTCAAAATCATATTTTATTATTAAATAAAGAATGGTTTGGTGAATGCGTATAGGAAAATGGAGGGGTTCAGCACCTCCAACAAGGTTAGGAACCACTGGTGAAGACCTATTATGCGTTTATTTATTTTTTGAATGAAGAGTTCTAATAGGTATAGCTTATCTAATGCTAAGAAAATGTATGATTGGTCTGTCTAGTGTGTGTGTTGGCATGTTTGGGGAGACTTGGTATGCACGGCTAATTCTTGAGAATGCCGGGACACCAAAAACTTGCAATAACTTTGCATTGTGGAATGTGTTATAAGGGTTGGAACGATACTAACGATACTGCCTGAGTGTTGTGGAAAATGTCTACCATCCAAAATCTTGTCAAAACTCAATAAATTAGTATGACAATATCAATTCCAGGAAGCAATTTCGATTCCAGAAAGTATTTTTTTCAGTTTTGACCTGAACGCATTACGTGTTGCCATGACAATTGTACAGCAGAGGATTCCAACAAATGTTTGATGATGAACCAATATCGTGCCAACCCAAAAAGAAACTCGGTGACGCTTTCTTTCCTTCTTAGTATGTTCTGCTATCTTACATTCTTACATGTTTACAGTCATAGCCTCATGTTGTCACAGAGACTGATGACTCACCAAACCCCCTCTAGCTTTCCCTCAAACTCTCCCCTTGTCCCAATGACAATAACCTACACTATGTAATATCCTTCAAGCATTTCTTTATCACACACATTTGTGAATGAATTTGCATCTAATTGTGTGAAAACTAAAAAAAGTTTAGAAGAAACCTACTGGAGTCAGATTACCGTTGTGTCTTTTTAATCTGAAAAAATGACCTGATTGGGGCTGACTCCGGCCTTTTTACAGCTTTATTGGGACAGGGCTGAGCCCCAAACACGTTTCCACCGAGTGGTACAGTTCATCTCAGTATGGCACGGTTTGGATCGGTAAACCCTGATCTAGGTGATAGTTGTCACATACTTGATGTAACGTCACAGTAGCACGACACAAAAATTTAACAACAAAGGACTTCCGGTATTTTGTATGTTTATTTGAATTTTGTTGCTGGTGTTAGAAAAGTTGTTTTTTTATCCAATCAACAGACAGAATTGTGTCTTGGTTCATAGTATTAGGGCTGGGTATCGACACTGATTGATTTGATTCAGTTCAATTTAATCCAATATCGATTAATAATGCTGCCTTCTGTCTCGTCATTCAAATTGTATATATATATATATAATGCAAAATTATTATTTATATTATCATTATAAATTATAAGATCGATTCTGGCTGCAGATCTACAGCGGCGGCCTCTCTGCCCCTCCCAATGGAAAAAACGGTCTGACGAGTACACTCGTCGATGGGAGTGAATGAAATATACATATGTTTATGGAACATCAATTCTTCTTAAATATCAAAAACATGATAAAAACTCCACAAACATTAAATTCCAAATAAATGTACGTGTTAGAATCACTTAACACACGCAAACGTTGTCATCAACGAGGATGAGATGAAAACACTGTTTTCATAATTGTAATTCAATAATTGTAAATATAAGTTAAAGTGCAATAAGTCAGGTCTTTCATAAATGTAAGAAGATACTCTCAAATTCTTGTGACTACATTTCAAGAAAACAGCGAGATACAAAAAAACATTTAGGTCTTTAAATTGTATTTTCTCATCAATTTATGTGAAAAATAATTGATGATTTTATGAAAAGAAAAATCGATATTGATTAAACTTTTTTTTTTTTAACCCAGCCCAAGTTCATACACTTACAAATGATGCTTAAAAAGTACAGTACAACACCATTGCGCAGTGATTTAGCTGGTAACCCCCAGAGTTGTACCAATCTGAGCTGAACTGTCCTGATTGGTGGAAGATCCTTTTTGAGAGACATTCCGCCCCACCGCAACCCCCCCCATGCTGCTTGGCTGTGCCTGCATGGTGTTAGTCTTTCTTTTGTCTCGCCCCTGTCGTCCTTCCAGGTTATGGGCTGGTACAAGAGGAGCTGCTATCTCCGGCCTCCATGCAATACAGTTTGCCTTCTCCTCTTGGTGCAGAGCCCTACTGGCAGGAAGTATCCAGTCTGGAGTGCGCCCCCATCGCCGCCACAGAAGAAGACACCTTGATGGAGATGTCTGACGTCCAGGTGTGGCCAGCGGGGGTCAGCCCCTCGCTAGTTACGGTGGAGGACTCCTCTTTGGACGGCAGCAGTCGAGCGGACGACTCGGAAGGCGCCACGCTTTCCCTCCCGTGCAGTTTGGGCCGCCCGAGCAGCGGCGCCAGCGGTGCGAGTGGCTCCATCATGGAGCTGGAGGAGGAAGAGGAAGAGGAGGAGGAAGGGGAGGTTGAGGAGGAGGAGGCGCCACTGGAGCCGGTGAGCGCGCTTGCCGAAAGGGACCGGGTCAGAGCCAGTGGCGCCGTTCCCAAGGTCAACTTGAATGGCCAGCTGGGAGGTCAGAGGTCGGACAGGAGGAGAGGGGAGGCTCCTGCGGTGGGAGGAGGAGCTAAAAGAGGCGGGGCAGGGCTTGGTTCAGTGGAAGGCATTTGTGTTGTTACAGGCCAGCAGGCGTACGACCGCCCTGAGATGTCCCCGTTGAGTCGAGCGGGCGAGCACAATGGAGACAACCGGTATGTCACGTCTTACTTTGAACCCCTTTCACACTGCCTTTGCAGAAAATTGCCAAATCAGAAACGTACTTGTGAAGTCGGAATTTATTTGCCTGTGTTATTCACATAGAAACCACCAGAGCGAGACATTTCTATGTGATAGCCCGGGTTCACAAAGCTGACTTAATTTATGGTACTACAATCATGCTGCTAGTGCTATAAACCATTTTTTTCCCTATATGTGTCAACATTTTGGAATGCTAAGAAAATTATCCAGTTTGTCCTCCTTGGGTTCACAGCTGAAGCTATTTATTTATTTTTACTAAAAACAGACTCAAAGTTTGATGCTACCACCACCGTGCTTAATTATTTGGACCAATGTTTGGTGGGTCATTCTGTGTCAATTCACACAAATCCCCAAAGGTCCACCGTGACACCGCTTCAATTTGCCAGATTTTTATTACATTGATACCGTGTGGTGTCAAAAGAAAGAATACGAAGTTTGAGCCTCCTAGCTTAAACAGTTTTGGAGTTATGGCCCTTCAAAGTTTGGGTGTCATCCCCACTTTTGGGATCCGGAAGTTTCACACTTAATTTTTGACCGTATTCTTTTGTTTTAAGGTAAGAAAATTGCTATATCTACTTATTATGGTCATGTTTATCAGAATCTGCACTTACAAAGCATAGGTGAGCTATTTTTTTATTTTGTGGGTCCATATCAAGCCGTATTACTTGAGAATCCCTCTGTAGTCAATTTCTTGATAGGCAGCAGTGTGAATGGGGCTCAGTCATACTCCAACTAGCTCTCCATCTATTACTGACTTTCTTTTTTACTCCTTCCGTATGTTAGGTTGGTTGGGGGCGGAGCTTTTCAACCCTACCTACCCGACAAGGATTCCCTGCAGAGCTGGGTGGGCTCAGTATCATCGGGACGTGACAACAGCGCGCCGGGCCTGCACGCTGTCCAAGAGGCTCTGCTGACTCCGGTGTGTGGCACAACTTATTCGCATGTTCTGCGTGGGCGCCTCCTGCCGGGCAAGGGGTTGGGCTTCTCTCACCACGAGAAAGGGAAACGTGCGTGGGAACAGGAGTGGAGGCGGGGCAAGGTCAGGTTGAGGCCGACGACGCGCCGCTTTTTCGGAGTGGGAACATCTTTTCCATGTTTTTTTTTTTTTCTTTGAATGAGGCGATGGGAAGTCAGCCATGTTGTTAGATACCGTTGTGTTCAAATTAACAGCAATCTGTTTTGAAAAGTGAAAATGTTTCTCATACTATATTATGAGCCTATTTACTGTATGTTATGCCAGGAATCAAGGATCAGTTTAAATTCAGCATAAATGCCCTTGGATTGGCCATACAGCATTTTTTATCCCAAAAGGACTGGGGTGGTTTTCACAAAACTCTGATTTTAATCGTTTCACTCTTTGCTTTTAGAAAAAATGACATTCAAAACATTTTCAAAAAAAAAACCTCCCTCCCCCCGCCAAGCTTTGACTTGCTTAATTTATAGTAATAAATCAATATTTTAGATTATATATATAGCTGAAAAGAGGTTTTTCCTCAGGTGGAAGAAAATGGCCGCCCTGTTATCGAAACATATGTAAATTTGACTTTACATCCATCTGATCGACCGGATCGGGATCGGACGATATTTAGAATTTTCGGCAAAACCGGTCATCGGTTGTAATGTCTTAATTTGTCACATCGATCAATGACGTCATTGTTTGGCTCCACGAAGTCAAAAATTACATGTTAAATGCAATAGTAATCAATATTTTTTTAAAGATTTTTTTCGCCCCCATGCATTTCAATTGACTTCAAATATAGGTTTTCTTCCTTAATTTGACATTTCTAATAAACACTTTATTGCTGCCTAAAAAGAAAGTTCTGTATTCATGTTTACATTACTCTTCTTATGCAGAGAGAGGAGAAAGAGGAATATGCTGCTGACGAACACGGGAGGGTGCTTAATCGAAAGGTGAGTGCATTTATACGTGTAAAAAAAAAAGTCATATTAAAGAGACAGAGCTCTTTATAGCGGATCAAAGATTGCTGCAGAAATACGAGTACATAAGATGAGAAATTAACAGAAGCCAGCCGCCAAATTGGTTAAAATCTTGTTGCCCCATCAGTACACAACAAAAAAATTTGTGTTATCCTGAAGTGATTTCAACCCTTCCACAATCTGAGTAGTCGAACCAGGTGCATTGCGAGCTGGCCGGCGGGCATCACAAGTTTTAGTTTCCTGCTCCGGTTTCCGCATAGACACTTCAGCACTTACAGTAACAGGAGTGTTGTTTCCGTCCCTCCTCCCTCCCTCCTTGCTCCAGGTGGGGGCGGATGTGAGAAGGGCCGCTCAGTCGGTGCAGCGCACCAGTCTTCGGAGGGTTAAACACTGAAACACAACACACACAACCTGGTCCACGAGGTACGCGATTCCCTCCACACAAGCACTTGTGTATCACAGTGCTTGGAAAAAAAACAACCCCGATACCAGAGCAGTTCATTTTAATGCACACCATTTCTATGCTGTGGAAATTTTGCCTTGCGTGCACTTCAATGGTACCTTGACTTATGAGTCACTTATGAAAACCCATTGTAATTAACCAATGCAATTAAAATGGTGTTCATGCCCCGAAAAAACCCCCCAAAATTTTGTTACATATTTCTGACTTTTATCAGCTTCCTGCGAATCCTTAAAAGGTCTTAAAATGTGTTAGATCCATACGTAGTTTACTGCCACCAAAGTATGAATGTGTGAGTTCATGAAGGTTTTTGACATTATAAAGTGGCAAATTTGCGAGAGAGAAAAAAACTCACAAATTTATGAGGGAAAAAAACTTGCAGTTTTGTGAAATTATAGTGTCAAATGTGTGAGGGAAAAAAACTCACAAATTTACAAGAAGAAAACTTGCAGGTTTGTGACATAAAGTGTCAAATTTGCGAGAGAGAAAAAAATCAACTTTACGAGAAAGAAATACTCGCAGGTTTTTGACATTATAAAGTGGCAAATTTGCGAGAAAAAAAACTCACAAATTTGTGAGGGGAAAAAACTTGCAGTTTTGTGAAATTATAAACTGTCAAATGTGCGAGGAAAAAAAACCTCACAAATTTACAAGATGAAAACTTGCAGGTTTGTGACATAAAGTGGCAAATTTGCGAGAGAGAAAAAAATCAACTTTACGAGAAAGAAATACTCGCAAGTTTTTGACATTACAAAGTGGCAAATTTGCGAGAAAAAAAACTCACAAATTTATGAGGGGAAAAAACTTCACAAATTTACAAGAAGAAAACTTGCAGGTTTGTGACATTATAAAGTGGCAAATTTGCGAGAGAAAAAAAAATCAACTCTACAAGAAAGAACTACTTGCAGGTTTTTGACATTCTGAAGTGGCAAATTTGCAAGAAAAAGACTCACAAATTCACGGGGGAAAAACTTGCAGATTTGTGACATCGTAAGTGGCAAATTTGCGCGTGTTTTTTTTCAGATTTGTGACATTATGAACTGGCATATTTGCGAGAAAAAAACTCACAAATTTCCGAGAAACACGAATCTACAAGAAATAAACTCACAAGTTTAGGCACCTTGTAGCACCCTATAATGTAATAATTTCCTGAAAAAATAATAATGCTTTTAATGTAATTAAAATTTCAATACGACCCAGTAATGTAATAATTTCACCAGTATTGTAATAAAAAATCCTGCCTTTACCAGGTTTTACACCATCAGGATTTTTCGGCCAATCACCAATCCTCGATCGGGTTTCCTTTTTGCATTCTACTTTGCAATGTCGATTTTGAATTTGATGTACTCATAAGTCAAGGTACTACTGTATTTTGTCACGGACAAACTCTAACTCTCTATCATTGTGTGTGTCGTAGGACAAGAGAGCCACTGCCAAAGCTTCCTCCACAAAACCACATCCGGAGCGCAAAGGAAAGTGAGCGACATGACAGACTACCAAAATGATAACCATGGATTACCCTCCACATGTGACACATCTTCAGCGGTTGAAGAGCTCAACTTGTAGTTTTATAACATTTGTAAAGTATCACTTCAACTAAAGCATGGGCTTTTTTTTCTACAAAACAATCCCAAAAAAAAAAAGCAGCAAATGTCACTGAACTAAAACGACAAAAAGTGCTTCCTGTGAACTGTAACTGCATGATGACTGCCGGTGCATGACTTAGACCTTTTGAACTGTCATTATACAAACTGAAGAGAGCGCAAACGAGGGGGCGGGCCCACGCTTGGGTCCTGTGCCCTTTTAAAGACTCAATCTAACACTAAAGCTCCCCCCTCCCAAAAAAAAGGTAATCAATCCCCCACATCAAGAACGACCTCCGCTGATCCTGCCAACGCTTCTTTCGGTGGACCCTTTTTGTTCCGTGTGCGCTTGTCGTAAATATGCACGCTCTGCTACGTGGACGTGTGTCGCCGTGCGTGTGTGTGAGTGTCTTCTCTGCCGCATGCCTTTCTTGCTTCTGACGGGGTGCTGAGCCCTGGCCCCTGATTGGCTCAAAGGCCCTGTGATGTCAGCACTGGAAAGAGAGCGCCTCTGTGCTCGCCTGCTTCTGAGTGTCTAGTCCTTTGTGTGCTGAATTGGCCTCCCCTTGTTGTTGTTGTTGTTTTTCTCCCTGAAAAAAAATACAGATTCAACTTTTATTTTTTTAAAGTGAAGTCAACCCAAAAATATTCATTCCTCAAGTCTAAACACAGTATTCCAATTAATAATGCATGTGTAAAAAATGAGTTAAGCAGCAAAATCCACCTGTTTTAATCCATCTCAAGGCGGCCATTTTGTCACTTGCTGTCGACTGAAAATGGCATCACAGTTGCTTAGGGCTCATCAGGTAACAGCCAATCATGGCTTGCCTGTTTCTGAAGCTAAACCGTGATTGGTAGTTTACTGTGCTTTGAGCAACCGTGATGTCAAAATGGCTGCCCTCTGAAATGGATCAACAAGGGTGGATTTTGCTGCTTAACTCATATTCCACAAACGCAATATTAAACAGAATTACGTGTTTATACTAATAGGGGCACATACAACATTTTAATATCAGATGTGGCAAATCCAGGTCCAGAAAGTAAAAACCATGGCACAATTTGGCTTAAGCCCCTGGGGCTAGCTAGCTAGCACCCCCGGGTGCTTGTTTACCTGCCAGGGAGCTAGCTAGCTAGCATGAGGGGCTGAAGCGAAACTGTGGCAGGGTTTTTACTTTCTGGACCAGGATTTGCCATCTCTGATTATTATCAAGATCTTTTTGGGGTTGACTTCCCTTTTAATAGCTGGGACATTTTTATTTTAAAGGGTATGGTCACTCTCCATAACTTTGTCCACTCAGATGCCGCTTCTTCCTTCATCTCGGTAGCTGACATCTTTCCAAAACCAGTAGCCTCACTTGATATGCAGAAAACCCTTCCTCACTTCTTTCCCCATCCATCCAATGTTTCAAACAATCACGTTGGCTGCAGGATGTGATGCTTTCCAGCGTAAAGAGAAAAAAAAAGTACAGTGCAGTATTGTGCTATTATGACGTGTGATTGTGCAGGCAGCACTGTGATTGTCGTCATTCTCCCCGACCCCAGACTCGTGATGTGTCGTCACAAACTAAAAGCACACGCAATCAAGATGCTTACGGAGCGGTCAGGGTGTCAGATCGTGTGAACTTGCCACAGCAATAAAATCCGCACGCGAGTCGAGCGCCGTTAGGAAGTTCTGTAGACATACACGTTGGAGTTTGTTTTTCTTTCACCTCCTGGATAACACGGGATCCAGCGTGCTGCGTCGACCTTGATGCGAGTGAGTCAGTGAGAAAACGCTGACGCAGGGTCAGATCAGTGTGATATCAGTGTGGGACTGCAGACGCCTGAGAGATTTACTTCTGTATTTTACAGCATTTTAGCATATCAAGCAGTGTTATGTTGCAGTATCTAATACAATTAATATATATATCATTTGTCATGTTTTCTCTATGTGGTTTTAGAGCAGAGGTGGGGGGGTTAAGGTCCTCAATTGTCATACCAAAAAAATATTATGTAACAATTGAACAAATGTTTATTGGTACATCATGCTATTGGCTGAAAAGATCTTCAGGACCCATGTATGAAATTCACCAGGAAGTCAGCCATTTTGGGATGACGAGGCCATTTAGGCATCACATTGGCCCTGGAAAGTTAGAAAAAAAATTATTAAAAATTTAATTAAATTTAATGTACTTATCTATCATAAAAAGTCTGAAGGACTGATGCCTGAAAGTAAACAGGTGGACAATCATTTTTTATTTGAGGTAGCCAACTAGCCGTTAGCAGGGAGGCTAATTCCACTGAAAAAATGTTGTGTTGAAAAAATTGAAAATTGCCCCATCACCAGTTTTCACTGATCAACATGAATTTTGTTGGACGTGTCTATTTGAAGGACCAGTGGGTGACATTGAACATGAAGTCGACCATTTTGGTTGAACACAGGCCTGGTGAATTTCAGTGAGCAACTCCTACGAGGGAATTTGTCCAAATGAGCCCCAATTGGAAAAAGGTAACCCCGCCCACCCCTACCCTAAACAAATAGCCTATTCGTAAACTAACTTTCCTCTGAATTATTATTTTTTTAATGCTGAAACTGAGTGAAAATGTTGTCATATATCACGGTCGGTAACACACATGCGCTGAACAATAAAACACAAACTATGTATCCCATAAGTACTGTAAGTGCTACTGTAGCATGAGCAAGTGAGACTGAACGAATGAGCACATTATTTTGCACACATTTCACACATTTTTACATGGCCAGTGCATGCACTATATTTGCCACATATCACATTTTACACTGGTAACACGTCACTCAGGTTTTTAGTTTTTTCAGAAACTATGAAGTGTTTTTATTTTGTGCAGGGCCCTTCTCTGTGAGATGATTGAGAGTGTTAATTGTTTTTGGATGAGTTACTATTTGTATATTGTCTGTTGAGTTTTTGTTTTTGGGGTCAGGGTATAGGTGAATTATGATGCAATGTGTCTGCGAAAACAAGCAGGCATGTCACTTGAAAGGGTAGCGTAACGCCCAATGATGTATTTTAAAGAGTATTGTAACATTTAAACCTGAAGAAGAAGAATAGATCTCACCTATACTCCTTTAGAATAAATACATGACAATGTAAACGCAATATCATATTATTCTATCCTAAGGAATGCAACTGCACCCATGCACAAAAAAAAGATGTTTTTATGAAAATATGTGTATAAAAATATATGACAAAATATATTTCATTAGAATGCTATGCACCCTCATATAGTTGTTATGGATGTTCTTTCAGCATTATCTAGTTAGCCGATGCCCACACGATGGGGAATGTAGAGGCTACGTAGCTTTGACCACTTTTTTCTTTTCTTTTCTATTGGTCCAGAAGAAGAAGAAAAAATGTATACAAGACTTTTAATCAGAAATATTCTGACTTAAAAATGTGTATAGATCATCTTACCCTGTACACCAGCTCAAACCATTTACAAGACTTAATAAACAAAGATGTGACATACTTTTTGTATCATTCCCAAATGATTTTCAATGTACACCGTTTTATATACAGGTGGTGAACCTCAGTAAATTATTTTCTATATTTTCAATTCATAAGCTGAAATACGTTATTAAATACTATAAGATGTTTTTTTAAAGGCCAGCTCATACCTATTTTTTTTATAATCATTTGTTGTTTCATAATTTCGCAATAATTAATTTTGTTTTTTGTTAGCTCTAAGATACATTCAGTATTTAAAAAAAAAATCGTATTATGAGTTTCACTTTTTCGTTTGAACTACATAACCACGTTTAATCATATTCTAATTTATTGAGATGCATCTGTCTTTGTAAAATGTGTATTTCGGTACGGATAATATGAATGGATATGTCATCATTCTGCTTCCGTACCAGGCTAAAAAACAAACAAACAGACAAAAAACTACAACTTCCGCAGTCTGTGACGCCCCCTGCTTTCAGCCAATCACAGCCCGCCGCTGTACGTACTCGCGTCGGAGGACTTTCTGGGTTGTTTTGGATTCAATAGTAGCACATGGAGGCAACGGTGAACTTTGTTTGATGCAATTTTAGACAATCTTTTCTTTATTTGTATATTTTTATTTTTTTTACCGTGAATGCAGTCATCTCCAAGCTATGTCAGCGGCAGGTCACACGAGCGGAAGCCGGGACATACCGGCCGTGAGGCGGGTGGCGGTCCTGGAGGCTGCCCACATGCCCCACGAGTACTCCATGACCCCCGGGGGGACCGTGTTCAGCACCACGCCCGGAGGTAACTCGGCCATGGGTCGAACTGGGCCTTTTCAATTCCAAGGAAAACTTTGCAGAAAGTGGAACATAAAACGGGCTTAAAATAGTACAGGGGTAGTGTAGAATTACATTGGGAGAACTGCTCGCAGTGTGCTATTAGCCATTTGGGATCACGAGGCAAACGCAGTCATCAATTTAGTGTAAAGATTATAAATATCAGTGTTTATTATCGACTGATATGGTGAAAAAAAATGTTATGAATCCGTTTATATGCGATGTTTGGGGGGGGGGGCCGTGATGACATTGAGCAGAATGCTAAGATTGCCTTCATATATAAAAAAATATAATAATAAAAAAGAAGTATTTCAAGCTAAAACAGATTATGACATGTTTTGCATCTTAACTGTTTTTTAAAATGTGAGAGACCCCACATATAACAAGGGGGCAAAATGGCAAATGTGTGCTTACTGCTCTTATAGTGTGTACAGCACACTACATACATAACCTAATACCCACCTCAATTGTATTCATTAATTGTATCTGTGGAATATGAGTTTTTATCCATCTGATGGGGCGGTCAGATTAGTCAATTACTGTCGATTGAAGATGACATGACAGTTGCTCAGGTAACAGCCAATTGCAGCTCAGCTTCAGAAATCATGTCAACCGTGATTGGTCATTCCCTGAGCAACTGTCATGTCATTTCAGCTGACAGCGAGTAGCAAAATGGCCGCCCCCTGAGATGGATAAAGACTAGGGGTGGGAATCTTTGAATCTCTCACGATTCGATTCGATTCCGATTTTGGGCTCTGCGATTTTTGATTCCAAATTATTTGATCGACAATGAATTTTGCTTCAATCTATAGATGTGCAAGGAATTGTAATGATCTACTCCAGTCTGACTCGCTACAAGCGGCACTTTTATCACTCAAAAGAACGGCTCCACACTGCAAAAAAAACCAACTTTTATTGGAATAACTTGATCGTGACTTTTTCCTTCTACTCTCTAATGTGGCTACAACTTAACAGTGTATTAGACTGCGTGGAACCCACACTGCCCCTCAGTGGCCAAATCGGGTACAACATGAACAGCGCTCCAAATAAAGGCACGCACAGACAAAGGCAAGACAGTATAAAATAATTTAAATAAAATTGATTTTAAGACATTTAAGACACGATTCTTTTGAAAATTTATTTTTGGCACACCTCTAATAAAAACACATATTCCACAGATACAATTAACGAATAGTCAAGAGTAAGTGGCAAAATGGTTGCCCACTGCACACAACATATCGTAATATAAAGAACATTTTGGGGTTGACTTTAAAAATGGCTTTTGACAGGAAAACACATTCCTGCCAGAGGACAATCATCTATAGGCTTCATCGCCAGTCCTGTCATGTCTCCCATGTTAATGATCAACAGTGTTTTGTTGTTCACTCCTCTGCGCCCTTTTGAAAAGGTGCTGGGCCTCTTGCGCAATAGTGATATATGTCATCCAAGAAGAACTGAATCAGAAAATATGGAATAACTTCTTTTTATTGACGCTGTCAAAGAGGTATCAATTCAGCCATTTTAGTTTGTTATTGTATGTTGACTGTCTGTAAGCTGCCCAAATTAGTGCTGTGGTAAAACAAGTCAAATAAGGCAATGTTAACACCCCCCCCCCCCCCACACACACACACACTCACACACACACACACCCCGTAACAGTGAGAAAGTAGACAGCGTGACCACATGACGGTAGTCAGTGATACTGCATTGTGTAAATGTGGCAGGTGGGACACATTCGCACTGATAAAACGTACACACAAATGCAGCTGGCCCATTCTATGTGTGTCAGGGCAGAAAATAGGTCACACAAGCACTTTGCATGTAGACTGTCAAGATGAACCTCATACGTGAATAAAAGGCCAAACTGTTGTCGATGAAATGTTTTGAAATTACTACTCACAACAACTACTATTCTGCAGGAACTCGAATCATCTACGACAGGAAGTTCCTGCTTCAGTGTCGCACCTCTCCTCTGGCTAACACGCCCCCGAAGCTCCCCAACATCCCGGGAGTCACTCGGCCTCTCAAACGGGAATCCTCCACCGAGACCTGCCAGCCGGCAGCGAGTGAGAGTGGTCGCACTGAACACAGCCAGCATACGGAGGTTGCAGGTAAACATCGTTTGTACACTGCAGTACCTTCCTTGACCATTTGATCGAGGAGGGCGCTCATTCCAATTGTGTGTGCATTTCCACCAGATTCTATTTTATCGACATGTACCTGAATGTAACACTTCTTTGCATATATGTGAAGTCTGTTTTTTTTTTTTTTCTGTCCACTCTTTTTTTCCCCCATAGGTGAAGATGCCCAGTTTGACATGGACATTTGAAGAGGATTAGAACTATTTCGAGTGAAAAAGATTTTTAATGTTGGATTAAAATGTAGCGCATGTGGAATATGAAATTAGGTTTCTTAAAGGGAAATTGTATTTTACTGAAATTACTCATGCCTCAATTACTTGATTGGATATGTTGTGGCATATTAGATGTTGCTAAAATCAGTTTTAAGGGACATTCTGTGATCCCTAGCGCCATCTAGTGGTGAACTAATAATTAATTCATTTTAAAAACAGACTGTTTATGTCAGTAGTATGCATAAAAAATTGTATCCAAGGTTATTTTAGTTAACGAAAACTAACGATAAAACTAAAATAATTTAAAAAAAACAAAACAATTTTGTTAACGAAATAAAATTAAAACGAAAATGTTTTTTTTTAAACAAAAACTAACTGAACCTACAATTTATATTTACAAACTAAAACTTAACTATAATTACAGCGAAAATGTCCTTCGTTTTAGTCTTTGGTAATTAATTTAATACATGAGCTTTTGGGGATGATTTTAAAATGTGATTTTAACTAGATTTATTTTGATATTAACCAAAATAAAGACGTTTGAAAGTGTGTCACATTGAAGTGATGTTTTCATTTTATATTAAATATTGTGCACAAGTAATACACATTAAAAATAAATACATAAATAAAAAACAAAAACTAATACTGAAACTAACTAAAACTAAACTAAATATAAACATAAAAAAAAACTAAAACTATTAAAAACTAACAGAACCACCCTGAAATCTAATTAAATCTAACTAAATTTAAATAACAAAACTCAAAACGAACTAAAATTGAAATTTCTTAACTATAATAACCCTGGTTGTATCGCATATATATATTTTTAAATATAATCGTAGGTGGTGTGAATTGGTGGTAGGCTAGGCTTGCGAAATGTGGCCTCTTTGAGCCACCGTAGTGTGTGTGCTTCTAATTGACCACTAGATGGCGCTAGGGATCACTGAATGTCCCTTTAACATGCAACATAACATTGTGATTCAGCAGCTTTTATAATATTCAATCAATTTTAATATTGCTTTTTGTTATGTTGTGTGATATAATATAGAATTTTTTATTTTTTTTTTTACATTTATACATGCAGCTTATACAGTGGAAAGAAAAAAAACCTTTGTGGTCATCAGGTCCACATTTCTGCCTGATATTTGAAGACTAAATTGTCCGTATTTGTGAGTGTGAATAGTTGATGCTAGTTGGCATGCGCTCCAGCAGCTCACTCGCAAATCTAATGAGGATAGCATAGGGCTAATTTAAATCTAAATAAAATGTGCAAATAATTCTTTACAAGGCTTGAATTGTGTTGTTTACTGTACTCTCATCAATGCGATGAAGCACGTTAATTAGCATAGACCTAAGCTCCTGTCAAATAATGACTCATACAAAGTTTGTTGAAAAAAAGGAAATAATTTAATGTTTAACTGTACAATGTAAACAAACAAATGGCTCAATGTGACCCAAACATCCCTAACGTTAAAGCGCTCACATTTAACACGTCAATTCCAGTCAAAATACGTTTCGAAATCCAGTGCTTGACTTTGTAACCTGACTGTGCTTTTTGGTTCGTGTCATTTGAAACGGGCACAATGTAAGCCACCTAAATCGATCATACCAAATACCACTTTTACAATCGAGTCTGTGATTGTGTACATGTTCTTGGCTGGGCTCAATGGCAGCCGCACTCCTCCACCACCATGTCCTGGTGGTGCCTCATGATCAACTGGCCGTTCTCGTAGTAGAGCATGGACAGCGGCTCCAGACGGGTGGGCACGCAGGACAAACATGGCACCTTGTGCGGGTGGTGCAGCCTCAGCAGGCTCTGTAAAAGTAGGAGAGACAAACTCATTAGGATGCTCAAAAAAAAAACTGAATGGGAAAGGAAATGAGGAAGTGAGTCTTATATTGGGCATTTTGATAAATATCAGTATCGGCCTTTTCATTTAACCCTATTAAGCCTGAACCATGAAATATATGAGCGAACATTCAGATTCTTGGTAAATAGAGTATTTATTGGTCCTTTTGAACAAACTTTTTTTTTTTAAATCAACTTCCACATAATACTTTAGATTTTTGTCATATTTGCTTTAAATTTGTACATTTATAGCTGACAACAATATAATAATAAACAGACATATCAAACATATTAGTAGTTCCAAAAATCTGAAAGAACATTTTCCACTATTAATAAATATAGGTGTCTCTCCTTTCTCAATTGAGGCGATCTTGCATAGTCGCAAGAAAGGCCATCAGCTGGGTCATACTGCCCTCTAATGGATCATCCGTGCAATGCATGTGTCAGATCTTATACGTCAGGTTTTTAATGGGGGGAAAATATACTAATATAATAAATATTATATAATATATAAAAATAATAATAAATAAATATAATAAATAAATATACTAATAAATATACTCTATTTCAATAGAGGGCTCAAAATGTCTTGTATTTAATACGATACGTTTGGCTTTATAGGGATAACTTTCTAAGAGATGCTGCTGACCCTCGGAACCTTTTTAACCTTTTGTTTTTGTTTGACCTAGTTAAACATTTCAGGGTTTGTGTGTTTTTTGGGGAAAAAACAGAGCTATTGTATTTACTTCTTTAAGTTTCCATTTAACTTTTTCAGATATACTGATAACCTTGGGATCTCCCTTAACATTTTTTTTTTAATTTATTTAAAATGAAGTTATATTGTCTAAAAATAAATAAATAAACTTCTACACTTTAAAAAAACTAAAAAAAAAATGTTTAATAAGTAATAATTAGCTGTAAGACATTACAACAAAGTCAAGATTAGCATTTGTATTTTTAAAAAATTTGACGCCAATATATTTTTCCCCCTTCAAATTTCGGTCATCGGCCTCCTTGACTACTAATAATCAGAATCAGTATCAGCCCTGAAAAAAACATATCTGTCTATCTCTAGAGTCTTACCTGCATGTAGGCGTGGTTAGTGGGCCTGAAGCTCTCGTCGACAGGTGTGGCACAGGTGCCCTCGCAGCGGAAAGCGTTATAGCGTTTGGGGTAAACCATCCACTGGCTCCATCCCAGCTCCTTGAAGTCCACCCACATGTCCACCTTCCTGCACAGAGGACCCTCCTTGGTCTGGGCTGACATGGCCACGGACATCTTTCCTCTCCGGTGCTGCTGGGAGAACCTTTTGTTCCTGCGGCGCTTCGTCCCGGGGCCGTCCTCCCCGTCTAGGTTGACGTACTTGGAGCGCACGGCCGTGTGGATGAGAGTCGGCATCCGCTGGGCGTCGGGGTTCTGCCTGGCGAAGACCACCATCATGACCCGGTTTGTTGTAAGGTGCTGGATTGCCCCCAGATCCTGCTCGGCATGTTCCGGCGGACGTGCGGACGGTTCCTGCTCCTGCCAGCGATGGAGAATCTGGGTCATGGAGAAGACCTTCCAGGAGGAGGATCTCATGGAGCTGGGATGGGCCATCACGCTGCCCAGGAAGAACCTGCCGCCGGAGCAGATGTCGTCAGACTCGGAACACGAGCGGTAGATGTCCACTGAGGCTCTGGGGGACTCGCTGAAGTCTCGGAGGCGGATGCGAAGCTCGGCCTGTTGGATGTGGTCGCCGGCGGACATGGAGGACATATCGAAGGTGATGGACCACCTGTCACCTCTCTGCTCACAACCTGGAAGAGATGCCAGCACAAATTAGCATCATTACTGATAAAAATGATTTGCTTTGGAAATGGGCAGCTATAATGATCAAACCCCATTTAACGTCATTTAATTATTTATAGGAAATAACAATTTATATAATAATTTTTTTTAGCAAAGTAACAATTTGAGTAGTGTAATTGATGCTATAAAAACACTAATAACAGCATTTGTTATTGCTTTGACTATAGCCATCAAATCGCTCAACAGAAGTTGAGCTGCACTGTGTTTGTTTACAGAATATGCATTTGGCATTGTGGTGCTGGGAACCCTAATAATCACCTAAGATTGTGTTGCGCTTTCATACTTTGACATATTAAAAACTGATTCATTATCTTTATCACATTAGAAAAAGCCTGCTTAATAATATACAATTTACTATACAGAAGTAAGAATTGGTCCCAAAATTCATGGTCTAGGGCCAATCTGGCCCTCCAAGTAATTTTAGGTGGTAAACTTGGTAGCCTACCTGTGGTCTATAAACCATGAATTTTGCACGTGCTGAAATTATGAATCATATATATGTATTGAAGTTGGTTAATATAAGTATCTATTTTTTTAAACTATATGACAAGATCTCATTAACAATATCCCAATTTTAAAACACACCACTCACTTTTAGCGACAAGGCTTGTCACAGAATCCGAGTCATGCAGTCCAGACTTGTCTTCGGCCCAACTCTTGTCTCCGTCCCGGAGCATGGTCCGGTAGAGCTGCATCATGAAGACGGGAAGTCCTCCGGCCTTGCGCCGCTGCAAGGTGAGTCGGGAGCGGCCGATGGAGGCGCGCAGCAGCGCTTCCGGGTGCATCGAAGCGACGCATAAACCCAACAGGAGGAGAAACGCAACCGGTTTGGTCATAATTCAACGATCGTGTGTTGTCACTGATGGCAGGTAGTTTCCAAATGATGCAGCCGAGATGCTTGCCTTGGTTTTATAAACCCACGCAGATCGGTGAAGTCCTTTGAAGGGGATGTGGCACAATCTGCGTCTTTGATCCACAACAGAGCTCATTGCATAGGTTACTGTACATCCATATAGCACGACTTTCTTTTGTGATATGATGCATCGAAACTACTTCGCTCCTTTGAAGTGGCTCGAGTCTAAAAGAGAGTAAGTGGCCACAGCTTGATTTAAATCGATAAGAAGGCTTCACAATAATTTGAGTTAAGGAGATTAAGGAGCTGTCTGATTAATGAGCAGACAACTGCAGGAGTTAATCACACACACACACAGGCATGTTCAGGTCAAAATGCAATTAGCCAATAGGCACTTACGTCATCGTTAATTAGATATAACAGATATTACACATTTTTAAGATTAGAGTTTTAACGTTTGTTTCCTAAAATATTTGTGCGGTTTATTTACAATAATTACGGTAAGTGGTTAATAGACAGTTACTGCAGGCATAACAGAATGAAAACATCGACATAACTTATTTAAACGTGGCCAACTTATTGTTTAAAAATCTACGCATTCATTGTAAAACCGATATTATTGGAAAACAGGAAAGGGCCCTATAGATTATTGAATTAATTTGATTAGGCCTATATTTAAATGTAAGCGTGAATCAGTTTGGGTTATAAACAATGGCAAATTGAATTTTAATTGCAACCAACTTAAACGTAATTGTTAATAATTATTGACGTTTAAAAAAAACGCGCAGCAGTATTGAACAATTTGAACCATTGATCTGCACTGAAAACAGCAAAATGAATCATATTATCCATCCATCCATTTTCTTAACCGCTTATTACTCACAAGGGTCGCGGGGGGCGCTGGAGCCTGGATCATAGTATGTTTATTGTGATTATGACAATTACGATTATTTTTTTGTAGCACAACAATAAAGAAAAAAACATTCTAAACATTGCACGCATGCATTCATGATGTTTTTTTCACAGCAAAATGTAAATTTTATTGTGGTATTATTTGCCGTGTAGAATAGAAATGCATACATCATAGTAAGGCATTTAAAAATCATATTTTATTTTATTTTATTATTATTAATATTATTATTTTTAAGAATAAGTGAAATGCATTCGTTAAAGCTTATACGTATACACGGGAGTTGAACAAAAGGTTTTACAGCGCCAAAACTGCATTGCAGTTGACAGCAGCATCAAAGAGTTATTAAATTAGCACTTGTCTTTCTTCAATAAATCGATCTGAACGATCGCTCTTGAAAGGGATGCATAAAACAAAAGGCTCTTTATATGCTTTTCAATTGTACTTGCACTTTGAAAGTTCTTTATGGAGGCTAAATCAAACATGCTCTTTGTTTTGATATGTCTTTTAAATAATTTGATATTCAAACCCGATCTAAGTAAGTAAGTTTAAATGCACTGTTTGAATGACTTGACTCATCACTAAGAGACTACTATTATGTAGAAACGCGTTTTAAAAAATCTGTTAAATTATTATTATTATTATTATGATTCTACATATTGCAATTTTCCATTGTATTATTTTTTAACTATGTACAGTAGACAATAAGAACATGTATGCCGTATACGTAATTTATTAGCCAACGCTGTTTTACTTCCGCGTGCAGTAGTGCGCATGTGCAGCTGCTCCTTCATTAAAGGTGTCCTTGCAGGTGATGCACATGAGTCCAGATGAGTCGCGCGTGTCCGACATGAAGTCACGCCAGCTCATTTGTTTGATTGTCCTGTCAATTTTAACGCGATCCACAGGTAACTACACTTTTCCCGTGCTTTTGTTTCTGAAGTTTAGTTTGTTTCTGTTCGTTCTTTATGCTGGCCCGCCTTTTCAGGTGCCATTCTCGTCACGTCTAAACAAAAAAATGAGCCAAAATGGCGGCTAATTTGAATTTGACATCCAAACAAGATGATCCAATATGGTGGCTAATTAGAATTTGACGTTTTCTCCTTATAGATTTGATCACTTAAAATGATGTTCTCATATATTTTGCGGGGTTTTGGAATCTTGTCTATTTTCTATTGGTTGCACTCCAAAAGTTGAATTTGAACTTGAGCCACGCTGTTTCATGGCAATATGTTAATTAATGTCACTCAAACTATCTTTAGTTATTACATTTTATGTATGTTTCAGGGCAGAGTTTCCAATGCCATCCAAGTCAATGGCAATGTGATGATGGAAGCTGCATTGCTAATAAATGGAGATGTGATGGAGAAGGGGACTGCCTGGATGGCTCTGATGAGCTGGACTGTACTGGTGGGTTTCTCTTACTACATTTCAATCTCATCAGTATTGGGCCAAAGTGACTTCTGGACAGCAGCTTGTAAAATAATAAATAAAAAAGCATGCGCACACTAACATACACATGCCATTCTTATTTGAAATATTCATGAAACATGTAGACATTATATAGTTTAGTAAAGTTTCAATTAAAATGCTGCTCATATTCCATCCTTTTCATTTCCCTCAGTTCCTCCTGGCTCCTTGAACTGTCCACTCGGTCAGTTTCCATGCGTGGGCTCTGTCGGCTGTGTTGATGCATCTGCACGCTGTGATGGACAGAAGCAGTGTCCAACCGGCTCTGATGAGGAGAACTGCCCGGTCGCCAACGGCTGTTTGGACTCAGACTGGTCTTGTGGGAACCATATTTGTATACCGGGAGTGCTGCGCTGCGATGGAAAGAACGACTGCATGGATAACTCTGATGAAGAGGGCTGTGGTGAGAGAGCTTTCATGTTGTATTGCGAAATTACTACTTTCTTTAAAATGGTTTAAAATGTGACACACTTTTCCCTCTGTTGTCCAGTATTGTGCAGTGAGGGTGGCCTACAGTGTGCAGAGGATGTGTGTCTTTCTGCTGACCAGATGTGTGATGGGGAGTTCCAATGCTCAGATGGCAGCGACGAGCCTGTAACCTGCGGTAAGTTTGGCTCTCAAATAAAATGAAGGGAAATGTGAATAGTTTTTCATTAATGTGATGCCATCAAATGCTTGTCACTCGTCCTTTGCAGGGCAGACCTGTTCTGTGAATAATGGTGGTTGTAGCCACACGTGTGTGGATGAACGATGGGGTGCTATGTGCACGTGCCCTCCTGGATATAAACTCGCCATCAATGGGGCACTCTGCAAAGGTGACGCACTCTCTGCATTCACTTTTTTTCTTGTTGTCGTTGAATTGAAAGAATGCAGGCAATAAGGTTAAATTTCAAGTAAAACAAAAAAAATCAAATCCAGGAGTTCTGTTCCTACTGTGGTGACTTAACCTGAATTTATAAAGTCATGATGTAATCATGAACTGATGAACCCCTGTATAGTGTTTTGTGCTGCTCTTTGTTAAAAGAAAAGCATCTTATCAAATGGTCAGCAAGACTAATAGCTGCTTTTTATTTGCCATGATATTTAACTAAAAATAACTATCCCCCCCCATGAAAATAATTTGAGTAAATCACTTTTTAAAGTATTTGTAGTGTTTACTTTAGTCTCTATAGCTTTTAACTGTGAATGAGCCTGAAGTTTGGATGCTCTTTTCTCCTGACTTGCGCTTATTTCTCTGTAGTAATCCACGGAGAAAAAATAACTACAATCCAGAAAAATAGTTAAAAAAAAAAAAGATGCCATAAAATACATACATATATGTATGGCAGTGACTGCACAAAAAGTGAAGTGTGCTTATGTCGAGGCATGACTGTGTACAGTGACCATTTTCTTCACAGCACCATCTGCTGGCTGTGGTGAGCTACTGCCTATTATTTGTCGAATTTACTGCTAAACTACTCCCTGCGCCCACAGATGTGGATGAATGTGCCCTTCCCTTTGCTCCTTGCCTGCATCACTGTACCAATACAGATGGATCTTACTTTTGCCACTGCAGAGAAGGCTTCAATCAGAATGAAGGCTTGGTTTGTCTGCCCACAGGTAATATTATTTATGATATAAAACAATGATTGATTCACTGACCACTACTTACTTTGCCAATATATGTGCGCATTCAGGTAATCTCACCCGACTGTTGACGTTGCTGAGGTCATCCGTCGGTCTGCTAACTGTGAAGTCGCAACGATTTGATGTTCTCCAGCCTCTTAAGTTCAACCCGGTGGCCCTGACATATGACATTGCCCGAGGCCACTACTACTGGGCCGACAATATGGGAGTCATATATAAAAGTGATGGGCAGCGCAGCTGGACAATTTATACTGGTTTGTGGCACATGTACTTCTCATCTCATGTTGATCTGAAATGAATTCTGGAATTGGTAAAGGATTATTTGGTATGACTGTAGCCATATAATTTTTTTTAGTGAAATTGCTGTAAATTATTGTAATTTCTCTGTTTACTCGTGTTAATTCAGATCTTCTTTAATGTCCTTAAAATGCTCACACAGGGGAGCCTGGAATCAAAGGTCTAGCTTGTGATTGGCTGAACAGAAACCTTTACTGGACAAATCAGAAGACAGAATCAATCTACGTGCAAGCAGATGATGAAAAAAGTTACACCGCTCTCTTGAGCAAATCAATCAGCCCGTCAGAATTGGTTATTCTACCAGTGGAGAGGTGCGCATAATCCGCATTTTTTTAAAACACAAATTACAGAGTTCATTAAATATATATTTTTTCAATGCACCAGATAAAAGTGTTTTTGTCTTTGTTCTGCCAGCTTGATGTTTTGGATCAACACAGGCCCTGGTGATAGGGTGACCATAGAGAGGTCATGGCTGGATGGATCAGACAGAATCTCTCTGGCAGTGCTTACGGCTCAATTAGCCCACGGACTCACAACAGACGTGGCCGCCAGGAGGCTCTACTGGATCAGTGACTTCAAGATGGTAACATGGGAAAAAAAACGAAAAATCAGACCGTTGCATCTCATCCAGAAAGTTGCTCAAACTTGTACTATTTCCATCAGTCTATTGAGACCATGAAAATAGATGGGACCGGCCGCTACGCATTCACTGGACTGTTCAACAAGAGACCAGCTTTGAACTTAGCTGTGTTTGCAAGTTCCTTCTATTGGGTGGATGACAAAGGACTCTGGCAGGTGCTGCAGAACCAAAATAACCAGAGGAAGTTTCTGTGGAAGTCCACATTTCCAGTTTTGACTGTTTATCATGAGCTGCAACAGCCGAGGGGTGAGTTGGAAGTTGGTCTTCCTCTTTACAGTTTGCTCATTGTTTGCAAAAGAAAAGTGTCTGCCTTTTTTCCAAATCAAATGTCTCCTTACAATTAGGCACATCTGCATGTGTGAAGACCCCATGCCAGATCTGTCTGCTCACTAAAAGCAACCCTGTGGGGTTTACCTGTACTTGTCCCAACTCCAAAGTACTGATGGTTGATGGAACATGTCAATGTAGGTTCCTGAGGTTCAACTTTGACATAACAATCGTTGCTTTACAGTGCATTCTATGATCACTTAGTGAAAACTAAGGGCAGTTCAAATGTGTTCTTATTTTTTTTTTTCTTCAGATCCAAAATTCCTGTATGCTACCTCTAAAAGTATCAACCTGTTGGAGTTTAAAGGCAACCTGTCCGTGGAAACTGAGATCTTTGCTACTGACAAGGGCATCCTGTCATTTGATGTGAACTGGGAAACAGACTGGGTGTACTGGGCCAACCAAACTGGCCACATCCAACGCACCAGCCTAACCCGCGTCAAGACTGAGTGGATTCCTACAACCATGTCAGGTTAATGATTTTATTTTTCAGCTTTTAAAACTCAATGCAAAAAAAAATCATATTTTGCCTGGTGTCGTATAACTCGTCAATCCTTTTTTTCTTTTCCAAGTTTGTCGCCTTAAAGTCGACCAGAAGAGTGGGAGCGTGTATTGGGTGTCATGTGACCAAACCCACATCGGCTCAGTGGAAGTAGACAGTCGTTACCAGAAGGCGTTGTACCACACAACGAAGGCGATTCGAAGCCTCTACCTGGACTGGCTGAGGGGTCTAATCATCTGGTTGGAGGGCGAGCAGATCTTCACCATGAGCTTGACGGGAGGAAAAGCCAAAGAGCTGTTACACTGGGCAGGAGTCATAGAGAACATGGCCTTTGACCTGAGAGCTGCCAGTCTATTGTGGAACTCAAACGTGGCAGGTTTGTTGTTGTTGTTTTTTACGTAAAGGAAAAAATTATAGAACAAGCTATTATTATTTTTGTTATTATTGTAATGCCTATTAGGCTTAATTCACCATTCCGCCATATTTGCACTAATGGGCGTAAACCCACGTCTAAATTTGGTCGAATTGTATTTTTTCCCACAAATGGATACCACTGAACTTTAAATAGAGTATTAAATAATTTAAAGAACACTGACTTTTTTTTTTTTTTTTTTTTACATCCTGAAAAATATTTTCGGAAATGCCAGGATTCCGCCTGACTGCAACGACATACATTTCAGTAAACATTGGCGGCAAAATGTATATAACATGCCATGTTGTATGCTAGCTATGCATGAAGTCAATTCACCAAGGCAGATTGCAAAGACAATAAACCTTGTTTTTATACTGTAATAGATCATTTTCAAATTAAAGACAACACAGTTAAAATGGTCTAATTGGTCTGGCAATTTAGTGACAAATTATAAATGGCCAGTGTACCTTTTTTTTTTTGTACAGTACTTTGCGTACTAATACTTGTGTTTCTCTTGCACTTCCAAGGTTTGATGACAATGAGTCTCCTCCAAGGGAAAAAACACCAAGCGGCAAGAAGATGGAAAATTTCTGGCTCGGTGATGGGTGCCCTGGAGCCTTACCTGTTGTCTCTGTCAGAGGATGTCATGACCTTGTGGGACCGACGTGATGGGCAACGCATCCAGGATGTTGCAGTGATGGGTCCTGTAGTCAGTGTGGTGGCAGCACTCCGGGATGTACATGCAGGTTCACTTATACACGCTCGCTATCATTCACTGACAAATCTGAGTCTTTAAATTTAGAAGGCATAGTCATACATAAGGTGAAATATTTTGTGTCCATAGTACTGGTTACTGGTATCTGCACTAAACCATCCATCCTATGCAAAGGCACATCCATCTGCCTGCCTCAAAACAAGCTGTGTGATGGCAAAAAGGACTGTCCTGATGGAGATGATGAAAGTTTTTGCGTTGAAAAATGTCCATCCAAAGGTGACTTCTCAATCAGCTCCTCTTAATGGTTCAAATCTTAAAAGGCGCTGTCCAGAATTGAATTCAACAGTTTCTGGTGGTCATGTCCCTTCTGTCTGATCTTAGATGATTTTAAGTGCAAGGACCAGAGAAGTTGTGTGTCGAGAGCGCTGGTCTGCGATGGCCGCTCTCATTGCTTCGATGGCTCAGATGAGGTCGATTGCCCTGCTGTTGCCTCACTTGGGCCTCGGGAGAATGCCCTCAAGTGTCGAAAGGGCTCTAGACCATGCAAGAATGGCTTGGAGTGTGTGTTGTACAACCATGTGTGTGATGGGGAGAGGGACTGTAAAGATGGGTCGGACGAAGAGCAATGCGGTGAGTAACTTGAAATATATTCCAATGGCTTCAAACCTGTATGGTGGAATTAAATCCAAATTCTTTGTCTAGATGTGACCTCACCGACACCAACCGCTGATGCAGCCAGTCCTGCCCCAGCTCTGCCTGCCTGCGTCAGCCCATCTGTCCTTTGCCCCCATGCTTCTGTCCGCCTCTGTATCTCCCCAAAGCAGTTTTGTGACGGGCGGGAAGACTGTCCTGACGGCTTTGACGAAAATAACTGTGTGAAGAGATGTTCCTCTAAAAGTAAGTCAGAAATGCAGTTGTACCGTCGCTAGAGCAATTCTAACTCGTTTGCTTGGGACTAGTGGGCTGTGTCTGTTTCTTTCTATACTACATTTATTTTCTTCATTTGGCATTTCCGCTTAACAAAAGAATCCTACAGAATTTACACAAAACCGCTAACTTAAAATTTTCTTTCACCCCAGACTATTTTCGCTGCAAGGACCGTAGGAGCTGCATCGCTAAGAGCCTCGTCTGCGATGGCCGTGCTCATTGTCACGATGGCTCCGATGAAGTTGGCTGCCCAAGTGTTGCAATCCCCGCCGGCCAAGCAAAGGCCTTGAAGTGTTTCAAGGGCTCCCAATTGTGTCGAGATGGCAGCGAATGTGTTCTTTTCAATCACGTGTGTGATGGAGAGCTGGATTGCACAGATGGCTCTGATGAAGAAGGATGTGGTGAGCATATTTTGCTGTGCTAGCTACTTTTTGTTAATATTGTACTTATGAGCAATTTAATATTTACAGATACTACAACGACGCCTCCGGAAAACACCCACTTCAATCTACCTCCATTGCCTGTCGCTACTCAACCTCCCATCAAGCCGTCATGCACGAGTCCTTCATTTATGTGTCCGGATTCTACTTGCGTCCCCCCAACACAGATATGTGATGGCAAAAAAGATTGTTCTGATGGATCTGATGAGAATACTTGCGTAAAACGATGCCCAAATAAGTGTAAGTTGGATGCTTTTACTTTATTTAAAGATGTGCATATTATACAATTTCTTTTTTTTTTCTTCCCACAGCGGACTTCCTCTGCAAAGACAGGCGGAGCTGTGTTGTGAAGAAGCTGGTCTGCGATGGCCGAGCTCATTGTCACGACAGCTCAGATGAGGTTGACTGTCCGACATTGGCGCCTCCTGCCAGCCAGGATAAGGTGCTAAAATGTCGTCTGGGTTTCCGGCAATGCCTGGATCAGACTCTGTGTGTTCCCTACAGCCATGTGTGTGATGGGGAAAAAGACTGTCAGGATGGGTCAGATGAAGAGGACTGCGGTATGTTTAATTTTTAAAGAAACTAGTCTGCTTATATTTTTATCTCTGTGAATGAATTACTTTTTTTTTTTAAAACTTCAAAGACAGAAAACTAAATATTATATTGTACAACTGTTGTATTTCCCAACTTCTAGACTCTGCAGAAACGGCATCTTTCTCCATTCCAGGCTCAAACGAATTGCCCTCACCCACCCAGCCCTTTTATAAGCCTTCACCCAAGCCAACTTGTATGAGCCCATCAATGTTTTGTCCAAATTCGTTTGTCTGCATTCAACCGACACAAATGTGTGATGGAACAAAAGACTGCCCTGATGGCTCCGATGAGAAATGTGTGGAAAGATGCCCTTATAAGAGTAAGTTAGTTTTGGGGTTCAACCACAAAGCACTCTTGTTGTTTTGTGTCATACAGTATTTTCCTTTTTTCCATAGCTGACTTCTTGTGCAAGGATAGAAGAAGCTGTGTCTCCAGGAGCCTCATCTGCGATGGCCGTGCTCATTGTCACGACGGCTCAGATGAATTTGGCTGCCCAAGTGTTTCAATCCCTGCCGGCCAAGCAAAAACCTTGAAGTGTCTCATGGGCTCCAGCTTATGTCGGGATGGCACTGAATGTGTTCTCTTCAGTCACGTGTGTGACGGAGAGTCGGATTGCGGCGATGGCTCAGATGAAGAAGGATGTGGTGAGCTTTCATGTTGAGATTCCTGTTGTCATGGTTATAAAAGATGTAATATCTAGAAGGCTTTTGTTTTTTTGTCTATCAAAACTGATTTAAAGTTGTATTATTTACAGACATTCCAATGACTCCTCCGAAACATCCAAACTTAAATCAACCTCCATTGCCCGTCAATACTCAACCTCCCGTCAAGCCGTCATGCACGAGTCCTTCATTTCTGTGTTCGGATTCTTCATGTATCCCCCAAACACAGATATGTGATGGTGTAAAACATTGTCCTGATGGCTCTGATGAGAAAAATTGTGTGAAACGATGCCCAAATAGATGTAAGTTGGATGCTTTTAGATATTTGAACACATTCTGCACATGCTTATTTGCTTTTCTTTACTCCCACAGCGGACTTCCTCTGCAAAGACAAGCGGAGCTGTGTTGTGAAGAAGCTGGTTTGCGATGGCCGAGCTCATTGCCACGACAGCTCGGATGAGGTCAACTGTCCGATAATAGCTCCACCTGTCAGCCGGCCAAAGATGCTCAAGTGCCGTGTAGGCTTCAAGTTATGTCTGGATGGGAGTGAATGTGTTCCCTACAGCCATTTTTGTGATGGCGAGAAAGACTGTCGGGATGGGTCAGATGAAGATGACTGTGGTATGTCAACAGTTTAAAGGAAAAAAAAAATTTCTCTCAGTATTTTACTTGCCTAAGATGGGCTAAAATGGGATGCTAAATGCTTTATTTGTTTTTACATTCTGCAGAAATATTAACTTCCTCCAGTCCAGGCTTAAATGAATTGCCTACATCTGCAAAGCCATTTATTAAGCCTTCCTGTACGAGCCCATCAGTATTGTGCCCTAATTCTATTCTTTGCATTCGCCCGACACAAATGTGTGACGGAACAAAAGACTGTCCTGATGGATCCGATGAAGTCTGTGTGAAAAGATGCCCTTATAAGAGTAAGTAGCGAAGCTATAAATTCAAAAAAAAAAAAAAAAAATTATGTATCATGTTTTCCTGCCTCCCTAGATGACTTTCTATGCAAGGATCGTAGGAGCTGCGTCTCAAAGTCTCTAGTGTGTGATGGCCGGGCTCACTGCCATGATGGCTCGGACGAGGTGTACTGTCGGAGTGTAGTTCCTCGCTTAACTACAACTGATGTCTTGAAATGCCGTAAGGGCACAAATCTCTGTAAGGACCGCACAGAATGTGTGCTGTACAGCCACATATGTGATGGAGAGAAAGATTGTTTGGATGGATCTGATGAAGAAGGATGCCAGGAAATATGCGCAAAAGGTTGTATTTTTTTTTAGAGAAATTGTATCTCTTGAATATGTTCTGAAAATCTAGTCTGTGGTTTATTCATGAGGCCATTTAACAGATTTTCTTTTCCATTTCCTCTCAATGTTCCTACTTTCTTCCTGTCAAAGGTGAGTTTCAGTGCGCTCATGGGGTGATGTGCATCCCTGAGGATCAGGTCTGCGATGGGAGGGCTCAGTGTAGCGACCGTTCTGATGAGCTGGACTGCTGGGAACGGACTAATAGCTGCGAGTTTCGCTGTGCAGACGGCCATCGCTGCATCCCAAAGAAATTCCTGTGCGATGGAGAGCCAGACTGCGTTGATGGCACAGACGAGGTCGGCTGTGGTAAGTGGTTTTGTGGAAAAACTGGATTGGTTCAAATGGGTCACGGTTTTCTGCTCTGCAAGTTTCAAGACTAGTTTTTATGTGGTGTGTGAGAAAGTAGTTATGATGAACGATTCCCTTTAGTTACACTAGGTGCTAGCAGATGTCTTAATTATTATAAACCAGTTCTCATTAGTTGAACAGCTGCTTCTTTCCAGATGCAGTGACCACATCAACAATTACACCTCCGGTCCGGAGTTCTGCTTCAGTTTGCATCACGCCTTCAGTTCTATGCCCAGGTTCATCATTGTGCATCTCTCAAAGTCAGTTTTGCGATGGAAAAACGGACTGTCCAGATGCATTTGATGAGAGCGACTGTATTTTCAAGTGTAAAAGAAGAGGTAAGTCTGAGTAAAGTGATAAATGACAGAAACGGTGAAACATATCAAAAATAATTCACTTATACTCAATTTCTCTGTTACTCATTGACCTCCCCCCCCTCTACCCCATGTTAGCTGATTTCTTGTGCAGTGATCGGAGAAAGTGCATCGCCACAAAGTACGTGTGTGACGGTCGTGCCCACTGTCTGGATGGCTCAGATGAGAAGAAGTGCGAATCACCTGAACGTGGTTCATCTTGTAAGATACTAATTGGAAAATGACTACCTATTCAGACTTTCAGATTAGACAATTTCACACTGATTTAAGGAGACTTTTTTGGGGTGGAGGGGGGGGGGTCAAAATGTATAAAGATTAACAGTACTCAGTTAAGATGAGTTAATGTCACATTTTGGCAAAATTCAGAACAGATAACATTTTAGAAATGAGCATGTGATTAAAATAAATAAAATTTTAAGCACTTTGTTGTGAAAATCGACAAACTATACAAGCAATAGTCTGTTTCTGTAATTCATTATGTCCCATTCGACCAATCTGAATCCAACCCATTAAAATGATTTCTCTCTAAGCCTCCAGGGGCCAGTCTGTTCCTGTAAAATGCCGTAACGGCTTCAAGGCTTGTAAAGACGGTCTGGAGTGTGTGATGTACAGTCACGTGTGTGACGGAGAGAAGGACTGTCGGGATGGATCAGATGAGGAGGGATGTGCTGCTGAATGCAAAACGGGTTTGTACATTGAGCTCCGTCTTTATAAAATACATTAAAGCACAATCATTCATGATACAAATACAGTAAGTGTTTGTTTCTCATTTCCCAGATGAGTTTGAATGTCATCACGGTAACAGATGCCTCCACCCTGAGCAGGTGTGTGACGGACAGTATGACTGTCAAGACCGCTCTGACGAAATGAACTGTGAAACTCGACTATTGGGCTGCCATCACAATTGTGATAACGCAACGCGCTGCATACCAGAGACTTTCCTGTGTGATGGCGAGAGAGACTGTGCTGATGGCTCGGATGAAAAAAAGTGTGGTAAGTGACATGTTGGACTCTTAAAAAAGGATACCGATAATCTGATTTCATCCCGGCAGGCTTGACCTTCTGTGAAGTTGAGCAGTTCCGCTGCAATAGCGGTCAGTGTGTGTCGGTGGCGCTGCGATGTGACGGATATGCAGACTGTAGTGACCGCTCCGACGAGGCCGACTGCTCGAGACCGCCTCGCTGCCTCACACAGCTGCAATGCCCGCACAGTCACGAGTGCCTGCAGAGTGAGTGGCTGTGTGATGGTGAGGAGGATTGCAAGGATGGCTCTGATGAAAAGGTATGGCTGTTTTCAAGTGGATATTCAAATAAACCTTGTCACATAAAAAAAAAATGTTTTTTGCACCTAGAACTGTGTGACGAAGCCACCACCATGTAGGCAATACCAGTGGCAATGTGGAAGCAGCAGTCAATGCATCCCCATGTCCTGGAGATGTGACGGGAAGACTGACTGTCACAATGGCGTGGATGAGGACAAATGTATGAATGCTTAACATTTAAAATGCTGACGATTGGACAAGGAAGCCACCACATGCCATCTTTTAAATGCCTCTTATTTCACAATGCAAAGAACCTCTTTTAATGTCTGCGTCTGTTTCCACAGGCAAACAGAGAAAATGCCCTTCTCACCTTTACCAGTGTGGCAGCGGTGAGTGCGTGGATCCGCGACTGGTGTGCAACGGGTTTATCAACTGTGCTGACAGTTCAGATGAGGGTGTGGGATGCACACTGCGCAACTGCTCCAGTCCATCAGCTCCTCGTTGTGATCATAGCTGTGTCAGCACTCCAAGTGGACCGGTCAGTAAAACGGGGCAAGGAGAAAGAAGTCTCTTCAGTTTTTTTTTTTTTTTTTTTTTTTTTTTTCACAATTTACATAAATACCCTAACTCGCATGTGAGTGAGACAAAATGTTCATTTTCAGAGGTGTTACTGTGCAGAAGGTTTCACGCTACATTCCTCGGCCGTGTCCTGTGTGGACACCAACGAATGCAATTTAATGCAGCATGAAGCATGCAAACATACCTGCCTCAACACCCGCGGTTCCTACGCGTGCCAATGCCACCCTGGCTTCTACCTGGAGCCCGACAACAAAAGCTGTAAGACCAAAGGTAGGTAATAAAGAGGTATTACTTGGACAAAATACGTTATGATTTTAAATGAATGCGTTCCTTAGGCGGAAAATGGTCTTTGATTCATTTTGACAACATTTAGTGATGCAAAAATAAACCTTCATTTGTCCATCACTAGTAAAAAAAAAAAAAGTAATTTTTTTTTGGAACAAAAACCAAGAATTATGGACTAGAATGTGTTCTAAAGATAAAATATGTCTGCTTTTTTTATTTTTTATTTAATTGTATTTTATTTATTTTAGATGAGCCACTGCTCGTGGCATCTGTTCAATCAGAGCTTTTACTTCTTGGAGTTCAAAGTGGCTCCTTGCGCCTTCTGTCTTCTGCCAACCGGCCGGTCTTCTCGTTGGATTACCACTGGGCTCAGCAAAGGGTTTACTGGCTCAGTCCAGACTACCAGAGCATCCGCTGGGCTGACATGACAAAGGACTCCACCAACAAAGGGACACTTATTAAAGGTGCGCTTGCAAATTGAGAAACCAAAATGAATCTGTAGACCAGAATTAAAATGAAATCTAATTTACAGGTGTGAAGTCAGATTTCATTGCGGTGGACTGGGTAGGAAAGAACCTGTATTGGGTGGATGGACTCGTGGGCCAAATTCGGGCAGTGCGGCTCAGTGACACAACGCTAAAGTCTCAGGATTTCACAGTGGTACTGGCTGAAGATCTTGAACAGCCACGCTCGCTGGTGCTGCTACCACACAAAGGGTGAGGTACCCAGTCGGGAAGGTTTAACTACCACTGTAAGTCGTCACTGTCTTTTTATTTATTTATTTTTCCTAGGTTGATGTTGTGGTCTGAGATCGGCAGCACCCCTCAGATCCAGCGTTCAGGAATGGATGGATCAAAGAGGAAGGTGGTCGTGAGCAGCAGTTTGAGCTGGCCTGTAAGTTTGGCATACGATTTCCTGGACGACCGCGTTTACTGGGCTGATGAGAAGCTACGCTGCATTGGCTCGGCCTCTCTGAATGGCAACGATGTCAAGGTGAATGGCATCCAATATCAAGGATTATCTATGCTTTATGTACACAAAATGTAATGATTGATTTGATTTGATTTGAAATTGGCTTTTGGCAATATAGTCCGGTATTGAACAATAATACCCCTCTTACCAGATTCTCCAATTAGCTGAAACTCCGAGCCCTTTCTCAGTGGCAGTGTTCAACGACCGGCTTTTCTGGTCCGATACGAAGCGAAGAACCATCCGCTCTGCCGACAAGAACACTGGCAAAGACCAGAAGGTTCTTCTCAAAAGACCAGGACAGCCTTTTGTGCTAAAGGTTTGTCATCACTGTTATATTTGGAACAGATTGATTACTGTGTTACTATATTCACTGCTGCTTTCCTTTGCATTTCTTATGGGGAACAAGCCACTTTAGTATAGTAATCACGAAATACAATTTGGTTCATTTGTTTCCTCTCAGACAATAAGAATAAAATATATAAAAATATGTTCAAGGGGTCTTTATTGTGGCATTTCACATGTGTTTCTGCTCTCCAGCTGATGCATACCCTCTCCCAGCCGGCCATATCCAACCCTTGTGACCAGCTGCAGTGCTCCCACCTGTGCCTTCTGACAGCTGGCGATGCTGTGATGCAGCCAGCAGCAGTCTGCCGCTGTCCAAAAGGGCTTCTACTTTCTAAGGACAAGCGCATCTGCTCTCTGCCTTTAGAATCTACTTTCATCCTGCTTCTGTCAACCACTACAGTCTATCAGGTTAGAGTCAACTCTCCTTGGGTGTCTTTATTAAATGTTCCTTTCATCCTACTCTGTTTTACTCCCCCCCCCCCCCTCTTTAGGTTTACTTTAAGTCCCTGCATCATGATGGAGTCGGTCTGAAAAATATGCCAAACAGTCGAGTGTTGGCTATTCCTGGAGTTGTTGAGGCCTCTGGACTCGATGTAGCGCTCCAAACCAGATCCTTGTATGTGGCTGATGATGGACAGGGTACTGTAGATGTGCTGAACTTAAGTGGACCCAGGTCCAGACAGGGACTGACACCAGCTGGGCGACTTATACAACTAATGGTAGGCTTAAACATCAAGCAAGTTTTGAGATTCTTCGATTTTTTTTATAAATACTGAAGGAATTACCATTAATTGTAATCGTTTGCGTGTTCAAATAATTCCAAGATCAGATTCTGGTGAAGAGGGTCCTTGCAAGGAGAATTTATTACAGAGATCTCTGGTCACACAATTGCATACCACCTAAGCAGTGTCATCCAATGTGTGTGTCTTCTTTTGCCCACACAGCCTCTTTATTCAAAACATGAGGAAACACCTCTGTCATCCCGTGAGGCACATAATGAGTTTGCATTTTCCCAGTAAACTAGATCGTCCTTAAACTTTTGACAACCGGATTTCTGATGAACAGCAACTAGACTTCTTAGATCAGTGGTGTCCAAACTCGGTCCTCGGGGGCCGGTAGTGCCGCAGGTTTTGGAGGTTTCCCTGCTCCAACGCACCTGTTTCAATCAACAGGATTGTTATCAGGCTTAGTAGAGCTTGCTGATGAGCTTCAGCTGTGTTGGAGGAGAGAAATATCCAAAACCTGCGGGACTACCGGCCCCCGAGGACCGAGTTTGGACACCACTGTCTTAGATAAACATAGAAACATTTTAACTTTCTCATATCTGGGAAAACAGTAGAAAAGATAGCAAGAATGTCAAAAGCATTACTCACACAGGTTATATCAGGTTAACATAATTACACCTTCATCAACACATCTATAATGAAATGTAAAACAGGTAAAATGAAAATGTTAATAATGTCAACAATACCTTCCCTGTTTTATACTGTTACTCCCTGCACTTTAAATGATGCAAACTTTGTAAACTGGAGTTTCGGCATTAATAGTTGCGGCTGAAGTTCAACAAAAGTTTTTTCTCCGATCCTCAAGGATGATTCTGTCATGGCTCTGGCTGTTGACTGGGTGACCTCTAACATCTACTGGAGCAGCACCAAACGGCCTAATCTCCACGTAACCAGCAGCCGTGATGGCTTCACTGCCTACCTGCTGCAGGGAGAATTTAAGGTTGTAGGCTACTTCTTACAGTTGTTTTTTTTTTTTTCTATCAATCGCGATTGCAATGGACTCACAGATTGCTTGATCTTCCAGCGCACAACATCCATTGCAGTGCATCCCCCATCAAGTCGGCTTTGCTACGCAGCCCTTGTGGGCGGTAAGAGCCAGGCTGAGGTGAGCTGTGCCTGGATGGATGGCCGAAACAAAGCAGTGCTTTGGACAAAGTCCGTCATTCCCACATCACTGGTCTTTGCCAATGAAGGAACTACAATCTACTGGGCTGACACAGGTTTTGAGTTCAACCGTATCTACCGGTATCCTGGACGATGTTTTGGCTACCGTTGTTGATTTACTTTTCTTTCTTTCTTTTTTTTCTTTTCCCCATATCCAGTTGAAGGCTTAATCTGCTCGATTGGTGTCGGTGGCTCAGGCTACAAACAGTACGAAACAGGACCTGGTGTAATTACTTCCTTCACATATACTGAGAATATGCTCCTCTGGCTAACACTGGAGAAGGGTAAGAATGAACAGTTTTGTATGATATATTATTGGGCAACAGATTAATGCAATGCTTGTCAGTAGGCAGAGGTCATACATCACCCTTGTTCATCAAGAAAAAAAACATACTTAAGGAATGGCAGCCAATCCTGTAATTTTTAAAAACTTTTTTTAATTTATTTTTTTTAAACACTAGCCCATACAATGTCAGGTGCAGTCTAGCACTGATTAGGTATTCATTAAACTAAATTTACCCGTCATCAGTCTTCATCCGCTTCAGGCAGTAGATGGCGTCAGATTAATGCAGCAATGAATTATTCAGATAAGTTGATCTTTTCATGTACTACTAATCACCCAGAGGCTCATTTGTAAAACCGCTTTCCTTTTCACCTCTGCTAAATGAATTCTTTTTAATAAGTTCAACATTTTTCTTTTACCTTCTCGTTCAATATTCATACACTGAATATTAATTAAAATATTCAAACATTTGATGCCTGTAGCTATCTATAAAGGGGAACACTAACACAAGTATGATTGTTCAAGTGTGCTCCATCAAGTTTTTTTTTTTTTTTATGTGTTTTTATTTTTCCCCTCCATACCTGTGTAGAGGTCACCAAAATGTGGTTCAGCGACGGCCTCCATCCGAAACAGCTGTGGTTTGAGACAAAAACCAGCCTGGTGGAAATCAAAGCTTACAGTAATGACAGCCAGACGGGTAAGATGTGTTCTACTATACATAATAGCTGTTAACTGGACAGTCACAGAAATCATGCAGTAGCTCTTATATGCCCTCAAAATGGCACAATGAATTGGAGAGAGCAAAGACTACCTAACTGAAACCTGGTCATGTTTCTTCATAGCTTGCTCATCTATTAGCAGGATGTGCAGTTGTGCTAAAATGAGTTTAATGGGGTTATTTTGGCGACGAGAAATGTGCAGAAGAGCAACCCATTAAATGTTTATGCTTAACTCTTTGACTGCCAGACGTTTTCAGAAAAGGGATGCCGTGGGTGCCAGCCGATTTAAGCATTTTTGACTGCTCTTTCAAGGTCCACAGAAATGTATGTGTTTGGACTATGGAAACACACATACTACCAAATGAAAGATTGGACTCTCATCTTTCATCAAAAGAAAAAGTTTGTTTCTACCTTATTCCGTTTTCAGTAATCAACAATAGAAAATGGTTAGTTTCACCTCTGTTTTGAAAAAAATGTATTTTAACGTCTTTGGCACTCCTCCATAGGATTTTACTAAACGTTATTTAACGTTTTTGGCAGTCAAAGAGTTAAATGGATAAATAAAACTTGGTGTTGAGAAATTGTAAAAATACGTGCTTTTATTTTTTTTTAATACAAAGGAGGTCCTGATTCATAACCTTCTGCAAGGGGTTTACGTAGTTATCTGCCTCCAACCTACAGGATCCAATTTGTGCGCCAACAATAACGGCGATTGCGAGCATCTGTGCCTGGCTTATCCCGGAGGCCGCAAGTGCAAATGTGCTCGTGGATTTTACAGCATCAGTCCCACATCCTGCGCACCAGAGCACCCTTGTCCCAAAGGAGAGCAAGCTTGCCTCGATGGCAGCAAGTGTTTTAGCAGCAACAAGTTCTGTGATGGACGTGTGGACTGCCAAGACCAGTCAGACGAACAGGACTGTGAGTTATTGGGCTGCAGTCTAAATACGGTTTCTCTGATTTATTCAGCCATTCTGTGGAACGAATGATTGAACAAGAGTATGTAAGCACTATGAACTCGTCTAGGTCCACAGAAGAACGCCCCCTCGGGGACCAAAATCAGCGATGTCCATCTTCCCAAGTCTCCACTCGCACCTCTTCAGAACTCGAAGGACACCGCCTCATGTGGTCGGCAACATTGCAACGGCCATGGCAGCTGTGCCGCTCAAGGCAAAGTCATTCACTGTCGTTGCATGGCTGGCTACCAAGGAGCGTTCTGTCAAGAGAAGGAAAGTCGGCGAAGCCACGTCGGCGTGGTCCTGGGGGTCCTCTGTCTGTTTGCTGCGTTCTTAGGGGTCGCTTTCATTTTTGGAAAAAGGCAAGGACACACTTTGGTCAAATGTAATTGTGAGTTACAGCTATCTTTGCCTTCCTTGATGTAGCTTTTTTGTTAAATTTTTGCATCTTATCTTAATCCAGAAGAGCCTGGGCATCAATCAGAGGCAGATCACCTGACAAAGAAACTTTGATGTCAAACATGGCGCTGCAGTGTGAACATATGGAGGATGACTGTGAGGTAAAACTATGAGAGAAACTTTCTAGATTTAATCAATGGGGGCAGTGAAGTTCATGCCAGTACCGAAGTCTAATATGCTGTTGCCCCCCAAATTGACTTTTTTTTTTTTCTCCTTCTCCTTCCAGGAGCTTGAGTCCTCAGCAGACTTAAAGAACGCCCCATTAGCTTCATAGCAGTCAAACATCTGCTGGCAGATATAGACTGTTATTAAAGCTATGCAACTTTTTTTAGTTTTATATGGCAAGACTTCACGAAATAATTGCATCACTGGTGTCAAAGCTGATAACTATTTTGTACAATAAACAAATCAAGATTGATATTCTTAGTTACTCCTGTACTTTATGACAAATCAAATGAGCATGGTACAGTTTAGAAAACAATGTCTACATTTATACTAATTAAAAAATGGTGTTTCGTAGGAAGAAAAGTAATTGAGAAGATTGAGAGATTAGAAAACCGGAGTCTTTTATGTGAACATTGTCCATATAGCCAATTCAACTGTTTAAAATATCCTGATAAGGAAACACTTGGGTACAAATGTCAAATTGGTGTGTAAAAAAACAACCAAACAAAAAAACTGCTGTTAGCAATTTGAGAACTGTAAATAACATAAAAATTAAATGCCCAAAGCAGTTGGTGACAAATTCCCCAGGTGTAACTGTATCACTGTCTTAAAAAAAAACCAGAAGTCCTGAGGCTATTACAGAAGAGGTAAACGACTCATTTGCATAAGTTGGAGAGTTGTTTTGGACGGAAAAAAACTTACCAAAGTGATGACAAAGGCCTGATTCAAGATGCCCGCGTGTGATCCTAAACTGGCAAAGTAATTGTTGCTTTTTCTGGCACATAATCATTGAACGTGATGGCAACAGCAAAATGAGCTCAGAAATTGTCAGGATCTTTTTTTTTTTTTTTTTTGCCAATTTAAAGAATAATGCAGTACAATATTCATCTTACAGCAAGATAATTAGCTGACAAAACGATCCATCTGAGAAGTTTTCAAACCAGACTTAAACCCTATAAAGCATGCATTTTTCCTACAAAAGCGCAGACTATTATGTAACCTCCCTAAAACTGGCTGTGGAGAGTGTTCAAACAAAAAAATGCAACAATGTAGTCAAGTCAGTGGTACACACAGGTTTGATGCAGTTATTGCAAAGGATTTGCAAGTAAATGGTCTTCATTCTCTTCTAAATATAAGTTCCCTCAACAAAATATGGTTATTTGCAAATACAGTAACACTATCTTGTGTAGCCAATCCAGAGGGAAATAGTAACACCTGCAAATCATATTAAACTTGAATGTTTTCAGTCTACCGCAAAACTAAAACAGTTGTCCATCACTGTTCCAACACTTTTGCATGTTTTACACTCTGGTAAGTGCACGCACAGAGAATATTTGAGGTAGTATTGGAAGTTCACTTCACGATTGTTTACGACTGTTGCACTGCTCAGTGACTTACGACTAATAAACAATTTGGTGAGAGAATTTGCACTCACTTATGCAACACATTTTAAGAAATCTAAAGGAGTATAATAGAACCAAGGTTTTGTGGCGCAATCATCCGCATACAATAGACCAATTGGCTTGAAATGTTGAGAATGAAGAAGACAAAACAGGATAGGAAGTTGAGAAATGACAGAACAATTGTCACAACAATAATAGTCCCATGATTACTGCTCCCAAAACCACTGCGACCCTGACGTCCAGCCCAACGGAAAAATGTCTGGATTGATAAACAACAATGGTAGCGAGTTGATGCAAGACGACTTATACAATGCAAGCTTAAAAAAATAAAATCCGCATGGAGATGCTGCTCAGACATGTTGCAACATCAGTGCGGTAATTACAGTACTGATTCATGCAGTCTCGTCATTGTCTGCTTGAAGGCCATTATTGAGAAATACCACCTTTCAAAAATGATCTGAAGTCATTTGTATTGTCTTGTGTCATTTTAATAGGTTTGTAGATTACATCCTACCGTTCTTTTATTGGGTAATGGTAAATCCGCATCAAAACCACCATTGTTTACAATGCGGCAGTGACATGGCGGCTTAAATGCTTTCCAAGCTTCTGGCGTGTCACATTCTGCAACCAGGGGTCAATTTTCACACACTCACATTTGTAAGGCAACCAATCCTCAAGTCGTGGGGGCATGACTTTTTCAACTTTCGTGGGCTGGAATAAAAACGAATCAATCTTCCACATCACCTGGTTGACTTGCTCTCAAAGGCTCTCTTGTAGCTGGGCCGCACCCTCGCTGAAACGGACCGACAGGAGCACGCTGAAGACGGAACGGATTAACTCCGCCAAGGGTAAGTTGGCTAAGGTGGTTGTTTCTGTCTGTAACCTGCCTACAGTTTTACATTTGTAAATGTGTAGAGTTTTGGCTGAAGAATGCACACCGGATGGTGATATTTTGTACTGGCATACAGCAGGTCAAGTTGTATTTTTTTTTTTTTAAGTTGCAACCAGAAACTACAAATACATTGAGTTTATGTAGCTTTATATTGCTATATAATGATGATAATACTTACAATATGTATTTGAGTATTTTTTTGATTACTTTTACTTTAACTCCTTACATTTGAAAACCTGATCTTTGCGTTCTATTCTTTGTTATCAAAATTATTATATTATAGACGCATCATTTTATATGGCCCACAAATCAAATTATGTGCATTTACTTCACGTTTCTTGCTAAAGTTACAAAAATGCAAATTGTCTTCACATTTAAAATAGTTGAGACAATACAAGCATTTTATTGGCAACCCTCCTTTTAAAAGAAATATAATTGATCAGTTTTCACTGTCCTCTGATTTCAAAGCTAGTTATTCATCAGTCATTCCGGCACTGATGGAAACGAACTCCCGTGTGGCCCATTTTGGCTGAGTGAATGGAGTGATTTAACGAATGAAGTTAAGCGGCCATTGTAGAATGACTTCAAAATAAATGGCGTTTTCTTTATGTGCTTCAACAGGAATGTAAGGACTGCATTACCCACGAACGTCAGGTCATCGAACGCGAGTCTTGTTCCAACTTGTCGCTTCTCTCTTTAGTTCCACCCCTTCCTCTCATCTTCCATTATAGCCCGGAGGTGTGTGTGTATATGTGCAAATGTTTAATTTAGTAGTTTTTCAGCCAAATGTTTGTTTTGAAAAACGGGAACGTCAACTGAGACACTGTGCTTGACTGATTCCCCAAACACACACAAGGACAACCAAATATTGCTTTTATATTTAATCGGCAATTACGTGACGGATTACTCAAATGACTTGTGAAGTTGCCACATGGAAAGCAGCTATGTAAAAGCGTGTATAACTGTATATGACTCACTTACAAAGATGAGCTAAAGGGCGGGGCGTGTGCGTCTGCAGTAGAGAAAAAAAAAAAGAAGTAAAACCAACAGGTATTCACAGGTCTCTGCTTTCTTCCCGTTCCCTCTTGTTGTAGATTCCCTCACTGAAAGGGGAACTCGACATTTCATTTTAATCCCCCACGCGGACGCCAGGCCACCTCGCAAGAAAAAAAACAATCTACTTTTTTTGGGGACTGGACGACGGGTTGACGTTCTTTGCAGGTGAGAGTACTGAAGAGGTTTGTCTTTTCTTCATGCTGTTGTAGCTCTCAGAAAGCAATAAGATAGCTTTCCCCCCAACCTGAGGCTATGAGAAGTATGGTCGTCCTTTTAATAGATTCACTTGAATTATGCTTTTCCTTTAAATAAGGTTAGTTTGTTTAGTGGTAGTTTTTGCGCGTCACTCAGCACTGGTTTTGAAGTCTTGTGGATTTTTATATTATATTCGGAGTCTTGACAATTTATAGCGAATCTACAAGGGCAGAAAAAAAGTACACTCTAAATACAGTCGGGTCAAAAGTAAACCAATAATGGATCAATCAATTTGCTTTATCCAAAATGACCCGGATCGGTCCATTTTTGATCCATAGTTGGGTTTTTTTTGACCCAGCTTTTTTTAGAGCGTATATACAAAAAAAAAAAAATACAAACAAATCTACACGGTACTCCAGTAGTTGGTTGCTATACAGTAGCACACCCATAGATGAATGAAGTCTTCTGGTAGTGTAACTGAAAACTACTCAGTGTCTGTCTGTCTTGGTGACGTCACATCTGTGGCATCATCTTGAGGATGCACAAACTTAATAGCATTTTGTTAGGGACCTGGCACACATTGCGCAACATAACTAAATACACCTCAAATGGAATTGCTAGTCTTTTTTGTATCAATATTTTCATTGGCATGTTATACAACAGATGCGGACCAAATATGAATATGTTTTAATCAACATCTGAGAAATGGATACAAAGCTGACTTTTCATCCTCTTACACTTCCCTCCTCTTTTAGACTCCTCCTCCCTTGCCCTCCACTTTTCCCGACTAGGATGACAAGCGCTCCCTCCCTTCACCGACCGAGAGGCATCGACTACAGCCAGCCCACCTGCGGAGAGATCCGGTGCAACGGACGCGGCGGTTGCGTGCTCCCGCCCGGGGGCGGCTCTGGGTTCGCGTGCGAGTGTGACCTGGGCTACCGGGGCATCTCCTGCGAGGAAACATTTAACGGCTCGCTTAGCCTCCCGCTGACCTTGGGCGTGGTGGCCTTCATCGTCGGTTTGGCGGTGCTGGCTTACCTCTTTGCCAAATTGCGGCAGAAGCAAAGACAGGGAAAGAGGTAGGTATTGACTCAGTCTTTGGGTTTCAAAATTTTGTACAAATAAACACTTTTTGTTTGGAAAAATTTGTCCAATCAAGTCAAGGTTGAATTTTTCAAATCATTTTTTTTTTATTGCAAAAAACTTTCAACTACTCAAAACTCCCTTTGTCATGAATATCCTCGGTTTGTTTACTTTGTTTTGCCTAAGCAAATAAATTCCATTAAAAAAAAAAATATGTATGTGTAGGCTAAAATGATGGTAGGCTTTCTTTTGTAACCAGGGCCTTGCAGCAAAATTTGGCGAAACAAGTTCCTTGTGAAGCGGGTCCATCACCTTAACCCTACAGGTATGTTTTTTTATATGGGTAATGAATGGCATATTTCAATATATCAGCAGCACACTAGCAAAAAATAGAAAAATATATTAATATTATAAACATGGCCTGGTGCCGATCTCGATCATATAGTGCCCTATGGAGAGCACTTGTTAAAGGGATACTTGACTCATTAAGACATTTTCAGCAGTAAAACAATCATATTTTCTCCAGAATAAAAGTGATTTTTTTCAACAAATTATACATTTTTTAAAAACAAATTTTGATGTCAGGTGATGTCATCTTCAGTCGACAGCAAGTGGAAAAACTATTTTTCAAACAAGAAAAATAATTTTATATATATATATATATATGTATATATTAACATTAACCTTTTACTGCTGAAAATGGCTCAATGAGTCAAGTATCCCTTTAAAGTAAACCGGTTGATTTTCTTCCTCGTGAGTTGAGCCTGCTTTCTTGATACTTCGATTGGAGTGTCAATATCCATCTGACAGCTACTCACTGAGCTGATGGGTTGAGCTCCAAATTTAATTTTTCACAGAAAATGTGAGTCATGTTTTCGGCCCTTTTGGAATTTGCAGGTTCCACTTCATACAACTTTTTCTTCCTTTCATCTTTTTGAGTTTGTGTATGAAAATGTGTATTTATATTTTTTTAACCCATTTTTTTAAGGCACCAGTAACTTTCTTAAAGGGGAAGCCAACCTTCAACATTTCTTGACAATAATATGCTATGTGTGACCTCACTGACAGTCTGTTAAATATTACATTTGTGGAATTTGAGTTATGCAGCAAAATCTAGCAGTTTTTTATCCATCTCAGGGGGCGGCCATTTTGCCATTTGCTGTCAACTGAAGATGACATCACAGTTGCTCAGGCACCGACCAATTAGAGCTCACCTGTTTTCTGAGGCTGAGCTTGGAGATTGGTTGTTGCCTGAGCAACTGTGATGTCATTTTCACTCGACAGCAAGTGGCAAAATAGCCGCCTTCTCATATTGATTAAAACTGCTCAATTTTGCTGCTTAACTCATATTCCACTAATGCAATATTAACCAGAATATCGTATTCAGACTAGTGGGGCTGCATAGAACATACAAGAATATTTTTTTGGGGGGGGTTGACTTCCCCTTTAAAAAAAAAAAAGCAAATTTTCCTTTTCGTTCAGGCAAGTTCAAGTGAACCCTCTTCAAAAGTTCCATCTTCCAGCTCAATTTATTCCAGCCTTAACAAAGATGGACCAGCATGGACCTTTTCTCCTTTTTAAAGGCTGACCCCCTCAACCCAAATGCTGAATGAAGCTTTACTGTGATTAATTTGGCCGTCTAACCGTTCGTTTCGGATATTTGTGATGAAACGACACTGCCAGATTGTTTTTTTTTCTCCAAAGCGTGCTGAAAGTGCAGAATGTAGTTTATATTTTAGTTTGAAAGTGTTTGTGCTCAAATGTGGGGCATGTGATATTTAAATAGCAGACATTGCGACAATCAAAATGTCTCCTTTTTTTTTTAACAAGCAACATGTGATGAGGGGAAAAAATGGTTGGTGTACCTGAGATAGTCCACACACAAAAAGATATCTTAACAATCGCTAGGCTTGGGTGAAAACAATACACTCTAAAAACAGTTGGGTCAAAAGTAACCCAATTATGGATAAAAAATGGACCAATCAATCCACTTTATGGGTCATTTTGACCCAACTTTCTGGGTTGTTTTATACAAAATGACCCAATTTTTCGACCCAAGTAAAGGATCCGAGCAATATATATGAGTTGTTTTACACTAAAAGACCCATTTCTTGACTCAAAGTTGGGTCAAATTGACCCATAAAGTGGACTGGTCCATTTTTTTTTTTTTATCCATAATTGGGTTATTTTTGACCCAACTGTTTTTAGTGTATTTTAAAACACTACCGGCGGCCGCCTTGATTGATAACTAAAAAATAATAATAATACATTTTAAAATGGCAGGTTTTTATTGCCACAGGAAATTCCCACTGCGGATAGAATCCTGTCAAAACGTTTACAGTTGGACTTGAAATGCACTTTAACAAAAACACATCACAATATACAAGACCACAAAAGTTTGAAATTGATAAATGTGCAAAATATCACAATTCAACATCACTGTTATTTTTTTTACTCTGCCGGCCAATTATAAACACAATATCTCCAAACTTTGACTCTTTTGTTCAGATGTAACAGAGGGAGAAATAGCATGTAAGCCGATACCATGTTTTCGGGCCCCTCCCCCTAAACCCGATATCTGTTTTACCGAAACCGACCTTCGAGAGGCGGTAAACTACAAAGAAGAAGAAATTAGTTTGTTAGCTTATCCGCTAACAAGATTGCGGATGCAAACTTTTCTCCTTGTCATTGTTATTATAGTGAATGACTTTTACAATTGTCTATCGTTTCATTTCCTGCTGCAGTCGGTCCTCATAATCCTTGTCAGACATCTTTCTGCTTTATCAAGCCTCCGCTGACTTTGTCACTGATTGTCAACCAACAAGTTGTGCAGCCCGAGCGCTCACCCAAGGGAGTGTTTTTGTTCCCACCCACTTATTTTACTCGTCTATATTTCACAGATGCGAAAACGTTTCATTACGGTTTCAATTCTTTGAGGGAAAACAATATTTATTATGAACTCTAATCACTGTGATAAGTTTGATTTTAGTAGAATACCACTGTTTTATTTCCTATAAGCACTTTTTTTTGTCATTATTTACAGAAGTTATCTGATTACTTACTAACCTCCAGGCATGATTAAAAAAAACTATGCAAATTAATAGTTTGTTCTGCCAAACTGTTGCAAGTAAGGCAAAGAAACCGGAATTGAGTGCCAGACAAATGGTCGCGTCATGCAAAATGTGCTTGTTTCCACTATTCAATGTACAGCGTTTCTCTTTTAAATTTTTTAAAAACTTTTTTATAGACCTTGTTCATGTTATGTGAAATATTTCAAATGATGCTTCAGAGGTAATTTCCCTCTTGAAAGAATATTCCGTTAGCTGAGTTACATGTATTTGTCATTTTTGCACTTTTGTTATGTTTAGATATCAAGTAATAAACCTTTGACCAAATACAGATGTGTTGTGTATTTGTGCCATATTTTATCTGATTAGTTTGATCTTTATTGACGTCTCACATAAACCAAAAGAAGAGGGAAGGTGAATTATTCATGTTATGTTCTTCCTGCCATCTAGCGGCAGAACATTTAATTGTTCTGTCAGGCACACTAGGTTACTGGCATAGCTAGATCAACAGAAACATTAAAGTATGTGAGGCAAATACATTTTTAGAGGATTTAAAGAGTAACTCAACAGGAAGTCAGTCTCTTCCTCCTCCCCTCACTAAGATTTGAACTCGGCGCTCATTGTGTTTATACCAGTGTTCAACCTTAAGATGGCGCCAAACACACGCCTTTTGACCCAAATTCAAGCTTTCAACAAACATGCGCTAAAATGTCAAAAAATAATGACCAGGACATGTAGACAGCGACAAATGTGTTGACACCAGTTTATAAAGTTTATCAGAAAAAAAAGTTGATTTTGTGTTACTTTTTTAAGTGAAATTGGATAATTTCCCACAACACACCTGTTGATCTCTCACGGCGCGCCAGTACGTTCTTGTGACGCAACAAGTCGGGTTTTGGTAAACCAGGTCTCAAGAACGTATTACCCAAGCACGCATATCTCGCTGGCGTATTTCCGTAATTTATTGCAGTTATATCATGTGACTAGCTTTCAATGAATTTGTACTATTTCGATTTTTCAAAATGTGTTTGTACAACATACATCGGTTAAAAACCTTACTTACGTCCTTGTGATTTTGTGAGACGTCTTCAGTGGCGCCCCAAGTACTTTTCTAATCGAAAGTATGCATAAGCCAAGACCACACGGATTTCCCAGTTGTTGTAATTGCTGCTAATGCATAATGTAATAGTCAACCTTAACGATAGAGCCGTTTGGCTCACATAGAAGCAAGTGATGCTGCAGATTCTCATGCACAATATGGGATGTCGATTGTTATGGCCATCAGAAGGGAGGAGGGTGGGAGGGGGGGGGGTGCATGGCTTGTCACGTGGTACACATGTACGGCAATGCGTCAGAACCAGGAAGCTCGCAGTAAGAATAACATCCGGGTATTCCGTCCGTTCTTTGATCGACACTTATGGTTTTTTGCGTACTTGCAATTGGAACAGTACTCGGGCCGCGACTGATGACGTTTCAAGACATCACGATGACGTAAGTACGGACAATTGAGAAACGGCCAGTGTTTGGCAGTCACAGCTCAAATAGAGGCTGTGCCCCAATTAGTTGCCAGGTGTGTCACGCCTATTTGGAAAAAAAGAAAATAGGCCGTAACTGTAATTACTTTAATCTATAAATGCAGCTGTTCACACGCGTATTGCTGAGTTAACTGCTCAACCAGTTTGAACAGGCGTCGATCTTTCCCACTCCCACTGTACATAACAGTGACAAAATAATTCTTGATTTAAACCTTTTATATGTGATTTTATATAGGATTTTCTATTCTTTCATTTCTGGACAGTCCCAATTTTTAACATAAAAATGTTAAGGCTTTCTGTGTTCACATGCAGATTTTATGCCTTGTAATGGTTTTCACGTCACTTCTGAGAAATAATAGCTTATGTGCGTCGTGGAAAACTTGATTCAGCTGAGAGTTGACGTTCACTTGTCATGGATGTTTGACTTTGTTCCTATTAATTGAGCGCTTGAATTATTTACGTCATTCTAAATGGAAGTGATTTTTAATGATTCAATAACTAGCAAGTCACTTCAACTTACTAGTGTTTCTGTAAAAGGAATCCATTCATTGAACAATCTTAATAAAGAAATCAAAGAATCCAATTCAAAAACTACATTTAAAAGAATGACTAAATTCATCTTATTAAAGAAATCAAATTGTAAACCAAATTGTAAACACTCTAAAAATAGTTGGGTCGAACATAACCCAAATTAGGTCAAGAAAGGACCAACCCAACTGTTTTAGTTATTTAACCCAAAAAGTTGGGTCATATTCATTTGACCCAACTTTTTGAGGTATTTTTAGCCTATAAAGTTAGAGCAAATAAATAACCCACAAATCAACCCATTTGGTTTGGGCTATTCATTTAACTCAACTTTCGGGGTTAGTTGAGTAACCCAATTGAAGTGGGTAAAAATAAATAAATAAAATAAACCTTTTGAGGTATTTAAGTCCCAAATATTGGGTCAAATTAAATTAATAGCTAACAAAACAACCCCAAAATTTGATGTTTTGTGGTTTATTCATTTGACCAAACTTTTTGAGGTATTTAGCCCATAAAGTTGGGTCAAATAAATAACCCACAAATCAACCCCTTTGATTTGGGTTATTCATTTGACCCAACTTTTGGGGTTAGTTGAGTAACCCAATTGAAGTGGGTAAAAAAATAATAATAAACCAACCCAACTTTTTGAGGTATTTATACCCAAATATAAGGTTAAATTCAATTAATAACCCACAAACCAACCCAATTTTAGGGTTGTTTTGCGGGTTATTTATTTGAACTTGGATTGGTTTCTGGGTTATTCATTTGAGACAACTTTTGGGGTTAATTAAATAGCAGGGTGTAGCAGGAAGTGGAATGCTGTTATGGGGTGGATCCCATGTCTCTTAGTAATTGTGCCACTTGATGGCAAAAAAAAACTGAATTGTCATCTGAACCATACAATGTAAACCCAGTTTACCTGACAAGCAATTAAGCAGCTTGGTGATGAAGTGCTGTCTCCATGAGTGAAAATACCTGCCTTGTGTGTTTCTACAAAGAGCTCATGAGAGGAACCACAGTGGGCCAAATGTGTGTCCTTGTTTGATATATGAAAGCAACTTAAACAGACGAGCCAATGTTGCCAGACGAGCTGCACCGACAAAGAAGGCGTCCAGACCGGTAAGGTGACATTGTCTGTATACTTAGCCGCTTGCAAGTGAGCAAACAAGGGTGGCCTGCACTGCACTGGAAGCTGTCAATGAAGCGAAACCATAGTTTGCCTCATGAATTGTCTGCTTTAGTGACATTGCACTAACGTTTTTCGACTAAGATGACTCGTCACTCCAACTTAGTTTAAATTCAAACAGCCAATGAGGAGTCGCAACAGCAGCTCTGTTTGCGCTTTTACTTCACACAAGTCAAGAAAGCAGCTAGGAAAAAGTCTGAGGAGCCCACTTGCCTATTGACAAAGTGTACAGTTTAATAAAGTATTGGCACAACAGTGAAAACATTATTGATCACATTACTCCGTGTCATCAATGTAAAGTGCATACGACAATATTTACATTAAAACAGAAGAGAGGCTTGTTTATTGTCCTGGTTAGTAATTGGAGAGAAGAAATCTGGGTAAGTATGTACAAATGAATATAGAAAAGACAAAAAAAACTCTTCAAGTGGCCGATTTCCTTTAAAAAAATATAAATTCCCCTTAAATGAAAAGCTTTTAGGCACAAATAGCTCCACAAACCCGTACAAACATTAAACAGCAATTAAAAAACGACTCCTACACTCCAAGGTACAACATTATATTAATACTCCAACAACTTTGGCTTCAACAACATTAATTTATTTGATCTCTCATAGCCCCTTTAACCTTCATTACAAAAATAAAAACAAGGCAGTCTCAGTCCATAATGGTGATGTTTCTTTTTTTTCTTTAAGCCTTCTTCCAACATGTCCAAAAATTGCAGAATGTTGTCATGTGGCGATCACCATTATTATCCAGTAAATCAATTAATTTCCCAACCATGCGTGCTGTGAGGGATTCCCATGTGAATTCTCTTCCTAACCTTTGTAATCACCCGCTGACATTGATCAAACAAAATGGTAGTTTTGTATAGCTTCATTTGTGAGTAAACTAATCGTTTTTGTGACGTTTTGGGGGCAGTGGTGGTGCCATGAGATTTTTCCAAAGGTGGCAAAAACACTTAAGCAGAAGAGCGAAAAAATAAAAATAAAATCAAGCCTAGATGCTAGATGGGGAGTATCGTGCATCTCAAAATCTGCTGCGTCATTGTTGTTAATGCTGTCTGGTTTTCTATTTTGTATTCTTGAGCCAAGCAAAAAAAAAAATATATATATATATTGTTTGCTTAATGGGATACAGTGGCTGTTTAAGTCATGTTTAATGTACTGCCACAATATCACATGACTTAAACTCGTACTTTTAAGTCTGTATAGATTCTCTCTGCATGTTTGTAGAATTTGTTGTTTTTTTTTGTCACACAAAAACGTTTAAAAGGCTGACATTTATCTATTAGGCAAACAATGTGAACAATCAGGCATGTGTTTGTTTATGTTACTTTAAAAATATACACGTTTTTTTTTCATTTGTGATTTTGAATTTCAAATAGAAAATAAAATAAACAAATGACCGATTTACACCCCTGCATCTGTCTTTTTTTGTCATGTTATCACTACAGGTTGATACTCGATCTAAAAACCCATATAGATACTCGAGTACAGTGCAGATACCAGTAGGCTACTTGAAAAATCTACTTCCGCATGCAGTAAGGAAGTATATGTACCTGAAAAGGGGAGTACAAAGTCCACAGATATCGGAGAATTAAAGTTGTCAGAAAATACAATTTAAAAATCGACTTGAGTACAGTAACGCAGTAGTTTTTTCGTTATTTGACACCAATGGATTTTTATCAGGTAAAAAAAATATATGTGCCTTTGCTCAAAAAAGGTTGTTTTTTTCTTTTTCTCTTAATGAATGTGTGTGCGAGTGTGTGTGTGTGTCGTGTACGTGTATGTGTGCATGCTGCTTTTGCCCCTCTCACAAGTCGGCGTCGTAGGGCCTCCCGCTGTACGAGGTGTCGACGGAGCGGGGCCCGGCGCTCTTGGCCCGCGGGAAAGAGACGTCGTCGTCCAGGGAGTCGCGGATGTAGGGCACGCTGCTGGGCGCGGGGCTCCGGTCCCGGCTGAGGGAGGGCACGTCCACGCGTCTCGGCTGCTCCTGCGGGCGCGTGCTGAAGCGGCTGCGCCCGGTCTCCTGCACGCGCACCTCGCCGCGGTTCTTCCCGCCGCAGCAGCGGCAGATGCCGATGAACATAACGAAGCCACCGAGGATCTCGAAGATGCCGCCGATGAAGCCCAGCACGATGCAGTAGCCCACGCGCACGGTTATCCTCGGCGTCACCGTGTCGAGGTCGTCCAGGATGTGCGTGTACCACGAGATGGGGATGATGGCGAACACACCCGAGATGAAGATCAGCAAGCCCCCGAGGCCGGCCACCACCCAGTTGGGCCTCTCCTTCCAGCAGCGGATCCCGGGGATGGCCACGGCGAGGCCCACCAGGGTGACCACCAGCGAGGCCACCATGAGACCTTGCGCCACGTCGATGATCTCGTTATCGAAGTACGTGCTGTCGTCCAGGCCGCACGTGGACGACGTGGACGTGGTGACGGAGCGGCAGATGTCCCAGATGCCCTGCTCGATGAACTCGTTGCTCGGCGTGTTGGGCACGTCCTCCAGGGTCCTCCAGTTGGGGGCCACCGTGGCGGTCAGAACCAGCACCCAGCCGCAGGGCGCCATGATCAGGCCGAAGATGAAGATGCCCGGCGTGCGCAGGGACAGGCGCATCCATTCTTGCGTGTTTCGACTCGGCATTTTCACGGGCGGGTTCGACGAGTGTGTCCGTGTGTGTTTTACTCGGAGTGCAGCGACTGACTCGAGATGCTTGCAACAAGTTGCTTAACAACACTTCTGAGTGATACCTGCGGTGGGCGTGGACGTCCGTCAGCTGCTCTTCTCCGTCAAGCGGAAATATGAGTTTCGATTTGCAGTGGTTCCTCAACATTTTTCTTTTCTTTTTTTGGACACAAATATAGACCTTTTTTTACTCTGTAGCACTTTGAGATTGTTGACATAGAAAACGCATTACAAATACAATTTATTATTATTATTATGAGTAGGCATGTCACTTAAAAAATATATACTTATCTTGCTACCATTAACTCATTCACTGCCATTAACGGCTAGAGATGTCAAAAATTCATTTGAACTATTTCTATTAGTTTGACATTTTTTTCCACTTTTGGTAACAAGAGTATGAAAACCTATAATTTTTTATTGTACATTTAGAAGAGATATACAATTTGTGGTTAGTTGAAGTCATGCGATTAATTACAATTTTAAAAAAATAATCGTCTGATGCCCCTAATTTTTAAGAAATGTGTTTTTAAATTAGGGGCATCAGGCGATTAGAATTTTTAATTGTAATTAATCACATGACTTCACTAGTTAACTCACGATTAATCACAAATTTTATATCGGTTCTAAATGTACAATATATATTTCTAAACTAATAGAAATCGTTTAAATGATTTTTTGACGTCTATAGCCGTCAATGGCAGTGAATGAGTTTAAGACCATAAGAAAAATTGAGTGGCAGGCTAAAGAGACAATTAAAACTAAGTCCCTTGTGGCAACGTCAAAGCGTCCAAGTATTTTATATTTAGCACTTTTGAGGGACCTTTGAGAATCAAATTGTGAATCACACTTGGGAAAGGCTCTTAAGAATGCTGTTGTGCCGGAAAGTTCTGCTCAAAAATGTGTGCGGACGGACTCCTCCTCAAAGGTTTGTGTTTGTTTGTGTTCAAATCTCTTTCAAAATTCATTCATTTCAGAGAATGGGAACTACTGTATCGGAAAAGTGGAGATATGCAACCAGGTGTGGGCTGGGGTGGGGGATCACTTTCAGTCTTTTGTTATTCAGGAAAATCAATCAAATCTAACAGAAGACAATAAAGAGTTTCTAAGAGGAAAGAAACAGGCTGAGAACCGCTGGTGAAAATCACACAGACCTCATTGTGAAGACAGTTTCAAATGTTATAGAATCCAATTATAGTCGACGTTTATTTTCGTGTTGAGCTATTCTGAGGTTCACTGGCCCGACTTAAAAAAAAATCGCTAGCAAAATCATTTCATGTGAAACCATACATCCCGGCAATTGAAATACAGAAGTTTTGTGTCATCTTCCTAAAAATGTGTCAAGTTAAAAACATTTTTAGGGACATTCCCCTTCAGAGTTTCTCTGGTATTTTCATTGTAGTGCATTGTGCCTCTTTATGTCGCTGCTCAGTCTGCATGGTTGTTGTTTTATACAACACTTGTTTTCATTTGAACTGTCACCCTAGTTTGTTTTCATTTGAAGTGACACACAAAAGAGAGTGGCTAAAACACAAGTATGTCATTTATGTCAACCAACCAGACACGACTGGGCTTGTCAAGTCTCTAGACCCTGTCAACTTGTGTTTATCACTTCCTATCTATTGTGCAGTCACGTGAGATCTGCTCAGTTACTTCCAAAGGTGAATATACCCCCCCCACCCCCCCAAGTAAAAATTGACATATTCGACAAAGCATTATGCACTTTTCCCTTAACAGAGACATGATGTAGTATATTTTTTAAATTATTATTATATGGTTTTGCAATCTAAGATGTTATTAAATATGTCTGCTGTACTACTTAATGATGTATATAGGCTGTATGTTCAAGTTATGTTTCAAGTCAAAGTCTAACAAGCAAGTTTCTTTACTGCATTTATCCACACAGTAGCCGAACTTGTGCAGTCATTGTTGTCTTAAAAAAAAGAAATAATCTGTTTATGTAGGTGTTGCTCTTTGCTGACCAAAATACCAAAGTCCTGACCATCTTTGTGTGACCGGTTTAAAGTGCTATATTTAGTTTAATAAATGGCACATCAGCATCAGGCTTATTGGACACGTTGTAGCCACTTATGCAACAAACAGTTAGCACTGCCTGAATTACTAGCACTGTCCTGTCTTATTGAGTCCTGTTCTCTTATTTGCCACTTGCAGTCGCAAGTCCCTGTTGCTTTTATATTATTACCTCTTTCCCTTTAAACCTAATTTTTAACTAACCATTTCCAAATAAATATACAATGCAAAATAACAAGAGTGAAAATGTATTATACATCTGAAATACCACAAAAAAGAGCGTTGCTGGCAATAATGATCAATTTGATTGACAACACCCGCAAACTCTCAACAAACATTTTTTTTTTAAATATATAGTATAATAGCACTGAACCGCATTCCTCATGTAGGAGGCAATATTTTACTTAATTCTGTAACAATCACCATAGCGACCACTAGAGGTCAGTAATACTTTGTTTTGTTATAATATGTCTTGTCTGTATCTAATAAATTATTTAGATGCTTTTGCCCCCATATATATAAACAAGTGAAAAATATCCCAATGTTACGGGAAATAGCAGAATTACGTATTAGTAGTTGTTTTGTGTAGATGTGACAAAACAAAACAAAACAAAACAAAACAAACAAACAAAACTAAACACTAACCGGAAGCGTGGGTGAGTTGACAGGAAGTTGTCAGCGGTGTCTGTTGCTACTGGGTACTACTACTGTTTTGTTGTGAAAATGGCGACACCTCGTCGCTCCCCTCAGTTTCTCTCTTCCCCACCCCGAAACTCCTCTCTCCCCGTCACCCCGTCGGGCTCCCCCCCGGCCACGGCCGACGATGCTGCGCTTCTCCCTCGCGAAGCCGCCGCGGACGGCGAGGTTTCCCCGGCCTCTCCCACAACGCTCAGCAGCACCCCAGCTTTGGCCCTTAGGAGCGGGGCTAGCAGCGTCGCTAGCTCCCCGACCACCACCGAGGGCAGCGGGACGAGCACAGCATCGACGCCCGACATGGGTGACGGTAACGCGGGCAGCGGCGGCTGTGGCCACGGCGGTCCGAACGGAGCGTTCAGGGAGCTATTCGAAGCCTGTCGTAATGGAGATGTTTTGCGGGTGAAAAAGCTGGTGGACACAGCCAACGTGAATGCTAAAGATATGGCTGGACGCAAATCTACACCCTTACACTTTGCTGCAGGTAATTACGATTGCATTTACGAACAAAAAGGGCTGTTTTTTAAACTGTTTTTGGTCAAATGGTGGTGGTGGTGGTGGTGGGGGGGGGGTGTAAATAAATAATTATTTTTTATAGCATATCGTTTCTCGCTGAAAAACACATTTATCGCCGTTTTTTCAATAATTTTACTTGTATTAGTTTATTTTTCATTACCCCCCCAATCAAAAATACAAAAGACAGACATTTGTTTTACGTGGCATAGGTTTAATGCAGATTGTTTGTTTTATCAACTTTGCTTCGTGTATGTCTTGGTGTTGTGTTGGTGGACCGACAGGACCGTGGTAGTACATTGAGTTGTCTTGTTTATGAAATAGACTTTATTAATAAATCTGCCTTGCCTTCCTTTTGTAGAGTAACAACTTGTCATTACAGAGATTTTAATATCTATGTACATGTATTTGTAGCTGTCTTGCCACACATTTTACTTAAATGTAACAAGGCATATGTAGTGATGGGAAAATGAAGCTTCATGAAGCACTTGTGATATTTTTTTACTCCTCTAGATGGTGCTCTTGGTTTAAAGATAAAGGCTAGTGCAATGGAAATTGATTACGTTTCCACTGCATCAAGAGTGTTATCTGGAGGAATCCAAAAATATCACAAGTGCTTAATGAAGTTTTGTTTTCCCATCACTAATTTTAGGTATGTGGTGTCTCAGCCTGAACATAGTGGACTGAAAAAGGAGTAGTGCTGCAGTGGCACCCAGCTGAGCTACCCCTTCGCATCTTTGATGACGGAGTTTGAGAAACTTGGTGCTTGCTGGACATGTTGCAACTTGCGTGGCAGCAGCATTTATTTATTTATTTATTTAGTGCCCGAGCAGACTTATCATTGGCAGAACCCTATGGTGAAGTTCAGTTCTGCATAATAATAAGCACACTTAGATTACAAAAAGAACAACGCGGTACAGGGGTAGGTGATTAGTACTGTTTGCTTCTTGGCCCTGGGTTTTAATCTTGGCAACCAATCGAGGATGCACCCCACTTCTCATCCAAAGTCCACCTGGATAGGCTCCAGCTCACCCCCCTTATGAGGCCAAGCGCTATAGAAAATGGTTGGATGGAGGTTCAGAAAAAGAACAATTCTCTCAGGTTTTTCAGCTGTCTTTTTTTTTAAATTATTTCCACTCTCATTTTCTCACTCATTTTGCCATTCTTTCACCTGTCTTGTCAGGTTTCGGCCGTAAAGATGTGGTTGACCACCTGCTTCAGACCGGCGCCAACGTCCACGCCAGGGATGACGGCGGCCTGATACCACTACACAACGCGTGCTCCTTTGGCCACTCAGAGGTGAGAATAGACACATTATCTGTTGTCAAGGTGGATTATATATCAGACACTTACCAGGTGTCTCTGGCTTTAAAATGCCACACTGATGTAAGGACTAAGTGCATGTAGAAATCTCAGTGTGGGTTAGAAGTAGACTTAGAACTCTGAGGTGGATATACAATTGTTACATGATTTAAACAATTGGATATCAAAGGGTCCACAGTGGTGTGTTGTAATACCACGTGTCTCCTCTAGGGTGCATGAAAACACTTTATGGGGATTTTTTTCCTGTTGTATGATAATGGGGAGTAACGAATACTCCTGTTGCTTTCAGGTGGTGTCCTTGCTGCTGTGTCAGGGCGCTGAGCCGAATGCCAGAGACAACTGGAACTACACGCCTTTACACGAGGCAGCGATCAAGGGCAAGATAGACGTCTGTATAGGTAAGAACAGTAACATGAATAGTTTGAAAGATGAAGTGTCTATTTGCAAGAAAGTTTAGAGGACGTTTCTTGCGTTGAAAAATATAATCCAATACTGTGGCTGACTTGAATGCGTTTTATATTCTGTTTGCATTCAGAAGCGGATGTGCACATAATCACACAGTAATCGTCTGCAATGAGCCACATGCTGCGAGCTATTATTTTTCAGTAAAAATAGATGCATGCAACGCATAATTTGCAATTATTGCACCACTGTTTATTACAGAGGCAGCATTACACTTGGAAGCGGCGGGGATACGTTGCTGCTCGGAGAGATTGTCTTTACGATCCCATTATAAACAGCTTGACACGTTTTGTAATCGCAAATGATAGTTTGTGTCACCTTGCACCCAGTGCCAAGCAGTCATTTGGGGCAATAGCATCTGCAGACTGTCTGGCCCTGACTGTCTGAGTAGTAAACGAGCTGGGTTGAATGCAGAGGAAGCCCAACTACATAATGAAGGCTGCCTTCAGTCAATCGTCCTGGATGAAAGTATGAGTCAATTAGTTTTTCTTGGATTGTGTTTTTAGTATTCAAAACCTTTACTAATTTTGCAATGATTTAAATGACATTTAAAGTGTAAAACCTTTGTTAACGAGGTAAACATGTTTCCATCTTCAGTCATCTCTATTTAACATTCACATCACAAATATAAATTGACGTTAGCCTCTGTAACAAGAAAGGACTCTTATGATGCCTCTGGAGTTTTACAGCTTTGAATGAGAGTGCTTAGTTCTCTTCTCACGTCTTGTCTTCTCTTAACAGCCTTTGTTGAGCCTTGTAGAGTAAACGTTGCAAAAAGCCAAATTAAAAGCAACACAGTTAATCCCATAATGCTTGCCCAACTGAAGTCTTGGGTAAAAGGATGACATCTTTTATAACATCATGCATAAAGTTTGTTTTGCAAAACAGAAAAAAAGCCAAACACACTCCAGAGAGTGTCAATGTCAAATCTATTTATTTGAATGTGGGCAGGTTGTTCGAGATACAAGTGTATTCAATTACAACAGTGGTCATGAAATATATATATATATATATATATATATTTTTTATTCCAAGGCAGCACTGTAATGTATAATATAGTGTATGAGTCTTTTTCTCTTGACATATTCCATGGTTGAAAAGCCACCCCAGAAAAAAAAATAAAATCCAAGAAGACACCAGGACAAGAGCAAGACAGCAAAGAGCAAAGGGCGAGACTCACCACAAATGATGCCAACCAAACAAAGACTGAACAGAAACAAGCAAGCAGACAATATGGCACACTTAAGACTTGATGAGAGGGGTGCAGATGTAAGAAGACTGGCAGTTGCATGAGGACCACAAAAAGACAGACAGACAGAGACAAACACATGAACCAAAATACAAAGAAGAATTTATATGAGTGAGTTTTATTTATAGCAATTTTCAGAGAGAGGGCAACAAATGCTTTGCATAGTAAGTGTATAAATGCACAAAAGAAAATACATAAAATATTTTATGTTTTACTGTTAATACAAGAAAACAATCCAACAAATAAACATCTTGGCAATCTAGTGTTGGCTAGCTTTTGTTTTGCCCACTTGGCAAAGAAGCCGCTGTAATGGCAGGCCCCATTAATAAACACTGATGTGCAGTCATCACGCAACAATTCATAATACCCTGACAACATTTTATGTTGAAAGACAGCTAGATTTTTTTTCCCTTTGCCTTTAACTGGACACACAGTCCGAGGAAATCATGTCAAACAAAACGGCATTTGATAATCCGTGGCCGCTTTTATTTATTTATTTTTATTCTGAGCAGAGCTGCTGCCAGGATGTCATGGTGCCAGGTTAGAGATTTGGCAGCGCACTGACGGCCAAATCAACTTTGATTCCTCTGACGGACTGCCTGTCCTCTTCTGTGGGGTTCAGACAACTCGAGTGTGGAATTAATCTCCTTCTTAGCCCAGCAGCTCATCAAGAGCAAGGTCACATTTGTCAGAAAAAGATACTGGGACACCTAAAGTATGACTGACAAAGATTTGCTAACGGCGCTAAGGTAGAAGGCGGGATCTGATAATGCTGCTGACAAAATGTAGTTTTAGCTACCAGATTTACCAAACTCATCAAAATACACCCATTTTTTCTAATAGTGGTCGCGCGGATGATGCTAATTTAGGGCAGAGATGCTGACCACTTGACTTGCATGCAGTCCAACCTTACGTAGCCCCATACAAAGGCCAGCTGTTTCCCTCCAGTCCCATAGGTGGCGATAATTAAACGTTAAAAGTTTGGGAATGTAGCATTTTTTTTTCTTCTTTAACTATCTTCCTTCTTACTTCTACCAACTTAAAAAAAAATCTGTTAAATTTTTTTACATACTTCATATACAACAACCAACAAAACATGACCTGTCCTGATCAAAACATAATAATCGACGTGTATTCTGGGATCGTTTCCAGCTCACCCTCAAATATGATAACAACTGCAATAGAAAATGGATGTGTTGACGTTATTATTGATGCATGCAGCACTGTGGATGTACCGGATGTTCTTCTCCGGGTATCAATGTGTCTTTGAGTGGGATCTTTGCTAAGGCAAAATTATATTTTTGGTGAGAGGTGAGTGGGTGACGGTAGGCGTGCGTCAGTGCCTAGGCAGAGGCATACAGACACACACACATACACATGAGCCTCGATGCGTTTCTGTTGCAGCTGAGCTTGATAGGTTGGCGTGTACACTTGTTTGGCGTGCACACTTGTCAGCGGGTGCACGCTTTGGGAGCGTCTCAGCAGTCACAACAGTGGGGAGGCGAATGAGGCCGAAGCAGTTGCAGTATCGACTTTAGCGCTTTGCAAAAATACACTGAGCTCACCTATTTTAAGATTTGTTAGCTCATTTATGAAGCAAATAACAAAGTCCTGTTTTCTGCATTCTGTTAAATTGAATGTTGTGTCTAAATACTGTCTCAACAATTCATCATTATCGTATTATGACAATTTGATGTCGAATTCATGGATTCTGCGGAAAAAGTACAATAAACTAAATTTCCTGAAGTAACGGGAAGGGTTTTTTGTTTACTCATATCCAGAAAGTAGCAGGATTTTGTTTTGAAGTTAGGTATTTTTTATTAGTGGACGTCTTCTTTTAGCCTTTTCTTGCTATTAATAATGCAGTGTATTGAGAGGCAGAAGAACTAATGTGTACCTGCTCTCGCTTTAAGGATAGCCACAAACAACAGCATGGCCAAATCTGACAAATTTCATCAATCCAAATTTGCACTTGCTACAAGGCCATGCTGATGAGTAGGTTTTCAAAAAATTGAGACTGGGACAATAGTGAGAGTGAAATTCGTTACTATGACGACTAGGAGCGGAGCAAGCGGTGGCTGCACTTAGCTAGTGCCCCATCAACAAGTAACCATCCCTGTATTAATTACCATGAAATGGATGTGAACTTTACTATTATAAATTACAAAAAGTATTTTTCTGATATTAAATGTAACAAGTGGCACTAATCAGAAGCTAATGCTAACTTGTGCATCCAACTGAGTGTAGCTTTGCTTACTAACGCTGTAGCTCTGCTTACCTTTTGAATTTGACATGGTAGTGTGTCTGGCTGCCGGACTCCTGCCGCCGCTTGAACTTTATCCACCCCTGCTGGTCTTGTTATTGGCGAGAAACTTGTTGTGTGAGTGGAACATTTTCCGAAATATGGTCAAGAGATGACAAAATATTTTCTTATTTTTTTCATTTATTCACTAGATAGGTGGGCCGGCACTCCAGAGACCCAACTATATATAGACAAACAAATAAAAAGCCAATTTCCCTAATATGTCCCCTCTAATATGTCCCCTTTAATAGTTACACCATTTTTGGTTCTGGGTCTCTTAGTTATTATAGGTTTCTTTCAATAGTCCTATTGTTGCAGCTAAATTCACCAATCACCCTTTCATTTTGCGTGCACAAAGAAAGCAGCCGTCGAATATTTTGCAACCCCTTGATTATAGCAGCACACTGCCGAAGAACATTTAGCAAGCCGTTAATTATAGCAATGTGCTGAACATACAATTTAAAACCCTGCCACATTTAATGACGCACTAAACTGACTCCCGAGTAAACAGCGCAGCAGAAACAAACAATGAGAAGGATGTTGACAGCTTTCATCACCACTTCTCGCACCGTACTTGTGTTGTGCTGCAAATAATAAGTGATTTGAAGGCAGCTAATTTGAACATGAATATGATGGCTGCAACAATAAATATCATCATCATCATAATGGCACATGGAGTAGGTGTCTCGCAAAGATGTGAAATGAATTAATACTTCTTTTACCTGACTTTAACCAATCAGATGCAACCTTAAATGTGGATTGCCATCCAATAAGACAACAGTTTCTAGGGGTGTTAACCAAAAACATAATTTTTTACACCTCTGCAGAGGAGCTAATAATACTCCTTGCATACTCTCTGACATTGAGCGCACGACTGCCACCTACTGTAGTGGATGTGCAATTACACTTTATGCGGAAAAAAAACATGTTCCCTGTGGTCACGTTTGGCCCACCAGGCATCGCATGAACTGAAAAATATTCTTTTTGTGCATTTAATTTTATATATTTATAAATCTGACTGAGTTGAATGTAAGTCAAGTATGAAATACTTCTGTGCCAATTTGTTAATAATTTTTTTGTCTTAGCTAATATTTCCTAGTTTTCTTGTCTATGCATTGCTTGATGTTTGTTTGAACTCCCAGGTGTGCCTACTTTCCTAGAACATCTTGTTTGAAATCCAAATGACATTTTTGGGGGTGTTTTGAGTTCCATTGTGTCATGTTTGAAAGGAACCCCGGCTGTCATGACTAGTTTGCTCTATATTATTTATCTGGTTGTTACTAACATAACTATGAGATTCATCTTTCAAAAATAATTTCCAGTTTAATGCATAGAAAGCAAGGTAGACCTAGTAGCGTTCCTAAAGAAACAACACGCGATCGGTAGAGTCACCCTCCCCCACACCGTGCTCTCGTCATTCACCAGACGCATTCAAAAGTTTTGATGCCTTTAGGAACGCTACAGAGGCTTACCTTGCTTTCTTTATGGGTGTTTCACATTGGTCGGCATAGTTTCTGCAAAATGTCTTAAAATGGAAATGATTTTTGAAAAATGAATCTCTTAGTTATGCCAGTAACAACCGCAAACTTGTCATGACAGTCGGGGGGTTCCTTTTAAGCATTTTGTGACTTCTTCAGTTAATGGAGCTCGACGCATATACTATAGTTTATGATCTTACTTTTTCCATGGTTGCATCACGGTTGTGAGGCCACTTGTTGCTAGGCAGACTTGACAGAAACAGTACGTCAGACGGACACATTATGGAAACTACTTCACGAACAGCACCATGAGACATGTTTAATTGTACACACCGGTTCCATTATAGCTCGGTATTACATGTTAAGTACCTCGTATAAAGCTCAGAGTCATCACAATGGACACAATGCAATTCTATCTTCTTTTTTTTTTTCCCTCACTACACAAACAACTCTTGGGCTTTTGGGTTTTGCTCTCTCTCTAGTCTTCTCACCCATCTCTCCAACTCGTAGCCCTCTCACCCCCCTCCACCCCTTTCATCTTGTTCTCCGCTGCATCTCTCACACAACAGCGAGAGCCAGAGTCTCTCCACTCGCGTTGCCTGCCTGCCTGCCTGCCTGCCTCATCACCGCCGCCACCTCGATTAGTTGTAGCTGTGAGCTTTCTTCCGCCGGACTCGGTTTTGTGTTAGTTCCCATCCTCCTCCTGGTCCACACGAGTGCGATGCGTTCTGGAGGTGGTCACGCAGCCGCTTGCTTTGGTCCGTTGTTTGTGTGGCGGTGTGCCATAGCCCTGCCCCTCACTGCTCTTGTGGTGGCATGTCTGTTTACATCAGCAGCATGGCTCGCAGGACGGGGGCAGCCAGGGGCAGGCAAGGGAGCAGTGCTAGCAACAGAGGAGGAACAGCTGGAGGAGGGGAGCGATGCGAAGCAGCGGGGATACTTCAGGAGCAACGGGGAGGTCCGGGGAGAGCAGTGTTCGGAGCAGGATATGGTTCAGGAGGAGGACTGGGTCGAAGCGTGTGTCAGGGAGTTTGCATGTCAGTCCAGGAGCTGAGCTACTGTCTGTGTCTGCCTTGTTGTTGCACAGTTCTACTGCAGCATGGAGCCGACCCCAACATCCGCAACACAGACGGAAAGTCTGCCTTGGACCTGGCTGAACCCTCCGCCAAGGCTGTGCTCACAGGTCAGTGCCACTTTCCTCTCGGCCTGTTAAACGCTACACACTCTACTGTCTTTGTTGCTTTAGACACCGTGTTTAGTCGTGTTATTGTAGGGCTGCGCTTGCCATCACTGTAAAAACCAGCACTAATTGTCCGGTGTTTCTTTCTGCCAAAAGTATTTTTACACACCCTGATACAAAAATAAACAATCTTTGCAGAGGGTTTAGTGGCCAGGGATGCTATGCTGAATTTTCAGACAAATTGGTAGTTCCTATGGGGGACCACATCTGCTCAAATAAAAATAAAAATATAGAAATGAAAGTGAAAATAAAAACAGATATTAAAAAATATAGTTAAAAAAATAAAAGTAAAAATTAATGTGCTACGCTGACAGCGTCCGCAGCATGAAATAAATAAATACATCATGAGGGTGCAGTGTTTTTATTTATTAATTTATTTTTAATTCTATTTATATATTTATTTTTGTTTTTCATTTCCACATTATTTTTATTTTTTGAATCTATTTTTTTTTAATTTTGGGATTGATTTATTTTATTAACTGTTATTTCCATTTATATATATTTATTTTTGAATTATATTTATTTTATTTTGGCATTTCTGGTCTTCCATAATTCCTTCTGTTATGAGTTCTCTGAGGTAGAGGGACCTCTAGTTTGGATGTGCCCGGCAGATCTAAACGCCAAATTCTGATTTATCCTATTTTTTTACATGAACGCATTTGAAGCAATCTATCCAATATACTCTATGATCGAACACAACAACAAATGCCCAGCAAACAAATAAATATTAAATGGTTCATACCATTTAGTTGGTTTAAGATGACCCCCCTCCTTTCATTACTTTGAATGAGAGTAACCTCAGCATTGCTCCTCTGGCTGTAGTCGGCAATTATTTTTGCTTGTTTTAGGGTCAACACACCTCAAATGCTGCATCATGATACCATATTTAATTATACTATATTGTTTTGTGGTAGTTTAGAACCACAACAAGTGTTCTTGAATGTGTTTGTATGTGTTGTTTGGGTCGACCCATATGTGTATACATCACTTATCGGTGTATTGTGATGATGTCAAGCTCGCTGCACTTGCATTGGCAGATACATTCAATATGCGTCACATTTTTATCCACCTTTGGAAGAGGCATGATTGTGATCTGCAGATAACCAATTCCATGCAGTTTTGTCGATTTACGTTTTTCTATTGTGCCCCTTGAGAGTAAAACACGGATTGTGTCCAGCCCTCTTGTACTGCTAGGAGACCACGACATCTTCAAAAACATCACCCCACCTGACAAATTTTCTACTGCGTGTATGTCGATCTGTCACACATAAACAAAACTGGCTTTTTTTCCAGTTGTTTTTTTAGTGTAGTCCAGTTGGAGTATGATGCGCTCTGTAGCAAATTGTCTGGTTGACATTTGAAGTGTTTGTTGCAGCTCACAGGCCAGAGCCCGCTACCGATTGCGCCATGGCTAAACCCTTATCACAGTACAGGAACAAAATGTTAAGATTGTATTCATCATCTGCAAATGTTGAAAGCAGGAATGGGCATGATACATGCATTTAACTTTTCTCGAACAATTCATGCAGAAATAGTTTCCTCTCCCTAGTGAGGTTGTAGAAGAAATAAAGCAGGAAATAAAAGTGCATGATCTGTGGCGGAATCCTAATGGAAAAGGAACAAATACATAGTTTTTGACGAACACAATGTATTCTACCCGCCACGCTCCTTTTGTTTGTTACAGTGATGTTAAGAAAAGTGTATGTGCGCTAAACGTTTTTCAACAAAACACTCAGCTTCCATAATAACTCAAATGAAACCATTAACACTCCATCCATCCACCTTTTGAATAAAAAGGACTAAATTAACAACTTAGAAAAAATGGATACATTTGTAGTCTTAGTGTAGAACACTGACCTCTCTTTTGGACATGAATTTAATGCATTCTTTTTGTTCCCTCGGTAGAATACAATAAAAACAGTCGAATGCTTCAAAACATGAATTTTCATATGGGCAGAGCAGGTTAATTACAAGGTTTTATTCTAAGCTACTTTCATGTTGACATGCTGATATCTCTCAACAGGAACTAGCGATTTAAAAATAATAATAATAATAATAATTCTTAATGTGAAGAGCCTTTGTTTGAACAACGCATTGTTTGATTTGTTCATAGAATTTTCGGAATATAGTTTCTTGTTGAAATTATGATTCGGCTGTGGAAGAATGCATTCTTATAATTTAAATGAAATGAAATTTTGTATAATTACAAATTCCTAATTGAAATGACGTTTTGAAAATCTTATTGTCTTTCCATTGTTCTTCATTAGACAATTCATTACACAATGAGCTGACATGTTCTTGCTTTTTTTTTTAATAAGCAATTTTGTTGATTTAGTTGTTAACCATAATAAAAAAAAAAGACCTGTTAATATAAAATCTGCAAATGTTGAATCGAGGCAGCTAGACTTCTTCATTTTTAAAGATGTTTCACCTTTGACTTTAATCCGAAAGGCTTCGCCAGTTCCGAACTGAACTCCCATGACCTGGCTGACAGAGAATCCACACAGATATGTTGATTTCAAAATCTCTCCTCTGTTCACTTCCTCACTTTGTCTCACTGGGAATTGATGCAGGCTCTATAACAGTTTTGGCTCCCCCACCTCAATGTTAACACCGACTTACATCATCAATTCCTCTCGTCACACAATGTGGTTAATGAGATAAACTTTGATACATGGCGAGGAGCGGCATTGTGTCAAAACCCTGAGGGGAAGTTCTCTGCTGCAGACACACAGACGTGAATTCATTGAATTTAGTTTGGTGGAGAATGGCTGCAACATTTATAAGTATGTTTCTTTGGCTATATTTTTTGTTTGACTCTTTGGGGTGAGATTCCGCTGAAATTAGATTCTGCGCACATACGCTGCTTTCACATTTTGTATTTATTTATGCAAGTTTTCTGGCTTACAGTGAGGCAAAGGTCGCAGCTCATCAGTGACCCGTTGAACCGTGGTTTATTTTAAAAATGGAAAATAGGTCTGAAGCTGATACGAGACCCCATCTGGCTGAATCTTTAGTGTGAAAAGGGGTATGTGTGTGTTCATTTACATAAAACAGGGGACTTGTGATCGACGATTTTCAATGCAGACGATATGACTTCCACACTGTAATTAATATTCTTAATGAGAACTTTGAGATGACACATTAAGCCATGCCACGGGACCAACATGCATCATACACCTTCCGAGAATAGAGATTTAATTGTACCTATTACTTAGTCTCCTGCTTGTGTTTTGCCTTGCCTACTGTGAATGCAATTGAACCCAGTTGTAAAGTAGAAAAATCTGACTTTCATTAAAGACACAATTAGGTTAAGATTACTGCTTAGTAAGTCATAAAAAAGTCCACTTTATGTACAACATTCTCTCCATTTTTCTCATGTACAATTAACCACTGATATACCAAATTATCTTCATGTTGTAATTCTGACATAAGCAGATCAGCCCCACAAAACTTGGTGTAATTTCACACCTCAGGGTTTTTCCTGGCTCAAAATGAGGCAGAGGTGGTATGATGGGTGAATACCGATACCAGGTACCAGTATCAGTGCCAATATTATTTTAAGGTAACAGTGACCTATAGGCCGCCCTCCTGAAGCCATTTTACGATGAGGGACAAAAATTTGAAATTATATAAATACAAAGTTGCCATTAATTTGTGTCATTTTTTTAAACTTCAATAATTAAAAAATTCTGCCACTTGTTCATATTAAATTATAAATATAGTTAAGTGTTGTTGTAAAACACAATTATGTTTATACTGTGTTTTTATGACTTTGGTAATGGCTGGAACGCGCCACCTCTGCCTCACAACCAGGAACTGGTGCGTGTGCAACGGTTGCGCCATGATCTGTTTCTTCTTTGGTACATTAAAGTTGAAGAAAAGAAAGCTGTTACCTCTTTGGTTGTTGCTTCAAGACTTCCGACTTCCGGGTTTTCACCCATCAACTTTGTTTCCCTTTCCGGTTTGCAACGTGTGGGCCGCGTCCCGGGAGCGCGCGGTGGGGGGTGCGAGTGTTGGAACGCGGCCAGCAGTGGCCGGATACGGTGCTGATGTGTAAAACATGTGTAAAACATGTGAAATACGCTATGAAATAGTTTGAATATCAGCAAGTCCACACAATCGGTCACTTTTATTAGCGGCAAACACACACACACAAAATGAGATTCCAGCTGAAATTGTGGGACTCAAATAGATTTTCACTTTATTTTAGTTGGTTAAAGGTTGTAATCCAAAGTTATTAAAGTGACTCACCTCAAGCTTTTTTTTCGTAACACTGGCACTTTGCAGTTTTTCTGCAGCCATTTTCCACATGTTGCTCTTCCTTCTCTTATCTAATTTCCAACACACACAAATACCCACACTCGTAAATGGCAAGCACTGACTTTTGACTCACCGTCGTCATGACAACAAGTCGAGGTGGACACACAAAATGACACTGCTTTTAGAGCCAGGAATTTACTCCGCCGGAGGCAAGATTTAATGCAGGTACCCATCGCTCAGGGTAAACATTCACTAAATGAATGACCTACCGTTTCACATCATGGGTGGTGTGGCTTGTGGCTGTACAATGTCGAACATACTTCAAGTTTAGACAATGCTGGAGAATTATGAGGCGGTCCGCCTTTGTATTTATTCCGTTCTCTTTATGTATTTTACCAGTTCTACTGGCAACCAGATCAGCCACGCAGCATGATGCTACCACCACCGTGCTTAACAGCTAGTACTGGTTATTGTGGCTAAAGAAGTCAGCATACGCTCCATCTGATCATGAGTCAACATTCCTTGGTCCATTTGGTCAGTTGCAGACCTATATCAAACCTGAAGGTGTCAGTGTTGAGCCCTCATTTCATGATGTTGATTTCTGGCTGTGTTGCCAGCATCTTCCAGTTCTTGAGTGGCCAGGGCTAAAGTTGTTCTTGGAATAGTTACAACCATCTGAGCTAATTTTCTTTTTTCACGAGATGGACGCTTTTGCTGATTTATGTAAATCTGTTGTACTGTGTTGGTGAATCCATTGGCGGACATCCCAACTTTCACTTGCTTCCAAAAGAAGCAGATGGGCATATTTACATTTGAACAAATCAGACAATGCTGACAGATTTGCTACGCCTCTCATTTCTGAGTGCTGCCGTTTTTACATGCTGGCGTATTCTGACGAAAAACTTCTTTAAAATGGTTTAAAAAAAATAATAATACATTATTAATACTCTTTTTACAACAAATGCACACCCTCTTGTTAGTATCGTAAATTATGTTCTTAATTACCATCTGGAATTTCTTCGCCTCACATCTGTAGTGACACACGGACTGAACACACTCTTTTGTTATTGAAAGCTTGGACATACTATGGCTAAGGGAGTTGAGATTTTCTACAAGCAAGGTCTTTAAATCTTTTTGAACGGCAAGAAATTGACAGCAAGAAAATGAGCTTCTACACTGAATTTAATAAGTCTACACACTCCTTTTCAAATGACAGGTTTTGGGATGTAAAAAAATGAAACTGAGATGAATTATGACGTATAACCTGAACAAATCAATTGAAACTAACCTTAAATATAGTTCAGATGTTTTAATAGGTTTTTGCTGACAAACTTGGAGTCTCGTCGTGCAGCACAAACCATGATGAGCAGAGAGATCTTATTGCCCGAAGCTAAGGCTTAAGTACTGGCTATTTGCTACATGTGACTTGTGACTTTATATGTCCAGGCTATGGGTTCGGGTAGGAAGCCTTATTGTGATCTGAAGAGGGCTGTGCACAGGCAATACTCTCGCGGTCTGACAAACTTGGAGCGTTTTTGCAAAGAAGAGTGGGCAAATATTGCCACACCATGAGGGTTTGCATATGTGTACATTTTTTAAGTGAGTTTTGCAAGTTATGGTTGACGTTAAAGGCGGAAAAACATTTTAAATTAATATTCTTGGTCTCAGTTTTTACATCACAAAAAACAGGCATTTGAACAGGGTGTGTAGACTTTTAATATGCACCGCATGTATATTTGTCGCCATTATACAAGTTTCTACAGTGACAACCCGCACAAGTATTTTTTTTCCTCCCTGTCCTTTATGTTCTGCTACTGTGATTTAGAGGTTCTGCTCCCCGTCTTCATCTCTGCCGCAGGCTAGCACAGCTTTCAGCTTCTGTCAGTGTTGAGGGGAAGCTTATATTGACCCATAAATTAGCTCTATGGCTCTGTCACATCCAAACTGCTTTGAGAAATGATTGACTCTGTTTTCTGTTAGCTGGAGAAGAGAAAAGCAAAGACAGGACGTTTTATACTCCTCTTCTAGAAGGTGCACATTAGGAAAGTGGAAACCAACGTATATTATCCACGATAAGGCCAAACAGACATCACAACACACGAGGTCTTTATCAAAATGTGTGCTAAGGTCCCTTTTTTTTTATAGTTGCCCCTCAGAAATAACAACTGAGAAATAACATCGAATCCTGCTTCACTTATTCATGAGTGCTCACTCTTGATGCCACACCAGGGGGCACACTCACACATGCACCGTTTTGACAGGAGCTTCCATAAATGTTATATAGCACGATTGAAGCCATTTTCATGAGAAAGTGCCATCCCCAACAACTCTCAAGTTCAAACTGGTGCGCACCATTTGTCAGGAATGCCATCCACTTTTTCCACCTGTTTTTACTCCAAGAAGTTCTGAACTACCTTTGAGGCACAGCTCGCTTTCACAAAGCAAATGAGGGGATATAAACTTTGGGTAGCAAAGCTTATTACTGATGCATTGAACTTACAATTGAAGTCCTCCCTGTGCAGTTCAGTAAAACAAGTCTGCAGTGGATTCAAATTTGTTTTTATGTCCTCGTATTTTTTTTTTTTCAAGTACAGCCTCTACTGCAAATAGCCTATTGGATTTGCAGGTAGCAGGACTTGAAACAGAGATAATTAGATGGGGTTTTTTTTGCATCTAGAACATAACATTTCCACAGTATAACTTTGACTGTTGTGAGCTCTTATGATAGGGAGATATAAATCATGTGAAAATAAATTGGCCCATCTGAAATATAATTACACATAGACACTATTAATAATACACATACAAACAACAAGAAGCATAGGTTGAATGAAAGGCCTAAGGAAGAAATAAAAATGTGATAATGAATATAGTATACGCTATAGCAATATTTGTAAAATGGTATCAAATTTAGAGATATGAAATTCACATAGTCCGTCCGTCCGTCCGTCTTCTTCCGCTTATCCGGGGTCGGGTCGCGGGGGCAGCAGCTTTAGCAGGGAAGCCCAGACTTCCCTCTCCCCAGCCACTTCAGCCAGCTCATCCGACGGGACCCCAAGGCGTTCCCAGGACAGCCGAGAGACATAGTCTCTCCAGCGTGTCCTGGGTCGTCCCCGGGGCCTCCTGCCGGTAGGACATGCCCGGAACACCTCCCCAGGGAGGCGTCCAGGAGGCATCCGAACCAGATGCCCGAGCCACCTCAACTGGTTCCTCTCAACGTGGAGGAGCAGCGACTCGACGCTGAGTCCCTCTCGGATGACCGAGCTTCTCACCCTATCTCTAAGGGAGAGCCCGGCTACCCTGCGGAGGAAACTCATTTCGGCCGCTTGTATCCGGGATCTTGTTCTTTCGGTCACGACCCACAGCTCGTGACCATAGGTGAGGGTAGGAACGTAGATCGACCGGTAAATCGAGAGCTTCGCCTTTCGGCTCAGCTCCTTCTTCACCACAGCGGACCGATACAGCGTCCGCATCACTGCAGACGCTGCACCGATCCGCCTGTCGATCTCCCGCTCTAACCTACCCCCACTCGTGAACAAGACCCCAAGATACTTGAACTCCTCCACTTGGGGCAGGACCTCCTCCCCGACCCGGAGAGGGCACTCCACCCTTTTCCGACTGAGGACCATGGTCTCGGATTTGGAGGTGCTGATCCTCATCCCAACCGCTTCACACTCGGCTGCGAACCGCTCCAGTGAGAGCTGGAGGTCACGGCTTGAAGAAGCCAACAGCACCACATCATCTGCAAAAAGCAGAGATGCAATGCTGAGGCCACCAAACCGGACCCCCTCAACGCCTCGGCTACGCCTAGAAATTCTGTCCATAAAAGTTATGAACAGAATCGGTGACAAAGGGCAACCTTGGCGGAGTCCAACCCTCACCGGAAACAAATTCGACTTACTGCCGGCAATGCGGACCAGACTCTGACATCGGTCGTACAGGGACCGAATGGCCCGTATCAGGGGGCTCGGTAACCCATACTCCCGAAGCACCCCCCACAGAACTCCCCGAGGTACACGGTCAAACGCCTTCTCCAAGTCCACAAAGCACATGTGGACTGGTTGGGCGAATTCCCACGCACCCTCGAGGATCCTGCTGAGGGTGTAGAGCTGGTCCACTGTTCCACGGCCGGGACGAAAACCACACTGCTCCTCCTGGATCCGAGATTCGACCTCCCGACGGACCCTCCTCTCCAGCACCCCTGAATAGACCTTACCTGGGAGGCTGAGGAGTGTGATCCCTCTAAAGTTGGAACACACCCTCCGGTCCCCCTTCTTAAAAAGGGGAACCACCACCCCGGTCTGCCAATCCAGAGGCACCGTCCCCGATGTCCACGCGATGCTGCAGAGACGTGTCAACCACGACAGCCCCACAACATCCAGAGCCTTCAGGAACTCCGGGCGGATCTCATCCACCCCCGAGGCCCTGCCACCGAGAAGCTTTCCAACCACCTCGGCGACTTCGACCCCAGAGATAGGGGAGCCCACTTCAGAGTCCCCAGACCCTGCTTCCTCAAAGGAAGGCGTGTTGGTGGAATTGAGGAGGTCTTCGAAGTACTCTCCCCACCGGTTCACGACGTCCCGAGTCGAGGTCAACAGCACTCCGTCTCCACTATACACAGTGTTAACGGTGCACTGCTTTCCTCTCCTGAGACGCCGGATGGTGGACCAGAATTTCCTCGAAGCCGTCCGGAAGTCGTTTTCCATGGCCTCACCGAACTCCTCCCATGCCCGAGTTTTTGCCTCAGCGACCGCCAAAGCCGCATTCCGCTTGGCCAGCCGGTACCCGTCAGCAGCCTCCGGAGTCCCACAGGCCAAAAAGGCCCGATAGGACTCCTTCTTCAGCTTGACGGCATCCCTTACCGCTGGTGTCCACCAGCGGGTTCGAGGATTGCCGCCACGACAGGCACCAACCACCTTACGGCCACAGCTCCGATCGGCCGCCTCAACAATTGAAGCGCGGAACATGGTCCACTCGGACTCAATGTCCCCCGCCTCCCCCGGGACAATGGAGAAGCTCTGCCGGAGATGGGCGTTGAAACTCTTTCTGACAGGGGATTCTGCCAGACGTTCCCAGCAGACCCTCACAGTACGTTTGGGCCTGCCTGGTCGGACCGGCATCTTACCCCGCCATCGGAGCCAGCACACCACCAGGTGGTGATCAGTTGACAGCTCCGCCCCTCTCTTAACCCGAGTGTCCAACACATACGGCCGCAAGTCCGATGACAAGACTACAAAGTCGATCATCGAACTACGGCCTAGGGTGTCCTGGTGCCAGGTGCACATATGGACACTCTTGTGCTTGAACATGGTGTTCGTTATGGACAGTCCGTGGCGAGCACAGAAGTCCAGTAACAAAACACCACTCGGGTTTCGATCGGGGGGGCCATTCCTCCCAATCACGCCCCTCCAGGTCTCACTGTCATTACCCACGTGAGCGTTGAAGTCCCCCAGTAGAACGAGGGAGTCTCCAGGGGGTGCGCTCTCCAGCACACCCTCCAAGGACTCCAGAAAGGGTGGGTACTCTGAACTGCTGTTCGGTGCATAAGCACAAACAACAGTCATGACCCGTCCCCCCACCCGAAGGCGGAGGGAGGCTACCCTCTCATTCACCGGGGTAAACCCCAACGTACAGGCGGCTAGCTGGGGGGCAATGAGTATGCCCACACCTGCTCTGCGCCTCTCACCGTGGGCAACTCCAGAGTGGAAGAGGGTCCAGCCCCTCTCGAGAGGATTGGTACCAGAACCCAAGCCGTGTGTGGAGGTGAGTCCGACTATATCTAGTCGGAACTTCTCAGCCTCGCACACCAGTTCGAGCTCCTTCCCTGTCAGAGAGGTGACATTCCATGTCCCCAGAGCTAGCTTCAGTAGCCGGGGGTCAGACCGCCAAGGCCCCCGCCTTTGGCTGCCACCCAACTCACTGCGCACCCGACCCCTTTGGCCCCTTCCACCGGTGGTGAGCCCATGGGAAGGGGGACCCACGTTGCCTTTTCGGGCTGTGCCCGGCCGGTCCCCATGACATAGTCAATTTGATAAAAAAATATAATAAGTAATGTGTACAGTAGAGATTGAATGTATAAACAAGTCATATTGCGATTATAGAATGGATATATAAAAAAGTTGGAAAATACAAACTGACGAGATAGACCAGGGGAAGCATATGTCAAACAGACAGGACGCCAAATCTGAATCCATACAAAAATCAGATGCTTCAAACAAGGATTAGTTGATCAAAAGATAAACATCCAGATTCAGCAGCGCATGTAATCCCCATGGTCATGGTCACAGTTGGGATTTGTAATCCTTGATAACCTTTTCCAAGGTTCCGGCATCATTTCCACAAGTGTTAAAAAAAAAAAAAAAAAAAAAGGCGACATAATATATGGATTGTGATGGATAGTAATATATGGATTAGTAATAATTATTGACAATAGAAAAAAATAAATGAACCAAATTATAGAATAAATTGATTTAGTGTCTGAAGTTTGTCACAAGTCGACTGCAGAGAATGGAACGAAACACATTAGTGGTGTGAACATTCCCCCGTAGAGCTACCTGGTGGAACAAAAAGATCACCATGAAGATTGTTTGTGGATGACTGTGCTTTCTGTCATTGGACATTGATCCTGCCCCATTCGTAAAGCACTTATTAGTTCACTTTGATCTGGTTGTGTTTGCCCTTGACTACCCTCACACCCCGTTGTTTAATGAACTCGCAAGTGCGAACAGCTCACCGTAATCCCTTTGTGTCACTCACCTGCCTTTTAAACACATTATCTGTGCATGTTGTCCTCTTGCCCCTTGCTGTCACCCATTCTTCATCTTTTCCCCCGATTGTTTGTTACCTTCTCTTCACCGAAGCGTTATCTATTAACTGCTTTAAATTACAGTGACAGTATTGGAAGTGGTGCATTATCTCCGGAAATTCCCCTGAAGATTCCTATTGTGTATATTATTGCCGCGCAAGCATTTAATCGGCACAATATTATATTAAATAGCCGGGCCTGATGTGCGATTTCTATTCCCCTGTGGCAAACCAGATACTACAAGGTACAATTTCTAGTGGCTATTGTTGTCATTAATATTTCAAAATTCTGACTTGGGTGCGATACCTGTGTAAAGTACCTTGATAAGCGATACTGACTTGATAACATGGCAAAAATCTAAAACATCAGTGGAATCATTGATCGCAAAATGGTGAACTTCTATTATTATTATCATCGTCATCATCATCATTATTATTATTATTATTATTATTATTATTATTGTACATCCTCTTAAGGGAAAAAATGACAGCAGTTCAGCATTTTATCAAAATTTAAAAAAATCCCATATCTCCTAAAATTTGTAGACGTGTTACAAAAATTGTTGGAAAACATAAGTGAAAATGAGCATACAACTCTATTAGTTTTAAATGTCGGTTTTACAGTAAACTTAAACAAAGTGACAAACTTGGAACATGAACCAAGCACGTTAGCCCTTATTTGGACAGCTGTTTGCTATCTGCCGAACCGCGCACATCACATTCAGGGAGGTTATGCTTAAAAAGACCTTTACAGAAAGACGTGGTCTTTTATTATTGTTTACGGTGGTGATGTATTGTGGTACATTTCACTTGTACAACTCTTGGTTACTCATTAGTTGACAACAAGATTAATCGTCGCCAATGGCTTCAGCGCAGATTTTCCCAATCCCAGAACTTTTTTTTTTTGAGGAGCTCCAAGTGTTTAACTGTTTTTTAAATCAAAACTGCATAAATTAAGTATTTGGTGATTGTACTGTATTTTTGGAAGCTTAATGTTGATATTAAATGGGAAAAAACTTAGTTGGGCTTATGGAGCCAGTGTTGTGCAGTGGAAGAGCGTGCATGCATAAATGTTTGCTTATCTTAAAAGCGGAAATCTCAATTTAGTTGCTTTAATCGTAGCATCATAAATGAAGATTTTCTCTCCCTTAAACAAGCCCGGAATGGAAGTAATAAAACAGACAAGCAGAGCGAGTCCATTAACTATATTAATTACCTCTGATTGGTATTCGTAGACAAGCTTCTTCAGCGCCACAGAGATCAATTCTCCACTGTGGACCCCCAGTCAACACGTAAATTCTCAGGGGAGGCTTGATGAGATCTTTTCACAATGAGGTTTGATTTTTTTTTCTTTCCCGGAAACCTTTATAGCCTGAAACAATTTCATTTTTAATTTATGTTTTTCTTGTACAATGCACAGCACCTTATTGCCGTATTCTGTTCTCCTTTGTTAAGCACCCTGGTAGCTGTTGATGAAAATAATGGATTCTCATATGTAATATTGTTCACTATATCCTAAACCTTCTTTTGTTTTTTTACTCTGCAGTTTCAAATTTTCACGCAGCTCCATTTAGTTTCTGATGAAGTGGTACATTGAAGCAGTACTATAAAATCAATACATTAGTACTTGAAGTACATAGTGAATCAGTGCCCATCTTTCAACAGGATACAATTGGATGAGTTTATCTTTGTAAACATGGGCCATTCCAGACATTTGCCCTCTGTACAGTTGCCAGTTTTGCTCTCGTTGCTGCGGTGTGAATATTTCACACAAAAAATCATCTTATGTCTCGGTATTATGTTCATCTTTTTGTCCTTGAAATAAATCTAAATTGAGGGATTAGCAGTGAAATTGGAATTGGAGTTCAGATGGAAAGGCCTTTTTAGGGCTGGACCATTCTGAGGCTTACCATGACTACTTCCTTTCCTACACAGCAATCGAAGGTAACGCCACATGAAACCACAGGGATTCAGACAGAAGCTACAAAACTACAAAGAGATGAACACACACTGACACACAAAAAGCCATCCTGCGTTTTTCTCCAGCATGTCTTGTTTGATTTTTCTTTTGAGCGTTGCTCAGTTTGGTTCAGAAAGTGCAAAGGCAATAACTGTGTGACATTTTTTTAGCATTCTGCTGCTCATAGACTGCAGAGTAAAGGTCGCAGAATCATCGCTGGTTGAAACAGTAGACCATAGAATAAAATTAACCTGGTTAAATCCACAATGCAAATGTCTCAGGTCAAGTTAATAAACAGTGGTTTGCGGAAGCAACTACTGTTCATCATTCTGTAGTAAAATATAAGCGAGCCTGTAAATAAACTCCCAAAAGTCTGCATATTCCCAATGATGTGAGGAAAATAGGCTGCAGTTGGCATAATTAAAAAAAAAAGAAGAAGAAAAAAAGTAGTATTCAACTGATATTCGTGGCTGATAAGGAGAGAGCTCACCTGCAAATAGAAACTGTTCCCTGTTAGCAATTTAGCTGGACTATATTTGCTATATTAATAGTTTAAACTGCAAATAAACATGATCATCTAACACTCTTAAAATGTTCAATCTCTTAAAGATGATTCGATTTACCCCCAAAAAAGTCACAAACACGGAGACACACTAGAAGTGATGAGAAGTATGCTAAATGGCATTAAATATAAATCATCATACACATCAAGCCATCAATTTTTATACTGAAACAATCCCAGCTGACTTTAGGCAAACGGCCAACAACAAATTGGCAACAGTGTAAAAACATGTATTGACTTGGCGTACTAATAATAACCCCTGGTCCATTTGAAAAGTTTTCAGTAACACAAATATGTTCAGATTAAAACAAAAACAAAGTTTTGATGTTGGAGGGCAAGTGGTAAGAAATGCTGATGGCCAAATGACCTTCGGCTCAAGTCCTCTCTCCCACAGAGGGCTTAACTCATGGCTAAATTTTTCGTGAGCAAAGCACCAAAAATCCAAAAAGTACTCTGTGTTCACTATGCCATTACTGTTTTCTGAACAGATTAAATACAGGAATAAGTCATTTCTTTGAATGCATGTTGCATGTATGCACCAAATCTTCCAAACACCCTCAATCCTGTCTGGAACTCATCTAAAGGGTGCAGACATCGCTCCTTGCAATAGGGCTGTCACTATCAAATATTTTTTGAATTTATTATTCTATCGATTATTAAATTGATTAATCGGACAAAATGTTATTTTGTTATTTAAACCATTCCCCACCACCACCGATTACCGTTTATTAACGTATGTGTTTTTTTTGGTATTGTTACACAATTAAGTAATATCACACTGGAGAGATTGATACTCACCAACCTTTTTGAAACGGATTCACAATCAGAATCAAAATCATCTTTATTTGCCAAGTATGTAAAAACAAAAACAAATTTGTCTCAGGTAGTATAAGATACACTAGTATTATCAGAACAAGCAACTACACTATGACAGAGACGTGACACGTAAGCACAGAGTTTTTACATAATGTAAGATAACCATAAAGGTACGTTTTTGAAAAACAGCTATTTTGACCTTTCATTGTCTCTTTTGTCTAAAAGATACATTAAAACTTTTTGTGCAACTGTTTGAATAAAACTCTTAACATTTATTTTAAATACTGCCAACCACCTTCTTCTTGTCACAGTGAAATGTTTTTTCATGTGAGACGGCCGCAATAGTATGTCACATACTAGAAATTTGGCTATAAGTATATTCTTATATGAGATAAGCAGGTAGAAAAAAAGGGGATTCAGCTGTTTTTAAATCCACCATCGGCTGTTCATAAGTGGATTTCAGTTTTCCATCTCTTAGAATCAATGATGGCTTTTCAAGTTACTGCTGCTTAACTGAAGCTTTGGGATGACTTTGCCGCAGCTTACACTGTCGCTGTATGACCAGTAAAATAAATAAAAAAAAATAAAATTAAAAGGTAGCCTACTGCTTTTCCTGTTCAGGTACAGTAATCTGAATCCTCTCCGAGCTGACCTGGACTTGTAGCCACATAATCACAGGCCACACCAACGTCACACTTAGTGGGAATTGAACCCACGCTGCTTGCACGGAAGTCAAGCTGTTCACCACAAGACTTTTCCTCCTTCATTTTTAGTCCATCCAGGAAAGGTGCTTATAAATAACTGGGTTTCTGGCATGCATGCCCACCACCCATTATGAAATTACACAATTACTGTAAATACATTTTTGCGTCATTTTCAAAAATGTTTGTAAGCAAGCAGCAAGAGTTTGGTCAGATTGTGATATCACAATTTAGGTGTAATTAAAAAAAAATAATGTATATTTTTTTATAATTCAGATTTGGTGCTCAAAACAGCTCCACCCCTTGTTGTCATGGTAGCACGAAACCACACGTCTGGCACACCCCACAGTGTAGGGTTGAAGGATGAGCAGTGAGTCATTTGCATGAGACAGGACAGCCTCTTTAAAATAGGCTGCTCGGTAACTGTGTTAATTAATGGAGCAATCTGTATCCTTCATACATAATTATCCAGTATGGACATAAAAATAGGATATCTCACATTGCACTCAAAATTCCCACAAATTTGTGAGCATAGAATTGTCTAAAACATCCAAAAATAATTCTATACAGCCCATGATTGATCTCTGCCGTATTACCTTTAGCCATTTAATGGGCACGTGAATATATTAAACACTGCTGTGCTGCATACATTTTCTGGCATTTTATATACAAATCATTATGTAATAGTGTCTCAGAAACACGGTGTTACTCTAAAATCTTTGCCAGACAGAAAATATCTGGAATCAACAGAAGTTTCATGTTTATTTGGGATTTTGTGTCATACTTATCCCTCCAAAGCAGTGGTAGCCACTTGAGCTCTGTGCATATTTCCGCTGTGATTAAAAAGTGAAAGTTTATTTTTTGCCAGGGCACAGGCGAGTAACTGGCATCATTAGAAAGGTCAGGTCTTGTTTTTTTTCAATTGCTATGCGAACTAACGGGCTGTAATGAATACTTCATGAGCCAGAGGGATAGGAATTTGGACGCCATTTGCATCTGGAGGGCACTAAGAGCTAAGAAGTGAGAGTTTTTGGATTATTGAAAAAGAGAGGAATTGGAACGGAGATCATTTACTGGTACACTCATCACAGAGGTGGCATTTCCACAACATTCTTTTCAACTGAAAATCTATTTAAAACTGTGTTCTTTTTCCTTGTGTTTTTTTTTTCAAAGCAACATTTATCGTTAACACTGAAAGGCTTTGACCGTAAGAGGATTACTTCTAATATTGGGGGAAGCGAGGGCACAGTTGCAGAATTTGTGCTACCCAAGATAACCACTTGAGTTTCTCCAGCAAAGTGTGCATCTGCTGCGAATGTAACCACCAGTGGACCATCGGTTTAGATTTTGTAATGCCGTTTTGTTTTATCAAGGTGAAAATCAACATCAAATTCTAAATCCATATCTGGGACAACAAAGGGTATACAATGGGAAATGCGCTTTTGGATAATCAAGCATAATGTATATGTGCAGTGTTTTTTTTTTTTTTTTTGCTGCACAGAACCTTCTTGGTTCAGCCCAGTATGAAGCGCCACTCAATGTCAATTTCAAAAGCCGAAACCAAAAACTTGGTTGTTGTCGTGTGAACGTATCCTTAAAACTTGAGGTGTGTGAATAATGGACTCTCGAGTCAGAGGGTGGAGGATGTCATCAAGATAAAGGGTAACCACTCTGTAGTCGTCCGTCCCATAACAGCAATGCATGCAAAAAGGCAAGCTTTCACCTGTGCGGACCAGACTAAGTGAATTCCCGCATCCTCTAAAAGCCAAGTGTGCATCCTTCTTGGCCTAATCAGCGACACGCTCATTGATTACCATAGTGACTGCATTTCGATTAGTCTCTCGTGATGAATGAGTCGGACCTTGTTTCCCCGCTCAGACGCTCTCAGGCGCTCACACCTAAGGATCAATACATTATTCTGATTTGTTGCTTTCTAATCTAGACAAGATGAAATACCTGGGAAGAGAAGCTGTTTTTTTTTTTTTTTTTTTTTTTTAAATGTATATACGCTGTGTGTGGATGTAATGCACTTCTGAGGTTGCCTCACCCCATTTTAGCACATTTCCTGCAGCTGAAATTGCCTAGTTTTCCACATGGATGCTCCGCTCCACAACACCGTGTGAGTTAGTGAAGGCGCGCGGCCACTCTGCAGTAGGCTGACAGAATTTGATTAATGAACTCAATCAAAATGGGGAGGAAAAAGCGCAGACTAATTTTGTGCACATGAAAATGAAAAAGTGAAAGCAAATTGAATTACCATCGGAAATCAAAACAGTCTTGAAACGAATGCGCTAGCGATAATTGGCTAATTTTGCTATTATATGACGTCATATGTTAGAGACGTTTTCACGACGAGCTCGATTTCAGATGAAAAGGGGAATATTTTTTTACAGTGGCGGCATAACTGCTTTACATAATAATATACCAAGTAAAAAAAGTAAATAAAAAGAGAGCAATGATGATGACATGTCAAATCGGTAAAATTACCGAATGAACAATACTAAGCTCTCCAGGGGAAAAAAAAAGAATATACCAAGTAAAGCCAATGTTGCTCCTTCCATATGTTTAGAGACTGTCAAGAGCCATTTGGTTGTGTAGACTGGACAAACAAGCTAACTGCAGTCTGTTTGGGTCTCCTGTGAATTTGCCCCGACTCTCCTTTTTGCGTGCCTCGCTCAGGACAAACTACATCATGTCCTTATTTTAGCTGTGCTTGTTTATCCGCCGTTCACATTTTCTAACTTGTTCCGCAGTAGGCAACCTCTCTATCCTGCGCTGGCTGACGTCCAAGCAGATGATTTTTGTTGTTGTGATATCATCACTGATAATTAAATACCTTTTTACGGACACAAAAGCTTTATCCGAGGATGCACTGCTTTAGGCATAAGAGGAAGATGCTCAGGGAAGGAAAAGTTTCAAATCAAAGTCTTCCACATAGTTGTTGTTGTTGTGGTCCCATGATGATGTTTCTTCTCAAGAGGGTAGGTTGAAAATTGGGTGACTGGGCTTGGCTACAGCATATTAAAATTCTTGCGTGTGCCCATTTGCCTCAAGTCAATAGAATGTCTTCTATAGAATAAGGCATTCTAAGCCCCTAGAACTCTCAACAGTGCAACTACTTAGAGATCATCCTAAAATTTCAGGGATATGATAGATCTAAAGTCAAACAAAAATGAGACAAGATCAGCTGATTTCTCTCATCTTCCATTTTTTTTTAAAAAAATAAGTCGCGTTTTCTGTAGCGTTGTTGTGTGAACCATTTTACCAGCACAGCAATAATGAAGGAAAAGGGTCAAAACTGAAAAGGAATTAATCACACAGCGGCGTTCATCTGTTAACTACCGTAATTCTTAATTCAATTGCCTTAAGATCTCATCGTGAGGCTACATTTGAAATCCACACAAACTGATCGTAAAACAGACTACGTGCTAAGAAAACGTTACGAGAAATTTGCAGAATAACGTTATAGACTGCACACATAATACAACGTTATTTCTTCCTATACATTGTTAATTTGTCAACAAAAATCCAAAGCTGTCACTTGGTCAATTCATTGCCTTAACTTGTGAGCAAAGTGCAAGACTGTGGCAGTGGACTCAAAATCAATTCACAACAAATAGACCCATATTGAAATATATATATAAAAAAAAAAGAGATGTCAAGCTGTTTATTGCCACTTCGAGTTGAAATTCATTGTCAGACGAATCAAAAAATGACATGTTTATATATATTTTTTTTTAAAAAAAAGCATCGCCAGGCGGTTTTTAGTTGCAAGTGTTGTCAGGGAAAGAGTTCATCTCATAAATCAAGGCAGTTGGCTTGAACCAATAACATAAAGCTCAATGACAGTTATGCATAGCACACATGCATCTTTTTTTTTTTAATACGGCAATTATTGTTCCGTCTTTTTAATCAAACATATCAAAGCCATCCCGTTACACACAAATAGATATTGTTTTATCTGACCTTCCCCAAGTGATTAATCATTTAGTTTGTGCCATTGAGATTATTGTATTAAGTAAACCAAGCAGGATAAAAGAATTGCGTGGGTGGCCAAAAATCAAAATGAGTCTTAAGCGGTTCCATTCAGTGCACTTCGTGATGTAATTAATCATACAGTGGAAGTGATGAGCTAGTGTGAGGTAAGCAGAGCCATTGTTTATCGTCTCGGTTTATCTCACTTTTGTGTTTTTCTTCGGATCCATTTCAGTGTCTGCACATCTGTTTACGGCCGTCCCAACATTCCGCGAATTTTGGGTTTCCGAGCCAGTTATTGGATAAGATAGGATAAATTGCGGAGCTTTTTAGATTAGAAGATCTACACTTGACTCGTGGTGACTCATGGTCCAGGCCAGCTCCATTTGTTCTTGTGCACACTCTTAATATCATGAATCCGTTAGAGGTTTTAATTTACCAATATAACGTATTGATTTTTCAGTGGAATAGAGCTTCACATTGTTTCTAATAGTTTCTTCCTTTCATGTCGCTAAATAAATTATATATAGTGGAACCTTGATGAATAAAACAGATCTGTTCTTATTTTACTTATAATTTTTTAATTGTCTTTGAACATTTGCATAGCTGTTTAGATAAAGTTTTGTGAAACTTTTGAGGCATATTTTTTTATGTAGGTTCAATGTATTTAATTGCACAGCTTCTGGGACTTTCAACTGCTGAGATTTCACTCTGCCTAATGCGGCCTGTAAGTAGATCGTTCATGCATATTGAATACTTAGAAACAGGAAGCTTTTTTTTTTTCAAATTCAAATTTTGTTCTCATTCATTCATATAGCATACAAAGAACCAAAATATTGGTAAGTCACTCGCCTCGTTTTAGTACACAATCTTAAGAAAATATACAAAAATGACACAAGGTGGCGCTGCTTGTCTGATGCTACTGTTGAAAGCCGCCAATTTTTGCGGTTCGAGTTCAACCAGTTAAAAATCAAGAAAAAGCCAAGAAAAAGAATGCTTAGTTGTTTCGTTTTTAGGGGCTTTTATCTCCATGGTCAAGAAACAAGTGTGTCCATTTCAGTGACATTTACTCCTTAACATATGCGCAATCTAGTTCTGCTCAGGCTCGCACGTACACGCAAACGCCTTTGCATTTAAAGCAGTACATGCTTTCAGGCCTCCTACATTTGGAATTCAAACGGCAATCGCCAGCGTCTGCTGCACTCCCGTCAAGAGACACACAAACACACACATTTATTAAGATCATCATTCAGGAGGCAGTTAGCCTGTCCGGAGTGGGAGTTAAAATGTTTCTCTTCTGTTTGGTGTTATCGGGAGTGTTGCAATAGTGTGCGCACACACAGTCTCAGGTGTTAATACACACTCGCTCCTTTGCCCCGTGGCACAATTAACATTCACGTTGTGCAACAATAATAGTCATAATGGTAGAATTTATAGTTCTACTAAGACTAATATCGTTTTAAGTATGTCACATTGCTTCCCCCGTGTTCTAAGCCGATTCCGACTTCCACTGGCTAACTGTTGTGAGGAGGCAGTTTGCATACCCTCACATCCATATTGCCATTTTTTTCTCACCAGATCCAATCAGTCAACGTGCGGCCAGGTAACAAAGATGTTAACACATCGTCTTCATCGTGGCAGCATCTGGTCCAATTTGCAATCATTCCTTTCTAGGAAATGTAAATGGTCCGATTCGACCTCATTTTTACATTGTCAGTGCATTCAAGGACTAGATGGCAGTATGGCTCAGAGGGCAGAGTGGGGTCCCTTAGGGACCACCTACATGTGACGTACTTAACATCAGCACCAGTACATATTCATCATGGTAACAGACACCGTTTTCTAGTTGTTTTTGATCGAATGGATTGACATTATTTGCCCTAAAGGCATCCTCAGGCTATGACAAAGCATGCCACCAGGCCTAAAAGGACTTACTGATGTTTCTCTCATTCCAGAGAATGTCCTCTTTTTGTTTTCTTTTTTTGGGAAAACCCTTCATCCTAAATCACATAGCGCTGTAATTTTAGAATTTTATTCCCCTCAACTTGGACTATATAAAATGTTTAACTTATTCTATGTCCAGGTTTCCTTTTTTTTTTTTTTTTTTTTAATTTTGCTTCTCTTTCCCAGGAGAGCTCAGTATTGTTCATTCGATTTGACATCATCATTGCTCTCCTTTAAAAAAAAAAAAAAAAAGTTAAAAATATATATATATATATATATATATATATATACATATATATACACACACACATATATATATATATATATATTTTTTTTTGTATGTGGGTGAGCATGTGCGTGTGCGTGCGCGTGCGTGCACGTGTGTATTCATCAGCTCACCTAAAGCCCATTAAAAAAAAATCCCATACTAATAATATAATATAATAATAAATTGCCAAACGCAGAAACATCAATGTAAGTTATCACGATGTAGTGGCTGTCGCTAACAGACAGAATTAAGTAACCAGAATTAGGTTTAAAAATTCTATATACGTAGACCATGTTTCTATAAATTTTGATATTTGGTTTTTATTTGAGGCAGATATTTTTTCCATTAAAATGTGATTTATGAGGAGGTTAGACCATTGGTCGATATTCAGAGTTTGTTTATTTTTCCAGTTAACAAGAATTGTTTTTTTAGCGATAGTAAGGGCTACAAGTGTAGATTGAAATTGTTTATGTGATAAGTCAGTTGTTGTTAGGTCACCTAGCAAACACAAGTTTGGAGATAAAGGTATCCTACAGTCCAAAATAGCGGATATGTCCAGGTTTCCTGATGTCCTTAAAAGAAGGAAGGGAACGTAACACCAAATGCCTTTTCAATACTACAAAAAAAACTTATTTTAGATGACGGAAACGAAACGATAACAAACCTGTATATCAACCTGTTGCCATTCCTAACAGAATAGCTCACGTATATCAGATTTGTGCGATTTCACACAAAGTACATTTACGAGTAAATTAAGTCTAAGATCATTATTATTTCAGTATTCAGCCTTCATGTGAGATTTTTGTTTGGTGGTGTGACGTGAGATTTCTTCTCATGTAAAATGGGTAATAAAGGTTAGAGAACATTGATTTGGATGAGCGTGACAAATACAAGATGTTTTATGGCTTGTATATGAAACCACTGCCGTTTATTTCAAATAAAGTGAAGTGATGACCTTCTTAAAGTTGAATTGCGTGTAATCTCATAAACCTGTTAAAGAAACGGGAAAGGCTAATGTTTCCAGCCATCGGGTCACACTCAGGTGCCCGAACGTGATTGTCTCACTGTTCAAATGGCTTCCAAACGATGTCGTCTAATTTAGTTTCTTGATCTCTCTCTGTTCATTTCCTTTTTTGTATTCATAGTTTTCAATTTCTTCTCTCGCTTCCCCTTTCTGCCGTCATACTATTCCGCCCTCGCCCGTCTAACACCAATTATACTGTGTCAAATCCATGCATGTCAGCTTCCAGATCCCTAATCATCTCTTCTCTCTTTCATCTGCAAATCCTTTGTTCCCCTCCCACCTCCCCCCCTTCCCCTTCTCTGTAACCTCGCGCCTCTGCTTTCCATCTATACCCCACACCCGTCCGTCTGCTACATAAAGCTCATCCTCCTCATTCTCTTCTTATGTAGCTCCATTATATTTACTTCTCTCGTTTCCTTTTGATAGCTACAGATGTATATTAATTCACTTTTTTTTCCAGTTCTGAACTTTGTTCTGCAAATGTGCAAGAAAGTTTAGATTGTTTCCTCGAGGCAGTGTTTCGGAAATGTCAGTAAAGTTGAGGTCCAGTTTTAAAATGTTAGCAGGAGTATGTAGAGTGTAAAGTGAGAATGTGAAAGGGAAATTTGGACATACGTGACACTTGGAAATGATAGTAGTCACACCTTGAAAGGAACCCCGACTGTGATGACAAGTTTGCTCTATATCATTTATTTGATTGTACTAAAATAACCAGTCCTTTTTCAAAAATCAATTCCGGTTTAATATATTTTGTAGAAACTTTATTTGGACGTACGGTCGTTATTTACGTAGAAAGCAAGGTACGTCTCCGTAGCGTTCCTAAAGGGACGATCCAAACTTTTGAATGCGTCTGATGAATGACGAGAGCACAGCGTAAGAGGAGGGTGATTCTCTCGCGATCGCCTGTTGTTTCTTTAGGAACGCTACAAGGCTTACCTTGCTTTCTTTATAAGCGTTTCACATTGCTCGGCAGAGAGCCTGCCGACATTCTACGTCACTAGGCTCTAAATGCATTGTGACGTAAATAATCATGGCGGCGCACGACCAAATAAAGTTTCCACAAAATGTATCAAACTGGAAATAATTTAGGAAAAATGAATGTTAGTAACAATAAAATAAATAATGTAGAGGAAACTTGTCATTACAGTCGGGGTTCCTTTAATGCAGTTTTTCTCTCCATTAGGAAATCAAACTGAAGCTTGTTGGTTTGTTAGCTAAGATTAATGTGACTATATTTTCGAGATACGTAAACTATAGGGCTGCCCCGATTTCCTTAATTTGGGGGGACTGGTGATCAACCGATCCCTGAAAAATCCCCCCCCCACACTACACATTCGTCTCCCTCCTCAGAGGTCTGAAAAACAGGCGCCACAACCATGTCTCCAGTTTGCAAGCGCAGCGCGCTACCAGTGAGCTAACATTCTGGGGCGCCAACATAACTTGGGACCTTATTTGGACGCCTAGGTTATGAGGCACGTAAAAAGATGTCTTACTTTTTTGTTTAATATAATAAAATACTTACCCCTTACACCCCCCCCCCACACACACACACACACAAAAGGGTTACAGAGTATACAGTACACCTTTCATCATTCTTTCTGATTCAAGAAGTGGCCTCTTGAAATATGAATGGACAGGACACAAACAAATGCATTACTCCACGATTTGCTCTTCACCTTTTTAACAGTTGGTGGATGTGGTCATTTTAGTGTACGCGTAGGTGGGGAAGAAAACCTTTTCTTTTTTCTTTTCTTTTTTTTTTGCTGTGCCAACGTTATATTGAGCTGTGATATTCCATTCACATTTGAACCAACTCAACCCATATTTTCCATTTGTCCTCAATTTGCCATTTTTGATATTGTGCCTTTCCATATCGTGTTTTTTTTTCTGGCTTCTCTTTGGCCCGATCTCCCAAGTATGCATTTTATGCTCAGTACGGACTGGCTCGTTTTAGGGAGTCGCACAATGCATTTTGGTGCTCTCCTCCAGCCAAGACCAATTATCAATACATTTCTAATTGCTGACAATGCATAATGTAATAGTCAACCTTAACGACAGAGCCGTTTTGGCTCACATAGAAGCAAGTGATGCTGCAGATTCTCATGCACAATATGGGATGTCGATTATGTTATGGCCATCAGAAGGGAGGCGGGGCGGGGGGGGGGCATGGCTACAACAGCGCGCAGGCGGTAGAGAGGGTAAGCGAGGTAGGGGGAGGGTTTGTTTATCTCTGTTGTGTTTCCTGACGGTAACAGTGCCTTCGGAGCTCACGGGGGTGGGGGGGTACGTTTTGAGACAAAAGCAGGGAGACGGCGCATGCGAGGGGGCTGTAGGGGCGCGATGGAGGACGGTTAGCGATACCGACGACGAAGGAGGGGGGATGCCGGGGACGGACGGATAGCGGCGGAGCGTGTGTCAGTGGGCTGCTCCTCGCCTAAACAATGAACGCGCTGTGGTCGCTGCCGGCAACGCATCGTCACGGCAACCGGAGCCAGAGGGGTGCGCACTGAGCGGGAATGTGGAAGTCGCAGAGAGCGAGGGGGGGGGGGGGGGGATTGAGAGAGTGCCTTCTCTCAAGAGATAGAGAGATCCTTCCTGTTTGTGTGTGTGTGTGTCTTTGTGTGCGTGGTCTTAGCATGTTCACACGCGTTTGTGTGTTAGCGACTATTTGACTGACACCATGATCTTCTGTAACCATCTAGGTGAATACAAGAAGGATGAGCTGCTGGAAGCAGCGAGGTGAGTACCAGATGCTCTTTTGTTTTCATTTCTGCTCCTCCTCTACCTTCTCTTCTTCCTCTCCGCCTCCTCCTGCTTACCCAAAACTTTATGGCATCCATGCATGAGGTCTCCTCTACTCTCTTTTTGACGCCCACCCTCGCATCCCTTCATTCCAGTCATACTTTCTTTTCCGCTATTCTGTTGTTTGTGTCCCCCATCTTGTATCCTCCCTTTTCTTCTTAGCCATCGTTAGCTTGTTTTATAGCTTCCTCTTTTCTCCTTGCTATTGCCTTTCTCCACCTTTTCCCCGGTATTCCTTTTACTGCCACACTGTTCCATTCTCTTCATTTAATACATTACCCTTTGACTAATGTCAGTGCTTGTGGTTTTAACATTGTTGACGCGGTGGATGTAATTAACGTCGCGTGTTTAGTTTTAAAGTTAACTCCAACGGGTGTCTCATTAAACAGTTTAAAGAACACTTAGAGACAACAGAATAACATACGCTACACACTTGCTAGTTGCCAATGCTATGCAAGCAAAATGGTGCATTCAGGGTACTTTCACAGCGTCGGAAACTTCAGTTTTCTTCGACAAAGTTTTAAGGAGAAAATAATCGGCCATTTGGCCCAATTGGCCCATATTTGAAGGCCAATAATCGGTTGATTATAATCGGCGGCCGATTAATCGGTCGGGCCCTGTATCTTTGCATGCTGATGACATTAGTTGTTTCAGACATTTGAAATAAAGGGAATTGTCCCTCGGTCAGTAGGTTTCCCGTTTTAGAAAATTATTTGGAAAAGGAGGCTCTGCATCCGTTTCTATGTTAAAATCATAAATAACACATTTCTGATTCTGAGTAGCATGTTGTTAGACACAGAATTTTTTTTTTTTTTACTACCTTCACTTGCATAGAAAGATTGACACTGAAAGCATAAAATTGACGAGACGCTTCTGAGAGAATGTCCGTGAGGCAGATGAGAAACAACTGGAGCTCTTCACATCAGCTCTATGTTTAATGATGCAAAGAAATAAGCATACAAAGAAAAGACTGCACCTACTGCAAAACAGGGCGGAAGCTTGTTTATGTTCTGGGGCTGCTTTGCTACATCCACAATGAAATCAAGGACTATCAAGGCATTGTGGAATGAGTATCAGAAACCTTGGCCTTAAAGCGTTAAAGACCTTCAATATGTACACATTTAGTAAATATATTTTAAAAAGTCTACCATGACATTTTACATGTTTAGCGAATGTGGTCTGTGTGTGCGCATGTGCATTCTTGTGTGTTTGCACGTGTGCTTGTTTCTCTTCTCTATCATTGTGTGGGTGGCTGAGCACTGCATTACGGGGTCAGCGGGCTGTTTTCAGCGTGTCATTGGAACAGCTGAGCCACTAACCGACCTCACTAATACATTTCCAACAGTTTTTCCAGAGGAACTTTTTTTTCAATTACTTTTAATAGTTTGGGCAACAAAACTCCCACGCATGGCTTATGGGATAACATTGTTTTCTCAGCTCTTTTTTTTTTTTGGCTCATCACTGCACAGTGGCTTGGAAGTATAAGTGGCAGCTTATAAAATGGTTCAACTTAATTAACTGATACAGACAAGTCAGGCTGATTCGTCTCACTTCCTCTGAGCCATTATGCATTCGCTCATGCAAATAAATTACACACTTAAGACTGGATTTGAAATGATGCCTTTCATGTATTGATTTGCTAGGAACATTGATGAACGTAACTTAACAATATTGTAGCAGTGCAATGAAATGTTAAATGTGTCAATGTGGTGTATCTCAACAAAACGTTGCGCCGGATGACCTGATCAATTTAGAATGACGATGAATATCACAGCTCATGTTGTGGGGGCGATAGGATGTTGTGACTTAGCGAAAAAAAGGAAGAGGCTGGCTATAGCTTTGGTTTTTTCGAGAGGATGAGAGGAGGCGTGAGACTTGGTTTCGTCATGATTGATACAAAAACAAGGCAGAAGGGTAAGGACAAAAATGACGAGGTTAATAGTGAGGCAACCGTCCTTTTCTTTACATCCGACAGATTCTTCTTTCATAGTAGCCGTCGAAGGAATCCTAGTTTGATTGGCCGCTGCCATGGCAACGCTTCCCTCTGGTTATCCAATGGCAGCGCAGTAAGAGCCACAAACCAGGAAAACCATCAGAATTATGAACATTATCTTCATTCTTCTTCGCTTGTCTTCTCCTTTTTCGCCGACACACACAAATCATGTCAAATTGCAAATAAAAAAATCCGTCCCTTCAGTCCTTCATGCTTCTTATCTCATTGTCCCCCAACACACATCCATGCTCTCCCGCTGAGGTACAGCACTAATCCTCCCTGGTGGCGGATGCTCTCTAACGCGCGCGCATGTACATTCGCAGGAGCGGGAACGAGGAGAAGCTAATGGCTCTGCTTACACCGCTTAACGTCAACTGCCACGCCAGCGACGGCCGCAAGGTAAGAACAAATCTTTTGCCACACGCCAAAGCAAACTCAGTGATGCAGCAGCAGGGACCCCATTAGGGTGACAGGGGCCATCCACATGGTGTGTTCTTGTTATTGGCAGTTACTGTGAATGCTCACATTGGCAGCCGCGGGCCTTGATCGTTTCAAATGATCCAATCACCGGTAAACTTGAGAAGGCTTTTTTTTTTTTTTGCTGCCAGGCCCCATCATAAGCATTTAAGGCACTCCTTGAGGAGAAAAAAAATAATAAATTGTGTACATTCCTTGAAAATTAGTTTTACTACCACATTTTTTGATTGGTATTTTTCTTCTGGATAGCTGTGTTTTATTGTGGTTTACAAGACATGTATCAGTTTTCGGTACTCGTAGGTCCCAACCCCAAATCCAAATCCTTTAATCCACTCCAAAAATCAAATGTACAGGATGTCAATTCTCATCCATGGAGCAGAACAGAAAGGAATAGTTGTCCAAAATTGAAGTTTTGATTCATACTAAATGTCTTACAGGTTTAAATGAACTGGCATAGGCATAAGGAAGCACGACAGACTAAGACTAAGACTAAGGCCCATCCAGACAGAAACAAAGCCAGCTTCGTTCCTCTAACAAATGTTGTACACACAGAAGCATTTCAAGACTCGCGTTTGTCCAAAAGAAGACGCGGAGGACGTTTAACGGCTGTAATGTTTATGCCAAGTCTGGGGTGGCGCTGTAGCGCAGCCACGGGGAGTTAACGGAACACGTAGAAGCAGAAGCAGCGAAGAAGACGTAACTTTATTGCGTCCATTAGGAAGTTGGGGTTATTAGCGACTTCAAATTTCCAGCAAAATCCACAACACAAACAAAAAGAGATCAGACTGAAGCTCAATGATGCTGAAATAGATGACTGGAAGGATTCAAGTTTGTTCTAAAATGACCTCGTGCGGCATTTCTATTGCTCTTTAAATTGCTCTGACTAAAGGCAGCCATGCAAAGTAGATAGAATATATTTTCACGCCAGTGCAATTTTATCCTTGTTATAAGTCTTAGGGGGGGGAAATTGATGGCTTGATGGGGATTACTTTGCAGTGCTAACGTGAATTATGGAGAAAATCCTCCTTAGTGTGTGTAATAGATACATTGTGAAATAAAGTTGACACGTGTCATTCTCAGGCTCGCGCTATATTTTATTTGCAGTTAGTACAGTACTGTAGATACACACACAGGGTCATTTTCGACGAAATAAATGCCATTTGCGACTATTAATAAGTCTGACATCAAATTGGGCAATGTGTTGTTTACATGTATTTTATGTGTGAGTGTGTGGACTCATGATTGTGGGCCTACAAGTAAGGATATTTATTAACCGAGCTGAGTAGAGAGCGTTATGAAGTTGCCTCTCTTGAATTCACACACATGCACTCAATGCTTCTTTGCTTTCTGACAGTTTGCAGATTGTGTTTATTTCTCAGCGTCCCATATTTGAAATTAAATATCTTCTGGGAATTAGCATTCTCTTGTTTTAGCAGAAATTCTCTTGGCGCCAGATGGATTGACAGCCAGGTAGACAAAGACAGAGAAAAACATGGTGCTTGAAGACATGTTTAAATACTTATTATGAGCGCTTATTTTCCAAAAAAGCACCCTGACAACTGACAGTCTTCTTTGTTTGCAATGAAAAAAGCTCTTTGCATATCAATCATGCTGTGATAAAAGGTTTGAAAAAAATGGGTGTTGTCTAAGCCAGAAGGCCGGAAATAAGAGAAAAGGGATGTCACAGCAACCCGTATGATTAATTCTTGACATTTTGGTTCAATGGAACCTCTAATTGGCCTGAACTATTGTTGTCACAATACCAACATTCAGACTTTAGTACTATACTTGCAGAAATACCTCATACAGGTTTGGTTTTCGATACTATCAAGAAGGTCATAAAAAGGGTTAAGCTATCCTGTTCCAACCAGTGTTGTAGTTCTCAGTTTCTGTTTAGGAATATCAAAGATTAAACCACATTAAATAACACGTTGAGCGGTAGTTATGTGTGAAAATATCCAAGTTAGGGCTGCCCGATTATGAAGAAAATATTAACCTTGTTTAGTTTGGTAATAATTGAAATCATGATTAGGACAATCATTTGGTTTTTTTTGGTACAAAACAAGACAACACTTTTTGTAATAACTAAAAAAAAATAGAACGTATTTATATGTTTTTGGGAGCAGATGTGTTAAACATGTAAAAAATATTAAGACAAATACATTTCTTTGAAACACTATAATTATACAAGTTCCTTTTGGACCATTTTTTTAAATTAGTCATTTTAATAAATATATACATTTAAACAACTCAAAATTAGTATTAATAATCTTTTTTCTTTTTTTACGATTATGCCGATTTTGTAATTGTGGAATGTAATAATTGAAATTGTAATTGAATTTCGATTAATTAGTTTATTTACACACAAAGTACAAACAGAAGAGCACGTAACATGCGAGAATAGATGCAAACAAAAATACCCCCAAAAAACCTAAGCCTCCAACTGAGGGGCGACGTAAGATCTCATGTAACCAAAACCAGAACAGCAAAAAGGTAAACTAGGGTAACAATGACTGAAGGTACTTTACTTAAGCAATATTTTGCCTTTCACATCGTTTTCCCTGTCGCCATTATTTCCCTCACTGTATGTGCTTGCCTTCCTCCACCACGGACTGCTTGCACAAAAGCTTTTTAGTTGATTAAAAACAACAAAAGTTGAAGGGTCCTTTATATTGCCTTTGTTCACTGGCAGTCTCACGATGGACGTATTTGGAATGAATCCACCTGGTCTACCATTGTACGTGATGCAGTGTGCCATTTAGTGTAGTTGAATCTTGGCATTATACTGTACCACACTCATTTCATTTCTCACACACAAAGTGCACATAATGCAAGCGCCAGCAGAAAATGACATCTCTTGCTATTCAAATATCCGTTCAGAAGTCATTTACTTTCAGACTTGTTCTCTCATATCATCTCTTATCCAGATTTTCCCAGCATGTTTAATGTTCTGTCCACGTGTTTCTTAAATCCCTCTCTGGATGGTACATGTGTTATTGCAAGAGGAGAGCGCATCATGTGGTCTGATCATGCAAAGGAGTTGCGTTAACAGCTTGAGCCTTAACCTTGCCAGCTGTATTGTTGTGGTGGCATGTTATGCTTATATAAACGAAAACACACACACACAGACACAATCCTGCCCTGCAATTTGTCTTTTTCCTTTATTAAATAACCACTGCAAGCACAAGTCCTAATGGGCTGTAACTTGCTACAAAGAAAATAAAAATGTATAATAAATAGGGGTTTTTAATCTCAATTAATCGCATGACTTCAATAGTTAACTCGCGATTAATCACAAATTGTATATATGTTCTATATGTACAATAAAATGTAAAATAAAATGTAAAGTTTTCATACTCTTGAGAACATAAAAGTAAAAAAACAAACAAAAAAACATTAAACTATTAGAAATATGGCTGCATCTTTTAGTCATTAATACAGTAATTTCATAATAATTCATAAAATTGAGTTAAAATTAAAAAAGACAATGTACTGTACTGTAAAAAAGTGAGTATGATATTGATTTGTGTTGAAGTTTTTTTTCTACCACTAGATGGCATAATTGCATTTGTAACACGCTGGTGACAGCTCAGTTCATTTTTCTTTTCATATTAAGAGCTATGTAATCTTTAACATGAAGTAACTTGTGAAATTCTGCACATTTTTCAAATTGTAAAAAACAACTTGACCCCAGTCTCCACACATATATGCATTATTACTACATTTATTACTGCTAAAATTTGACGTGGGCGTGTATGCTGCGTTGCGATGAATTCCCCAAGTACAGGCTTTCCAACTACGGGGTGGTCATTAATCGTGAGCTAAAAAAAAGAAAAATAGTGGTGTTAAAGGAACTTTAAATTAACTCAAAATTTGACACCCCTAATAATAAAGCATGGTACAAGGTGCTTCTTCTACATTTTTAACACACACACACACATATACACAGCTCAACGCAAGATTGACATGATGTAACAGTACATGCGTGTTGCTGGTAGCTAGCGTGGAACGATGTATTCATTCAGAATCTGGTTCAATCGTTTCACACGGTTGTGCATGCTTAGTGTACCAACAAGGACGTGGGCAGTAAAGCATGCACGCCCGCACGCAATGACGCCGCATTCACAATGAGGACATGTCCTGCTCCTTACAAATGCTTCTGTCACATCTCGTACGTAAAGGGCCTAGGCCCAGCGAGGCCTCACACCTTGAAATGACTAAACATGAAGAAAGTTTAAAGATGTCATTTAAATATTGCTAAGCACTAAGTTAACAACATGCCTACCTGGATCATGTTTCATCAAAAAATGATCACGTTCCCGTCCAATGTTGGTAGAGAATCCCCATCGAGTCATTTCACACACTGATATCTTTTTTTTTTTTAAATCCAGATTAGGTGTGAGCGAATTAATTTTAATTATGTGGTTCGAGATATGAGTAGTTCATTTATTGTCCGTGCTTGTAACTCAAAACACTTATATCTGAAATCATCTTTCCCCATTAAATGGAATAAATTAAAAAAATTTTGTAATGTTTACAGTGAGAAATATTTATACCTAATTACATAATTAACAATAAAACATAACAGGTTCAAATTAGACTTAGTATTAAGATAGAGGGGCCTTTCTTCATTATGGTTGTTTTAAATACACAAAGTGTAATTCTGCTTGTTTGACAGTCAAATTCAATTGGGACATTCAGTTGACAATTGCCCTTTTGTCCAACTGATGCTTATTGTTTATAAAGTGTGTTGACTTCAATGTGACCATAATGTGCTCCAATCTCAAGCACAAACTCACAAATCAAAGCAAAAACAAATTGGATCTAACAGCTTTTTTTTTTTTTTGAAAACCTTGTAAATCAAATCACTCATATCTCAAGGTACCACTAAACTCTTACAGTCTTCCTTGCCATTTGTTTTTAGTTATTTAGTTAGTAATGCCCATAGATACTGTTCACCCGATGAATGGCAATAGACATTTAAGGTTGCATCTGATTGGTCAAGTCAATTAAAAGCATGCAGTTGTATTTGAAACTTATTGCACGTCCATGCAATACGCATATTAACACTCAACATTATCACGATGACAATATTTTTTGATTGCTCAGCCTTACCGGAGAACAATAATGTTAGCAATCTGGAACTGACGTGCGATATGACATCAATAAGGTTCTCATTTTCATAATAAAAGCAAAATATAATGAATAATGTGTTTTTTTTATGTTCTATGTTATGTAGGATCTTTTTTTTAGAGCAGCTGTAAATTGTATTTTATGGGATGATTTTCATCACTTTTTACCCTGAATGAATCCTGCGATTTTTTTTCCTCCCCCAATATTTCCGGTAGTTGTGCAACTTTTGGGGAAGAATGACTTTTACTGAGACAACGCACTGCCAGCTGAAGCGTCTCATCTGTGTGTCCTCTTAAAGCATTTATTACTGCAGCTTTGAATCACTTTTACGGCGGAAGTCTATTCTTTATCACTGCAGTCTGGTTCAGGCGTGAAACAATAACTTCACTGACTGCAGAGTTTTGACGTGACAAAACACCCGGGCTGAGTGATGCTCCCCAAGTCGGGATTGTTGTGCGCCAATGCACAGATGCCAGTTAACATTTGCCTCTTATTTATGCCCCCTGCATGTCTTTCCGCCTCCCCGCTCACCTGCCCTCTTTGTGTCTCCCCAGTCCACTCCGCTCCACCTGGCAGCGGGTTACAACAGAGTGAGGATAGTTCAGCTGTTACTACAGCACGGAGCAGACGTTCACGCCAAGGACAAGGGGTATGTGCAAGTGTATATAAGTCCAACTTACTACATTGACATTCAAGACATTCTAACAAAAAGAAAATACGTCTAACTTATTTTTCAATTGCCAATTTGTATAGTGACACATTTTATGCGGCGTTAGCACTTCCATCAGCGGCAGTATGACTTCAGAGCTTGCACAAACTTTGCAGCTCTTTAATGATAATGGTCAGACAACGTTAATTTTAAGACCTGACGTTATTACGCAGGCACATTTGGTTAACTATGCGAAAAGTCATGGAACCTGAAAGCCCATAATCTTTTCCTGTTACTTTGATTATTCAGCTCGTTTTCTCAAAATGTGTTTTGCCCATTGCTATATTTACTTTCCTGAGTGATTTTTCGCAAATATTTTGAAAGGACATGCATCGTTTAAACATTCTGCCTATATGGTGGTTTTCATTTGATTTTTATCTCTCATAGATACTGTGACTTATAATACATTTTATGGCAGAATTGGGTTCTCCAATCTTATCTGGTTAGTGATTACACTTCCATATTGTGTGTTTCAGTGGTCTGGTGCCGCTACATAATGCCTGCTCCTATGGACACTATGAAGTTACTGAGCTGCTGCTAAAGGTGACATGAACCCACATTCGAGTAGCTATTGTGAAGATGGACACCAACGTCCCCTGATCTATATTTACAAAAAAGTCACACGTTGACATGATATCACGTTCTTCAACCTGTCTTATTCCCCCGCAGCACGGTGCCTGCGTAAATGCCATGGACTTATGGCAGTTTACTCCGCTGCACGAGGCGGCGTCCAAAAACCGTATTGAGGTTTGCTCCCTGTTGCTGAGCCACGGTGCCGACCCCACCTTGCTCAACTGCCATAGCAAGAGCTCCGTGGACATGGCGCCCACCCCCGAGCTCAAGGAGAGACTCTCATGTGAGTCTACGTCTTGCATTTTCTAAATAGTAAATATTTTTGACTAGAAAACTCATTCAAATGTTTTTGCATACTTATGTTGTGGATGTACTTGCAAATACTTTCAAATATACTTGTTGGCTAAATGCTAAATAAGTAGCATTTTTTCCTTTTTTTTTTAAGCATTTTGGCTACATTATACCAATTTAGTAGTTTATTTATTAGTCATTTTTAGCAGGTCAAATGCTAATAAAATAGCATTTTTTACTTGCACATGTGCAAGTCAATACCCTCTAGTAATATGGGAAATGCTATGTTTTTATAATTTAGCCTACAAAATTCTTATTCTTAAAACGTATTTACAGGTATGATCAAATGTATTTTCAAATACGTTCGAACGAGTAGTAGGAAGGATTTATATTAGGTCAACGCACATGAGCAGAGACACCTCGAAATGCAGCGTTTTAATGAATATTTTTTTTCAAGGTACTAGTTTCCCTGGCAACAAGCATCCGTAGGTAATGACAACTATGATGCAATACTAGGTAATGACAACTATGATGCAATACTCCATTAATTATTTTCTTGATTTATGGAATGGTTCTGTGTTAACCTAATCTTAGCTCCATTTTATGTCTATTGTAATACTTATGCTCAATGGTCAAGTGTAATGTTTTAGGCCCACGGGGATGACTACTTGTTTCGGCTCTTGTTGTTGGCAAACAAAACTTTGAAGTCATGTTTGTGAAATATTGGTACCCTGCAGGATCATTGCAATCCAAAAATACGTTGTTGTGGTTTTGTTAGAACTCCATTTTCCCTGCAGATGTTATGTTATGTAGTGTTAGACTATTTTCCAGCCCGCTGCAATCTGCATTGCAAGAAACCCGTCAGATGAACTCAAAAGTTGCTCGGAGTTACAAGAAAACCTTCACAGTTTTTTTTTAGTTATTTTTTTAATTCTCATGGCATGTTGACATTTTCTGTGCATGTGTGTAGATGAGTTTAAGGGCCATTCACTGCTTCAAGCCGCTCGGGAAGCTGACATGGCCAAGGCAAAGAGGAGCCTGGCGCTGGAGATCATCAACTTCAAACACCCTCACACACACGAGACAGCGCTGGTAAGACACGCAACCATTGCACTGCACGCACTGATCTTTATACCACTGCAGGGTTTTTGATATGTGTGTGTGTGCGTGTTTTCAGCATTGTGCTGTAGCATCACCACACCCCAAGAGGAAACAGGTTACAGAGTTGTTACTGAGGAAGGGAGCCAATGTTAATGAGAAGAATAAAGAGTAAGTGCAGCACAATTGGAACAATTCTGTGATTTGAAGGTGTTGCTGAGAAGTACGGAAGAGGATTAGGGCCAATGAAGAGAAGAAGAAAAAAGGTTGGCAGGATTCTGACTTTATTCTCAGCATTCTGACTTTAAAGTTCGAATTTTGACTTTAACGTGAGAGTTCTCACTTTATTCTCAGAATTCAGATTTCGTGACTTCCCACAATTCATAGCTCTACGTCACAAAGTTGGAATTCTCACTTTAAAGTCAGAATTCTGAGATTAAAGTGATAAAGTGAGAATTCCGAGATTAAAGTCAGAATTCCGAGATTAAAGTCAGAATTCTGAGAGTAAAGTCAGAATTCTGAGATCAAAGTTAGAATTCTCACGTTAAATTCAGAATTCGAAGAATAGTTAGAATTCTCACTTTGAAGTCAGAATTCTGAGAATAAAGTGAGAATCCTGCCAACCCTTTTTTATTTCTCATCACTGGCCCTAATCCTCTTCCGTAGAGAAGAAAACATACTACACCTTCTTACTTTTCCCTTCTCGTAGTTTCATGACACCTCTCCATGTGGCTGCAGAGCGCGCTCATAATGACATTATGGAAGTCCTACAGAAACATGGCGCCAAGGTACATTTTCATTCATAGATCGTTTCCTTTTATTACACTTTTATTCTCTTTACTTTATCGATGTGCCTCTGATTTGTGCTAATCTGAACACATTTAAAAGTAGTATTAGAGTTGATTTTATTTTGTTGTTTAGTTACATGCCTGCAGTGTGAGCTTTGTTCAGCGCCCATTAGAAAGCATTGGCAGTGTGTTTGGATTTGTAATTAAATGAATTCTAATCCTGGTAACTGGTGTACAAAATATTCAACAAATGTTTATTTTGTTTGATTAGTGCTGATTTTATTTTATTTTATTTTATTTTATTTTATTTTATTTTATTTTATTTTATTTTATTTTATTTTATTTTATTTTATTTTATTTTCAAAGATCAATCACAAATCATGTTCATAAAAGTTTCCCAAGGATGATAAGCTAAAGGTTTTTGCAGGTGAACGCTCTGGACACATTGGGTCAGACAGCATTGCATCGTGCGGCGCTGGCGGGCCATCTGCAGACCTGCCGGCTGTTGCTAGGATACGGGGCAGACGCCTCGCTGGTGTCGCTGCAGGGCTTCACCGCTGCTCAGATGGGAAATGAGGCTGTTCAGCAGATACTCAATGGTATGCCGGGGTTGGTGTGCTTTTGTTGACATGCCATGCCCAATTCCAATAAGAGTCGAGCCAGAAAGTCACTATTGTTATTGTTTTGCTACCAGAACACACGGGGATACAAAGTTGTATCTACTGAGGAGATTATTTATTTGGAACAATTTCAGATTTTTTCGTACAAAAAAAAATAAAATACAATTAAATCTGAAGTGGCGAACTTAATTAGTTTCAGGAGCCAATTTGTAACCTGGAAAGTTCATAAATCGAGGTAATGTCTGCCATTGAAATGAATGGAAATGCAATTAATACGTTCCAGCCCCAAAAACTAAGTTGTTGTTTTTTTAATGCAAATATCTGTCTTCTGTTCACCTTTGTAGAAAATGTCCCTGTCAGGAACTCCGATGTGGATTACAGACTTCTAGAAGCTGCTAAAGCTGGAGACCTGGACACAGTCAAGGTAATCTGGTTGTCTATAGTAGCAGATAATGTTATTTGCAAATTTGATTTAATTTCTTATCATATATTTTGGTCTGTAAAAGTCCGATTTTGGCTGACATCCTGATTTTTCTAAAAAGATTGAACACCGTTTTCATTTCTAACATAAAATATCATTACTATCATAACTTTATTTTCAATTTGTGTTTTTCTACTTTACTTTCTTATCAGCTGTAAAAGCGCCGCCAGCGCGGGTTAGTGTTCCCTGATTGATGACTAAGATTTCCAGCAAGAGGTTTTCTTTTCAGATAGAATCAGTTGCGATGGGTACAAGAAGGGAATTGTTGCAAACTCCTGCCAAATGTATTTTTTAATTGGATTAGAAATAACAGAAAAAATTCCATAAATAGCTTTCTAATGCAGTCCTTTAATTTATGCTTCAATCTGAGCATTTTTTGGGGAGCAACTTTCTGCCCTCTCACAATATTTAATTTAATGGAAATTATTTTCCATCTTGATGATTTAATTGTGGAACAAAGTTATTATTTTTGTTTGTGTGTTTGAGTTCATTTGTTCCATTTGGAGTCTTTGTTTACTTTGATTTTAAATTAGTCCTTCTATTCTGCGGGAATGAGACAAAAAGGTCTAATTTGCTATTGTACTGCTGGTTAGGGTGATTATACCATCAACTTTCCTTGTGTTACAGACAAGAATTAATTATTCTGAGCAGGAAATAATGAATTGATGTAGCTTTTTTGCCCCCCCTTTTTATAACACATACATTAAGCTTACCGTTTTTAACAGATAAACCTCGTAACACATGTCGCACTTCCTTCCTTCTCTCGCTGCAGTCGCTGTGCACGGCCCAGAATGTGAACTGCAGAGATCTGGAGGGGCGTCACTCCACCCCTCTTCACTTTGCTGCCGGCTACAACAGAGTGCAGGTGGTGGAGTACCTGCTGCACCACGGGGCCGACGTACACGCCAAGGACAAAGGGTCCGACGCTAAGTCATAAAAATCGTCATTACTGTAACAATTGCAGCGCTTGCCACGGATTAGATCATTGTCGTAAATTAACAGGAGCTCAATCATGTCCCTCCCTTTTGGCAGCGGTCTAGTCCCCCTCCATAACGCCTGCTCGTACGGTCACTACGAGGTAGCCGAGCTGCTGGTCAGACACGGCGCTTCGGTCAACGTGGCCGACCTGTGGAAGTTCTCACCACTGCACGAAGCTGCTGCCAAGGGCAAATATGAGATCTGCAAACTGCTGCTCAAGGTACATGAAAACCTAGCACATGCACACGGATATGCGTTATGGCCGTGTTGGCAGAAAAACACACATTATCGAAAAAGACCATTTTGAGCAGTTTCTCTCAAACCTTTTACACCGGATATAGATCGTGAAACAAAACTATAATAAGCAATGTAAGCTGTCATCAGTTTGACAATTTCTTTTGTGGGGATGAATTGTGCGACTTCTGACATTTAATCCAATGAATTCTTCGAATGTTATCTCAAATGGCACATTTTGGCTTCTGCTCTCTGATCCAAGTCAGGGCAAACAGTTGTGTAATACCTGGCAGTCACATCACTCTAAATGAGTAACGCAAACAAGTGTTGCAGTTTCGCATTCAAATGTGTTTTGTTGTTGTTGCTGCTTCCATAATCACCTCCAGACAAGCTTACATCACCACTGCAATGTTGCCATATGGAGCTGCATAAATTATTAGAGCAAGAGATTTCAAGCAGGTCGTACATGGGCAAATACACTCGGTGTCACAACAGGAAATGTTGTGCCTCAAGACTTGTTGTTCTGGAAATGCTTCATTTGTCATTGAACTCTGAGTTCTTGGTGAAAAGTAAACACAGCAAAAACACTTTTTGTAACATTAGGTAGACTAAAAAAAAAAAAAAAAACTTTCTGTAAGAGGCTGAAAAGGAGAACAAATAAAAGACAGTAAAATAGGGCCAGGTATCAATTCTATTTCCTCCTTCAATTCATTCAATTCGAATTTAGTTTGTTTTGATTTACATTTTTTCCAATTCATTCCAATCCGAATATTGGTTAATAATGGAACATCAATTATTCTTAAATATCAGGGACATGATAAAAACTCCACAAACATTAAATTCCAAATAACATTTTGCAGAGGCAGGAACTGGTTAAATGATTTAATTTATTAGTGAAAATAACACATGTTATGATTACATTAGTGTTACACAAACATTGACATCAGTAAGGATGAAATGAAATTATTTTCATAATTCTTATTCAATAATTGTAAATATATATATATATTTAAAAAATCTAAATTGTGTGAAAGTGCATTGAGTAAGGTCATTCATAAATGTAAGAAAATACTTTTAAATTCATGTGAACAGTAAATTTCAAGAAAACAGTAAAATATACCATAAAATTGCCTTTAAATTGCCTGTAAAATGCTATTTTCTTTTTAATTTATGAGAAAAGGGGATATTAAAATATCATGGTTTTATCAATTGATAGCAGGCCCTATAAGGAAAAACGATTCAATATCGATTATTCAATTTTTAAACCCAGCTCTACCAAAAAAAAAAAAAAAAAAAAACTAGTAAATTGGGTTATCTCTTTAAAAAAGGGTGTGACGGAAATATGTGTGGATTTACATTTTTGTGTAGTCAAAAGGCACAAGCCCTCAGAAATGCGTGTAACCTCATGTTAGCCTTGTGTTCCAGTGTGGTGACAAGTTTACCACATTATTTCTACTTTCTGAATGACAGTCTTACAGACACATCATCTGCCTCATTTCCCCTAAGCACCAGGGTACACACACATTCACGCTACCAATGCTTGTGTGTTAATCCGCTTGACTCTGGATGTTCTCTCTGAGTTCAGCAGTAGGTTTTCTTTTGTCTCCTCTGTTTGTTGTGTTCTTTTTTTGTGTAGAAGTTGTGCTTAGAATAAAGCCGCTTCTTTCACAAGTCCACTGTGGCAAATTTTCCTAAATACATTCAGGGATGTCACAGTTATGTAAAACCTGGAAAAATCCCAGAATTATGAAATCTTGTTTTCCATGTCTGGGAATGAATAATATGAATAATTGTCATGAGTCCTAACATTAAGAAGGATATTGTTTCATGTGGATATTTTATTTTTTTGCCCTCTGTAAAATGAATCCTGAATGTTTTTCTTCTCAGAAACTCAATCGTTAAATCTATGATTGCATCTCTGACTGCTTTTTAAATGCGCCTCTTCATATATTCCCTGGACGGAGAATCAATATTAGCGAGTGCTAAATTAGCATAAAAGCAACCGTAGAAAGTGGGACGATAACATTGTAACAAAGACAAAAATGTATTCAAATACTAACATTTAGCAGCCAAACATGGAGTAGTCCCAAAACATCAGATTTAAGGAGCAGATTTCAAAGTGTATATATAAATAATACATTAAAAGCGGCACATAGGAGACGTATGAGTGAAAGAAATGTCTGCTCTCACCATCCACGGATAATGTGGCGCCTTCTGTCCTGTCTCTTGTGGATAATCCTCTTTAGGCATTCATTTTTTTTTCTCATTTAGTTTTTTTTGTATTCTGCCCACAGCACGGCGCAGACCCCAGCAAAAAGAACAGAGATGGAAACACACCCTTGGACCTGGTGAAGGACGGAGACACAGACATCCAGGACCTTCTGAGAGGAGATGCGGCCTTGCTGGATGCGGCCAAGAAGGGTTGCCTGGCCAGAGTGCAGAAGTTATGCAGCCCAGACAACATCAACTGTCGGGACACGCAGGGACGAAACTCCACGCCTCTCCACCTCGCAGGTAACAGGCACTTTAGTTAGCCACAACCAAATGTAACCAAATTAAAATGTCAATAAGAAACATGTTAAATTAGTAACTAATATTGTATTTGTAATGCCGGATTTTTTTTTTGATACAGCTGTCAAATTGGACGCCATTGGACTGTGCTAGTGTACCTAATGTTGTGGCTGGCGAGTGAATGCTCAATAATGGTGTCCTTTGAGGTTGTGTGAACCTTTTAGCAGAAATGCTGAACACTCTCAGGGACACACATAGGCAATCAGTGTATAATCTCCAAGTCGACTTGAGAGGCAGCACTCTTGTTACAGCGCCTCAGAGGCACAAATACTTGTAAATCCATATTTCATGCATGCTGGGGCTGATAAAATCAGCAGTGTTCACTAAAACATGCTGAGCTCGAAGCTTATTATGCAAGGCAACATAGGCGCTGCATTTTCTT